>NC_056750.1:31768594-32123594 GCF_019279795.1 Protopterus annectens
AGCTTCTCAGTCTTCCACTGCAAAGGCTGATTGTCTGTGTCTGCAGGTTGTATGTATCATGCAAACCAAGGCTTTAATAAACATTGAGACACTAAGTGTTTTCATCATGGACCACTGTGACAGCACCACCTAACTAGGTAAATATGGACTAATGTCACTAAGAACCTGTGCGAATGGAGGACTGCAGCAGTCATCCCTCTGCACAAGGGCAGTCCATCAGTGGACACTGGGAACTACAGACCAATAAATATGACTAGCCTCATATGCAAAGCCATAGAAAGATTTATCATGGATTATTAATAATGACATAGGAAACCTTAAGACACTGGATCCTACCCAGTTTGGCTTTGTCAAGGGCAGATTGTGCCTGTTCAGTGTGGTGGAATTCTTTGAAAAGGTCAGCAAGGCAATGGATGAGGGCAAAACTGTATACTACCTACCTTGACCTGGCAAAAGCATTTGATGCAGCACTACATTCAGGCATTGTAAAGAGACTCAAGGAATTAGTCATAAACCCTTGTGTTAGTCAGTGAATAGCCAGCTAGCTCTCAGATAGGACCCAGGAAGTTAGGATAAGGGAGACCACCTCCTCAAAGAGGAAGGTCACTAGCAGAGTGCGTCAGGGCTATATGCTGGTCTTGCTCCTTATCAATATCAAGCACCTCTAGCTGACCAAATTTGCAGATGTTTGTGAACTAGGAGCCTATCCCCTCAAGACACTAGCATCTGACAGGAAGGACTAACATAGACAAACGACTAGTGCCAAAGCCACATCTTAAAACTCCCTGCCAAGAAATGCATAATAGTACTCTTTGGGGAAGTTGTCCACCCTAGGAAACTACTTTATTGATAACACACACATATGAGCAAACCAAGTAATCAAGGATTTGGAGTTAAATGTAAATAGTAATCCTGATTTCGACCAAAATGTGAATAAGATAGTAAGAATCTCATATGTTGCTCATTTTATAAGCAAGAGCATAGCATCTAGGTCCAAGGAGGTCTCTCTTCCTCTGTATTTGGCCCTCATCAGATCCATCATAGAGTACAACACCCCCTTCAGTATGTGCCTGACTAGGCTCATGCAGCAACTGGAAAGTCCATAGAGGTTCGCCATAAAAAGAGTACCATGTGTAAACAACATGTCCTATGCAGTTTGCCTTAATGCCCTATCCCTGTACTCAGTTTCCTACAGACTAGAGATCTTACAGAAAAGAGCTTTATGCCTGGCATACAAGGCATCCTCAGAAACCACACTGATAGAACTTTTGCCCATCCACAAAACCAGGAGCATCAGAGCTACTCAGTCTGCAGACTTGTACCTTACTTGCAACATAAATAGAACATGCTGAAGTAACAGGTATGTGTCTCAGAGAATTACCCTCCTCTGGAATAGGCTTCCCATCAATGTAAAGCAGAGTTCTTCCCTGACTCTGTTTAAGAGTAAAAATGTATTCTAGTAGAAGGGAACACTTGAGAACAAAATAAATAAGTAGGTATAACAGGGTTTAATAAATCACAAATCTTTTGGACAAATGCTCTTCTTCAGTGTGTTTAAGAGTACCCTGGTCCTGTGGATGGGAAATTGGAAATTCATCCCTGGTCTATGTAGTACCTGTGTCTCTGATGGACAGAGACAGCCTGTAAATCATATCCTAGCTAACATGTAACCCTTAAAATAACTTCTAAGGCACAAAAACCTGTGGGATATATTTAGAATGCATGACTAGGCTTATAAAGGCCCTAGTGGTTGTTAGCCTAGAATACACCCATGAACCTATGTCATTGGTGGTAAGCTTAATGGTAATAGTTGAAAATAATGCTAAAGAAAAATGTGGTAAAACTATTAGCAGGCTGGCATAATCCTGCCTGCTTCCATTTCTTATTTCAGCAAACTATCAGCTAACACAGGAAATCTGCATTTTGGATTATGCTGCTGAAGTTTCAGTGACAAAGACGTAAAGACATTGGGTACTTAACAATAGAATAATAACAATAGCATGCTTGGTTGGTCCAGGAGCAAAATGAAGGGTGACATGAAGTTTACAAGTTCTCAATGGAAAAGCAAACAGAATTCCACAAGTTCTTTTCACAGACCGAACGGTTGTAGACTGAGTCACTTGTCTGTAGCGAGCATCTGTTTGAAACTGGATTATATAAGCCTATCCTGGCAGCTAATGCAAACCCATCAGAGTGGAGTTTTCATACATTGCACCTGGGACCTTCATGTTTATTCATTTCATTTCATAACAGAACAGGTCAACAAAACCATGTTTTACCTAGGCCTCAGATGTGGCAACACAAAGGGGCAGAGAAATAATGAACAACTAGTTAAACATTCCATTTTACAAGCAGAATTTATCTTTTGGGAATTACTAAATGCAAATCAGAAACCAGTTAGCTTATCTTGGAGCTGCTGCATGTTATAACAAATATTATATCACTTGTATAATGAAGCATTCTTTTCTCAGAAGCAGTGCTAGATATGTAGTAAAGCCTGCTTCTGTGATGGTGGTAAACAAGATAGTGGAATTCAAGGAAAAACAAGATTAGTGCAATGTAGTGTAGAAGCAGAAAAAGTAAAAAATGCTACCGGCAAACTTATAAGGGTAAACAATATGGATCACAGAGTGGGCTTTTGAATCTATTCTACAGACACAGTATGTATTACTGTGTGACACATTATGCAGGTTTTTACCAGCATTATAGGGGATACAGATACATTTTGTTAAAATCAAAAGGACTGACAAGTCCTTCATGGACGTAATGGCTTGTAAGACAGTGCAAATAATTGATCACAGTAGGGCTGTGCTCTCCAGCCAGCCAGATTATTGTAACCTTCAAGAGTTTTGTCAGTTCCATATTAAGAATATGTCAGTCATGGTCGTATGAGATGATGATGATAGCACGACTACATATACCGAAGTGTGGCCATTACTCACCTCTTTAACTACTCTCACTGCAGTCTGCTGTTGGAAAGCTACATTATGCACCAGATGTTGTGATTCATTCCTTAGTTTAGACATACTCGTCCTTAGAGCTAAGATATGAATCTCAGCTCACAGGATGTTTGGACACCTAATGCCGTGGCTATCCTAGACAGCTTGAAGAAATTAACTTAACTGTCTCAGGTATAACTTATAACTACTTAAATGGTCCACCAGCTAACCTTTCTTTTTCTAAAGCCCTTAAATGGTGACCATGGATAACATAGACAAAGATTTATCCCACTTATAAATAACCAACAGTCATGTTGTATTTGGACATTAAATCAAATATTCAAAAACTGATAGTTCCTAAATCTGAACTAAAACTGAAACAGTCAAGTACATTAATTCATAAACTGTTAAAGACTGTGCTACCATGTCCAGATATGTATTTGACAGTATGATAACTCTTCTCAAAATTCTTTGGTACTTTAACTACCATATTCCAGGTGTGATAAAATATATTGAGAAATGTGTTCTGGAGCAATTGTAGCATCCTGCAGAATAAACTGTACACTTGATGACTAATTACTTCTGATACACCATCTCCATACCAGACTTTGTGACCCTAATGTCTTTCCTTCACTGTTTCTCTACCAGACTTGGTGACCCTAATTACTTTCATTCACTGTCTCAGTACCAGACTTGGTGACCCTAATTACTTTCCTTCACTGTCCGTACCAGACTTTGTGACCCTAATTTCTTTCCTTCACTGTCTCTCTACCAGACTTGGTGACCCTAATTTCTTTCTTTCACTGTCTCAGTACCAGACTTTGTGACCCTAATTACTTTCCTTCACTGTCCGTACCAGACTTGGTGACCCTAATTACTTTCCTTCACTGTCCGTACCAGACTTGGTGACCCTAATTACTTTCCTTCACTGTCCGTACCAGACTTGGTGACCATCATTACTTTCCTTCACTGTCCGTACCAGACTTGGTGACCCTAATTACTTTCCTTCACTGTCCGTACCAGACTTGGTGACCCTAATTACTTTCCTTCACTGTCCGTACCAGACTTGGTGACCCTAATTACTTTCCTTCACTGTCCGTACCAGACTTGGTGACCCTAATTACTTTCCTTCACTGTCCGTACCAGACTTGGTGACCATCATTACTTTCCTTCACTGTCCGTACCAGACTTGGTGACCATCATTACTTTCCTTCACTGTCTCCATACCAAACTTGGTGACCCTAATTATTTACCTTCACTGTCTGTACCAGACTTCATGACCTTAATTACTTTCCTTTACTGTCTCCGTACCAGACTTGGTGACCATAATTTCTTTCCTTCACTGTCTCCGTACTAGACTTAGTGACCCTAATTACTTTCCTTCACTGTCTCAATACCAGACTTGGTGACCCTAATTACATTCCTTCACTGTCTATGTACCAGACTTGGTGACCCTAATTACTTCTACTCCATTATCTGTGTACAAAATGTTAGGCCCCTATTCAGGTATTATCTCCCTCTTTGAACTTATGTTGTTTAGCTGTCTATGAGAGGGTCTCAGTTAATAATTAATTTAAGTAGACAGCATTTTATTTTATTTATTTTACATTTGTTGACCGGGCTAGTCTAACTGGATACATGTCCATTTTCAGTAGAGGCCTGGGGAGATAAGCTCCTTGCAAAAAAATAACAAAAACATTTTTACTTACAATTATGTTACAGGTTAATACAGACATTATCATAGAGGTCTAAATACCTCACATTGCAAAATGCAGCTACAATACAAAAATGCAGGTATAATATATACTATAGTATGGGGAGATAAGGTCTGGGATAAGAAGAAATAAATACATTTATATTTACAAAGAACATTTCAAGTTAACACAGAAATTATCAAAGAGGGCAGAGATACTTCACAGTGCCAAAGGCAGGTACAATGCTAATTACAGAGGGCAGAAAACTTTGCAGTGCAATAGGCAGGTACAGTGCAAATTACAGGTAGAATACAGAATATAACAAAAAATGAGGCATATTGTATAATTATATTAATAAAGAGTTGTCACACTATGAGTAAGCTTAGGGGATGAAAAGAAGGGTTAGGAATAGGAAAAGGTAATGTGGTAAGTAAGGAAAGTAGAACTAGTTTTATTTATTTTTATTTATTTAAATTTGTTTTGGGGGACTCGACCGCTGAGGTCATTCAGCAGGAGAAAAGCTAAAAATAAACAGAAAATAAACACACAGGATTAGACAGTAGTTACATTGATAACATATTAATTAAGAAATTATTTATAGACATTTACAGAGATAGAACATAGTACATCAGTAGACAACTAGAATCTTTATCTGCAGAGTACATAACAGGCATTAACATATGTAGCAATGATTGCTGCTATAAAATGTATTAGGAGTATGAGCATCTGGAGCTATCTATTGAGCATAGTGGAAAAGAAAGAAGGTAAAGAAAGAAGGATGGTAGTTGATGGGGTGGATGATATTAGAGTGGGGCAGAGGGCATAGCCAGCATTTTTTAGTTTTTTTTAAAGTTTGAAGTTGGTGCATGATGATGCACGGGAGGTAATTGTGGGTGGGGTGAGTTCCATAATTTGGCTAATCTGCAAGTGATTTTTTGTTGCTGGATCTTAGTGGTCTGGTGGGGGTTGGAGTAGATTCTCTGGATGGGGGGGATTTATTTTGGATGGTTTACTAGTTTGTGGGTGAGTGAGAGTTGATACCTTTGTTGATAGTAGTTATTGGGAAGTAATGGGTAGGCAGTGCCTGGTATGAGTAGAAAAATGATTAGTCAGGTTTAGTACAGGGGCATAGCCAGTGTGTTCTTAGGAAAAGGTTCAGTCTGTTTTTGAAAAATGACGTAGAGGAAACTGAGGAAAGTTCACTGGGGAGAAGGTTCCAGGATTTTCCAACAGTATTACTGAAAAGAGAATCCCCAGCCCTGTTATTTGATTTAGAGGTGTTTACAAGAAGTTTGTGTGATGAGCGCAAGGATTTCAGATTATTATAGGGAATGATGAGGGTAGATAGTATAGGAGTACAGGAAGGTTGGTAAAGAGTCTTATGGGCAATGGTTAGTTGGTGGAATTTAAGTAGATTCTGAATTTCTAGCCATCCTAGCTGCTTAAGATTATAGCAGTGGTAGGTTCTAAATGGGTTGCCGGTAGCAAACCTGGCAATGTTATTGTAGGAGATTTCCAGTTTGGTGAGGTTATTTTTAGATAAATTAGTAAATATTGGTGAGGCATAGAGGAGTGTAGAGATTAGATGGGTATAAGCAATAGTTGTTCTGGCTGTTGGTGAAAGGAAGGGTTTGACTCTGTAGAGAGAGCCTAGTTTTTTGTTAACGGTTTTTATAGTATTGTTGATATGGATGTCAGAGTTAAGATTGTTGTCTATGGTGATACCAAGTAGTTTGGTAGTTGGGTCAGGTGATATGGGAGTACCATTAGTGGATGTAACTGAGAAATCTATTGGGGTGGACTTATGAGTAGGATTGAAAAGGAGGAGTTTAGTTTTTTGGGGGTTCAAGAGAAGGCAATGTTGTGTAAGCCATTGTTCTACTGTATTAAATACTTCTTGGGTAAGGGAGTGAAGTTTGGAAGTGGATGTGGCTGTGCATATAAGTGTAGAATCGTCAGCGTATTGAATTCATGTAGCTTGGGGGATTGCTAGATGAAGGTCATTGATAAATATGGAGAAAAGAAGAGGCCCTAATATGGACCCTTGAGGGAAGCCAATGTTAACGGGCAGGTGGGTAGATACGAGTGTTGTGCCAAAGCACTGCCTGTTGTCTGTTATATAAATAGGATTGGAACCATTTCAGGTTCAGCACTAACTTCACCCCCTATCCCACCCCAAAGGCCCATTTGACATCCCCGATACTTGTCCTGCACCTCATATCTCCATAGATCAAGTGTTAAAGGTCCTATCCAAGGCAAAGAACACAGCTTCCATGGAACCTGATAGTATCCCAGGCCGTATTCTGTACCATCTCCAGCAAGAACTAGCTTCGCCATTGACCACCCCATTCAACCATAGCCTAAGTACAGGCTTCATTATCACCCTGGAAACTATCACCCCATTAGCTTGACAAGTTTGATCTGTAAAGCCATGGAGCGTATTATTATGGATCTGATAAACAAGGACATAGGCAATCTCCAAGCACTTGACACCACCCAGTTCGGATTCGTTAAGGGCAGATCTTGCTTGTTGAACTTGGTTGACTTCTTTGAGACTGTCACCAAGGCCCTGGATGAGGGAAAGTCAGTACATACAGCTTACCTTGACTTGGCCAAAGCCTTTGACACAATCCCCCACTCGGGCATCATCGAAAAGCTAACTTAACTTGGCATAAATCCCTATCTCATCATGTGGGCAGCCAACTGGCTCACTGATAGGAACCACAAGGTCAAAATAGGTGCCTCCACCTCCAACAGCAGACCTGTCAGTAGTGGTGTTCCCCAGGGATCTGTCCTGGGATCCACACTGTTTGGAATATACTTTTCAGAGATCCAGGCAAAGCCAAATGCCTATGGCTGACCAAGTTTGTGGATGACTGTAAGTTGGGTGCTGTCACTGACTCTCCATATGATGTCAACATACTACAAGAGGGTCTTACAGCAACAAATGACTGGTGCCAAAGTCATGGCCTTAAGTTAAATGCACAAAAAATGTACTATCATACCATTCGGGAAAAACACAGCCCCTACTGATTACCACATCAACAGCAACCCCTAAGCACACAACCTGTGGTGAGAGACCTAGGTACTCAGGTTGACAACAATCTCACATTCGACCATCATGTAGCTGCAGCGGTCAGAAAAGCTTTTTACTTGGTTCATCTCATAAGTAAAGGGATTGCATCCAAAAAAGGAGGTTATTACCTCTCTGTACTCCTTCCTCATTAGACCAACAATTGAGTATAACGCCCCGTTTGGTATGCACCTCTCCAAACACCTGCACCAACTGGAAAGGCCACAAAAGTAACTCACAAAGAGAATCCATGGCCTCCCAACACCTATCCTGTGTGGACAGGCTCAAATCACTATCATTCTACTCAATATCGTACAGATTACTCAGAGGTGATCTTTGTCTCGCCTACAAGGCAATATCAGACCCTGCCGTACTAGAGATGCTCCATATCTGTAAATCTAACTCCTTGCGCATTACCCGCTTGAAAGGCCTAAATCTAATATGTGACATCAACAAAACCTGCTGGAGAGACAGGTTTGTCTCCCAGAGGCTGCCCCTTGTCTCTGGAATAGACTTCCCATACATGTCAAACAGAGTACCTCGCTGGTCCTTTTCAAGTGCAGCCTTGATGAGTGGATGGGAAACCACAAATTTGTCCCAGGGGTTCCACCTTTGTCCCTCATTCACAGGGGCAACAGGTGTTGACTGAGGTTTCTTTTTTTGGGAAAACTCTTGGCTAGGTTTGTAAGGGCCCCAGGGCCATTAGTCTAGTAACCTCCTATGATCCTGACCCTATGTGTCACATTAAAACTGGCATATTGCATCATCTCTGTGCATATCTTGTATTGTACATTTCTCAGAAAAGTTGAAAAATTAGAGCAGGCAGGGTCATGGCACTGCCTGATCAGAGGGACTAGTGAATTCTAGTTTACTGCGTTGCAGAGCCCTAATGCTTTAGTTGTGTGTGCTTGTTCGGGGTAGATGAGAACTTTATGCCAGTATACTTCATGGCAACATTCTTAGTCAGTGACTAAGATGTTAGCCTAAAAGTTGTAGGGTCCAGAGTTTAATCTTTACTTCCTTTCACAGCTGTGTGATGCTTTATATGATCTATGTCTGCTTCTGTAACTTTTCCTGGTACTATGGTTTCCTACCAAAAAACTTGTTGGTTTACTGGCTATGGAAAATTCTCCCTATCCACAGTATTTACTGTGTTTATGTATAAGCCTGCCTGCTGTTGTGGCTCAGATCAACAAACTAAAATTAATAGGTAGTGAAAACAGAAAAAAAAATGAATTGGGTATGCCCACTGGCTATATTTTTACATAAGAAGACCATTTTTTGTAGTTTCCTTTCTATTGCAATTCTAAGTAAAATTGATAGAAATATGTACTGCATATGCAAAGAGGGCAGGTCTTTCTAGACTTTTTCCTGCATCTATGTCCTATTTTAGTAAGATGATTCAAAATAAAAAGACAAAACTAATTAAATTTACCCTTGTGAAATTGCTAACAAATTGTAAATGACCTCTTTTGCAGATAGAGAAGTCAAGTACTTCAAGCTAAATACTTGTCCCTTCTCTGTCATTAGCTTTTATGCATAAACCACAAACAATTAACAAGGAAGAGGATAAAAGCCCAAAGGCCCTCCCTCTTAATTAGCTGAGGAAGTCAATGATTGTGAGTCTGGCTAAGTACCTCAATTACCTCCCCCCTCCCCTTTCTACTGTCCTTGTTGGAAAAGACAGGGCCAATGGCCAAAGGGGAACAATTAGGAAAGAAAGGCAGGCAGTATGCAGGTGGAAAACTGTATTGTACCTGCCTCCCTAGTGGGGCTCTGACTGTTACCAAGCGTTGGCTTCCTGCTGGGTTCGAAAGACAAATTAATGGTGGACAGATTGCAAGGTTTTTCTCTTCAGTAGTAATAGGCAGAGGTGGGAAGCAGTGGGGGATGGGCAGCTAGGCTGAACAACAGAGGGAGGGAGAGGTAAGAGTTTGTATTTGTTTTGGATCCTGTCTATATGTGGACATCCCTCATTATAAAACAGAACTCATGTTGACTATCCCCTGAGGACAGACCAACTTAATTGCTCCTTAAATTATTTTGTTTCAGAGTAAAAAGAGTTTTTTAACAAGTAGAAAGCCAGAACATTTGTTCGAGTAAGTCATGTGCATTTTAAGTGAGCAGAAAAGCTTTTATTTTCTGTCAGGAACAGTTGTAGTTCTTTCTATGTTAATCAGGGCAGGCAGTAGCAGTTTCTACAAAAATGTCTTCATGGTAATGTTCCATTCTTTTATACTTTGTGTAGGTATCTGCCAGTGGGCAGTCAATTTCTCCATTTTTGGAAAGCTGTAAGTATGGAGTAAAGCTGTGACTGAAATTTGCCTCAGCAGTTTAGTCTTTGAAAATAATAATGTGGCCAGTACTGATATACCGTTCTCTGGTAGTCAGAAATGTTCTGTGGAAATATGAATTATAACCGCAAGGAATGCATGTGCCTTACTGCAGAAGCAAGCATGAATATGCACCATTAGTCAACAAGGGAGAATGTGTGAATTACAAGGACACTGCTTTTACAGCTCTTCATCTGCATACATATATGCAAATACTCTTCCTGCATACATTCTTAAATGTGTGCAAAAGCAATTGTCCCAAAATAAACATGTTATTTGGGGCACAGGCAAAATAAAACTTGAAGTTAGGAATTGTGCAGTCTTATAAATCTTATAAATCTATCAAACTCACTTTGTATATATTTCCAGATCTGTGTTATTTATTTGTTAACTACACTGGTACTCCAGACATAAATGAACATTTCCTAGCATAACCCAAGAGAGTACATCAGCATAATAGTTGAGAAAAATTTCCATAAAGGCATTATGGAAAGAAAACAGAAATTTATCACTAGGTAAAGTCAGCCTGGTATTTCGCACAATGCTTCCATATGGTTTGTTAGTTACAAACACTGATACCAAAATTAGAATATTCTGAAGGCAGTTATTACCACTAGATCAATACAGAACCAGTTATAACACTCAATATCTACATCACTTACTGGGAACTTTAGCTGCGGATTACAAGAAACAAAACTGACACAAGCTAAATATTCATCTTGGCCCAACAGAAGTAAACAGATGAAAGTCTGTGAGCAGGGGCAATTGTGGAGTAGAATAAACCATTGAATGTGTGGCAGCAAACTCCACCCAAGTCTAACCATATTCCACTGGGGATTGACTTCAGTGGAGTATTCACACAACCACATTACAATAAGCAAATATGGGCAGGAGAATATATAAAAACATAATAAGTAAAAACAAACTATGCAAACATTTACCACCACTTTTTGTGTAAATCTATGACTTAAAATAAAGCCCATACAACTACTCATATTTAGCACATTTTGTGCATGGAGTTTCAGAGTGGCACAGTGGCGCAGTGGATAGCGTTGTCACCTCACAGCAAAAAGTTTCCCAGTTAGATTCTCAGCTGATGTGCCTTCTGTGCAGAGTCTGCATGTCCTCCCTGTGTTTGTGTGGGTTTCCTCTGGGTTCTGTGGCTTCCTCCTGCATTTCAAAGACAAGCAGTAGGTGGATTGGAAACACTAAAGTGGCCATAGGTGTGAATGTGCATGTGACTGTGTGGTGTGTAAAAACTACCACGGTAGGGCTAGCCACCTGATGGTATAAACCTTGGCTCTGGATTGTCACTGTTGAAGTGACACCCCAACCCCATGTGCAAAAATGGGAAAAAGGGATTGTGGGTAGATGGATGGATGGATTGCACATGGGGTTTCAGGTACTTCAGCCATTTAACTGCAAGACCGCCATATACTAGTTTCATAATATATGTTTTCAATTAATGTAATTATCTAATAAACAGAATTATATAAAATTTTTGAAAAATGCATTATCCACTTTTACACATATTTTCTGTTGTCTGTGCCAACCCTCCACTACTTTTTAAAACGTAAATATTAAAATAGGTCTAACCATGGCAGGGTGTTTGGGGTAAATAGCCCCACTTTACATGGACGGACCAGCAACAAATCTGTACAATTAAGGAAAAATAAAAGTTAATCAAAGTGGCGTTGTAGTACAGATGTGTGTATTACATCTACCCTATTCTGCATTGAACTGTTACCTCTCAATGCATGTGATGAGAACTGCTGACCTCCCCTATCTCCTATCTGAGTAATGCATGTGCTAGTTTCCTTTATAAAAGTAGCAAGGGTTTGAGCTTATTTTACTTTGCAAAGGTTGCAGGAATTGTGCCCTCATAAGAGGCACAAACCAACAACAAAGCCGTTACAGTTAAGGAAAAACAAAAGTAAGTAAAATTAACATAAATGTACATAAATATTCTTTAACTTAAATTAATTAGTTGTCATTTCGGGTGTTCTGCAAAGAACTGAAACATTCAGATTACCATTTTTAATTTTTATTTTAGAAACCTACCAGGGGGCTCCCCTCACATGCACGGTCCAGCAATGGTTATGGAAGCATATTGAGAAATGGAATGGGACACTGCTGTAATGTAATCCATTTAATTAATGCATTTCATGACCCAGTTGTTCAGCACCAAAAGGTGTTACATTACTGTTCCCAAAACTGGCACTTGTACTAGGTTACAAAGCTGACAAGATAAAGCCCACATGTTCGAATCTTGTAACCTGGAACTGGAAAAAGAAACGGAACAGTGTGGGATCATGGCACAGTGGCGATCAGGGTATTGATCATCTTCCCCACTGTGGTGATATCTCATTGTTGGAATATATATACGTAACAGGGGTGTGGCAGTGGATGTAGGGGTCTTGCCTCCTTGCAAAAACAGATGTACTGTGTGTTTTGTTGTTCTTTTTGAGATTACAAGATTCGAGCTTCTAGGCACAATCTTTTCAGTGACATCTCTAAAGCCAAAAACACAGCATCCATGGGACCGGACAACATCCCAGGCTGCATTTTACATGAACTTCAGAACAAACTGGCTCCCCACCTAAGCACCATGTTCAATCATAGCCTCACGTCAGGCTTTGTGCCCACTGAATGACGCACAGCAACAGTTATCCCACTCCAGAAAGGGGGCGCCACCACTGATCCTGGGAACTATCGCCCTATTAGCCTGACGAGCCTGGTCTGCAAGGCCATGGAACTCGTAAACCAAGACATTGGTAACGTCCAAACTCTGGACCCCACCCAGTTTGGGTTTGTGAAAGGCAGATATTGCCTCTTGAACCTGGTCGACTTCTTTGAGGCAGTCACCAAAGCCGTAGACGAGGGTAAGGTGGTTCACACAGCCTATCTTGACCTCGCCAAGGTTTTCGACACCATCTCCCATTCTGGAATTATAGCTAAACTCACTAAACTAGGTATAAATCCCCATGTCACAAAATGGGTTTCCAAATGGCTCACTGACAGAACCCACACTGTAAAAGTTGCAGACTCCAAATCTGACTTCAAACCAGTGACAAGTGGAGTACCACAGGGTTCAGTCCTGGGACCTCTCCTGTTTGGTATCTACTTCTCTGAAGTACAGGCTAACACAGAAGGCCTCTGGCTAATGAAGTTCACAGATGACTGCAAACTAGGAGCTATAGTTGAGTCCCAAAATGATGTGGACATCCTACAGAGTGGCCTTGCTGAGACAGATGTCTGGTGTCAGAGCCATGGCCTCAAGCTCAATGCCAAAAAGTGCATTGTTATCCCCTTTGGTAAAATCTCTGTTTCCATGAACTACCACATAGGTAGCAGTCTTCTTAACACTGACTGTGTGATAAGAGACCTTGGGACCCAGGTGGATAGTAATCTCTCCTTTGATAATCACATTGCCACAGTAGTCAGGAAATCCTTCTACATGGCACACCTCATCAAAAAAGGGTTCTCATCCAGGAAAAAACTCATTAGACCCATATAGAGCCTTTTGGAATGTACCTCACAAGACATCTGCAGCAGCTGGAAAGGCCACAGAAGTACCTCACAAAGAGAATTACTGGCCTAACAGATGCCCTACATGGATTGTCTCAAAAAACTCCAGCTTTACTCTGTAGCATATCGCCTACTCCGAGGTGATCTCTGCCTAACATATAAAGCTATGTCAAACCTAGAGCTGTTGGACATGCTACACCTAAAGAAATCCCAATCCCTCCGAGCTACATTCTGTAGGGACATAAACCTTGTCACCACAATAAACAGGATATGCCGGAGGGATAGATTCCTGTCCCAGAGACTTCCCATACTCTGGAACAAGCTACCCATCTATGTCAAGCAAAGTTCCTCATTAACACTCTTCAAGAATGATCTTGATGAGTGGATGGGAAATAGCAAATACACCCCGGGGATCACTTCTGTGGCTCTGCTCGACAGGAGCACAGGAAATTAACTTTCATGGGTTGACGTAAGCCAGGGAACTTTGTTGGCTAGGCTTACTTAGGCCCTTGGGCCGATAGCCTAATACCTACCTATGAACCTGTGCATTTGTGATTTCGACTTTGTAATCTGGAACCACTGGCAGTACATATAATCATTGCTGCTGATTACAGGCAATGTCAAGTCCATGGCCACACCCACACACACTGTTCCATAGTTGCCTGAGCAGAAACAAAATATAAAATAGGTGGAGTCAAGGGGCAGCTTATGAAAATAGAAAGAGGGTTTGGAGGGTGGCTTAATGGCTAAGGTGTTTGCCTTACAAACACAAGGTGCAGGGTTTGAGTCTGGTATTTGGGAGGGTGGCTTAATGGTTAAATTGTTTGCCTTACAAGGTACAGGGTTTGAGTCTCACAAGGGATAATTGGCTAGGCTTAAAATGGCTCGCAAGGGCAGTTAGCCTAGTACTAATCTATGAACCTATGAACAAGGGATAATTGGCTAGGCTTAAAATGGCTCGCAAGGGCATTTAGCCTAGTACTAATCTATGAACCTATGAACCTATGAACAAGGGATAATTGGCTAGGCTTAAAATGGCTCGCAAGGGCAGTTAGCTTAGTACTAAACTATGAACCTATGAAAGCCTATGACTATGCACTGCATCACAAAGGAAGAAACAGTGATGAGATTTAGGGTAGAAACCTAGTAATGGTAAGACTTGTTTGAAAGTTAAGAATAAAATATATAAAAAGAGTTCTCCCTTTTTTAGAATGTTTACTTTGTGAAGAAATGGAATTGTTAATGTTTATTTAAACTTTATTAAATAACTGCTGGCAAGGTGAAGGGGCACTGTTACAGCATGTTTAAACATTAGGGTTTTATCTCACCTGCTTTGTCTTCCTACTCAGTCATTTTTTTACAGCAGTCCCTTATTCCCTATGTAGGTTTATGCTGTTCTCATATCTGTACTCCCTGAAGCTTAAGCAGGATCACTGGAGGACAGTCCCGCAAAGCTAACATGGTTAGGCAGTTTCTTCAGTTTTTCGTACCTGTTTAAGTAATTCATGTTCTGTGTCAGCGTTGGACTTATTTCAGCTACACTGGGGGCTCATGCGTATTTGTCATTCATTTTTTTATTCAGATGTCTTCAGTCAGACTTTGAATAAATTGAAAATTCTGACTGTGGTAAGCTAAAGCTACTTCTTTTGCCACAATTTTGCCAATTTCATTATTTTTATATAGTTGGGGGTCTCTTCTCCGCTCTCAGTTATACAAGCAAAAGATTCTGCAATCATTAAAGAGACTGGCAAAGAGATGAAGCAAACAAAAAACAAAAATGGAGATTTAGACACTGCTGACAGACTTTGCTCTGATTACAGCCAGAAAAGTCCTGACGGTTTTGTGCTCTGTCATCCTGCATTTTCCAAGTACTTCATGTTAGAGTCCCTGTGACATTACCATGGCATCTCAAAAAAATCTGAGACCAAGCCAGGTACTCTGGAAATTTTGATTACATTTCTTCAGTGCACAAAGAACAAATTCTTATAGCAGACAGCACCCAGTGTATCCTGTATACATGTATATTCATGGCGACATCCTGCTGAACATTTATCCCATGTATAAAATTGTATATATCGTCTGTATATCATTGTAGATAATCCTACTAAAGAAAACATATCAATTGCTTTAACAGCTCTCTAGCACTTAAGAACTAGACAGCTTTAAAACTGCTGTACATAAATTTATTTCTGATACCTTTTGAACTTTATTTTGAAAGGGTGAGTACCTGTCTGCATGTGTATATATATTTTTACTAGCTGTTTACCTTTTTCATTCTTGCATCATTTGCTATTGTAAATAAGTTCTCTTTTATTCTGACATTCATGCCTGTTTTGTTCTATTTCTGTAATAATGAATTGCATTTGTATGGTTCTTATACACTATAAGGACATATTTTTATGTTTGTCTCTGCCTAGGCCCTGACCGAAAAGGGTCCTTGAACCACTTTGCTCACCCAATTAACAAAATAAAATAAACAAACACAGGCTGCTAACAACTATATTATGCTGATTCTTTCTTTTGCTCCACTGAGTTTGTTAACTATTCCTGCTGTCCATACATTTGATGTCAAACTGCTAATGTACTAACTTTTTTGCATTAAAAACATATTTATGTCCATTGATAGACCGCATGTAAAAATTGACTGTATATAATTATCCTGTTGGATTTACCCTGGGATATATATATATATATATATATATATATATATATATATATATATATATATGGGTCTACTTCAGAATGTCGACCGCTCAGAATGCTGACTTTCATATGGCCAACACCATATGATTGACATTCCGAAAGACCAATATCCAGAAATAGCACCATTTACCTACCTGTAAACACAGTAAAACTGTGTTATGCAGGGGTGCAAGCCCCCCTACACCCCCCACACCCCCTGCTACTTAAATATTCTCACTCCGAGATCGCACTACAGTGCAGGAAAGGAGAATCTCCCATTCCCACACTGTAGCGGGATCTCCACTATCATTTGTCAGCCTTTCAAGCATTTGCTCATATGGTGTCGGCCATATGAGTTTCGAACATTTGAAAGTTCGAACAAATGAAGGGCTCCCATATATATATATATATATATATATATATATATATATATATATATATATATATATATATAGATATATATATATATATATATATATATATATATATATATATATATATATATATATATATATATATATATATATATATATATATATATATATATATGTGTGTGTGTGTGTGTGTGAGTATGTGTGTAATATATCCTTTACTATGAAAATGTTGAAATACAAAATCTTAAAAATCAAAATCTTGTGATCATAATATCAACGGGCCAAAAATGCTAAAGACCATAATATCAGACTGCCAGACTTGCTCCCTTGCAGGACCACATTAACACATTTTCCTGGATCTACACCCCTGTAGGGCCCATGGTAGCACTCATTTCTGAGTCTGCACTGGTAGGGAGTGTTGATATTTGAGTTTATTTGGATATTGTGGTCTTCAGTGTGGATAGAAGTAACACTATAAATGCCAAAAGTGAGAGTGTTTGCCAGCCTGTTTATGTCGTGTTGCAGTATAACTCATCCATATCCTTCATGTAAGGATTTCTCCTACAATTGTGTTTTGGAAAACTGCTTTTAGATTTTTATAGTATTTTCCCAGCAAGAAGCAGTTTGAGGATGTAAAATTATAAACAGCACTAAAATTGAAAAGTACAGATTATGAAGTGGCCTGCCAGTCTGAGATTTGAACAGGAAATAATGGTGAGGCCACCATTATCTGTGGAAAGAAAAAAGTTGGAATGAAAAAATAAAGTTAATGAAGACTTTCCAGACACAAAATAACATCAAGCCGATTTTATTGAGAGAAAACTCGGAAATATGTTTAACTACACTGGACAGTTGAGGGTCATCTATTTTAGACCAACAGGAAAACATATTTCTGTTATTTAGATTATCAGTGTTACAACGAGAAAGCTAACATGTTACCTCAGATCTCGCTGCCGCTTACAGCTTCAGGTTGTTTTTTCCGTTTGTTCCTGTGTTTTTTTTTTTTTTCTATAACTTTGTTTTTTTTTTTTTTTTTTAATTATTCCTAAATTAGTGTAGTTCATTAAACTCTATCCCCCAACCTCCTTTCTTTCCTTCAAGCTTGTCAAAAGAACTTTTAGTTCTTCCCTTGGGCTAGG
Source organism: Protopterus annectens (assembly GCF_019279795.1). Lineage (NCBI taxonomy): Eukaryota > Metazoa > Chordata > Ceratodontiformes > Protopteridae > Protopterus > Protopterus annectens. The sequence goes on from NC_056750.1 coordinate 31,786,357, forward strand.
CTTATTTACTTTTTTTTTATATATTTTTACTATAAATTGTGTTTTTGACAGGGTATAACTGGTGTGTTTGAGTGTGTGTTTGTCTGTCTCAACAGGGAAGCTCTCCGGGCATCGAGGTCTTCCTTCGTTCGGAGACCGAGCCGAGACCTCAGGTTGCCTGCCTTTATTTTCGGCTGCGCTGGATGATAAGATTCAGTCCCACAGTTTCTGCTCCTTCGCCGCGCCGGAGCCGCAGGTTATCGAGGTACCCGTGTTGCCCGACAAGATCTTCGGAGCCGACAACCAGAAAGAGGGTCTAGTCCACCTTCTTGTGGCCGCTCATTCGGCTCCAGGTTCTCCCCTGCTGTCTGAACGGAGAAGAGAAGTGCAAGAGGAAGCAGAATGATCTCACCTGGAGTCTATCACGTCCGGACTACAGATCTGATGATTCTGAGGGTTCCCCCGCTCCCTTCTGAAGATGTCCTTTTGCAGACATTCTGAGATCCTTAAACAGAGGGAAATTGGCCAGCCCTCAACCCTTCGGGAGTCTCTGTGGATGCTATGGTGGCCACCAAGAGTAGAAGGCTGGCTGATCCTTCAAGTGTGCGTCCATCCACCTAACAAGGAATCTATGGATAGGTGGATAGGCTGAATGTTCTCTCAGCCCTCATTATTTACTATGCGCTCGTCATTGGAGCCTGTGTGCCATTTCACTCGCCTTCAAAGGGATGATCAAAGAAGCGAAAGGAAATGGATGACCCTACACTCAAGCGGTTCAAGAAAAAATGAACTGGGCTATGCAATTTTTGCATTTTGAACCTTCCTTCCTTTCACAAACAAACTTTGATTGATGATCCATCCTTTGACCCAAGTGAGAGAAGAACCCTGACTAGGTGCTAGACAGATGGCAAGACCCTTTCTGCCGCCGTTCTAGGCCCCAGAAGGGGAAAGATCCAGGGGGAAAGATCAAGGATCTCCTCTGGTGACCTGACAGCAGAGTCGGGTTCTCGCCAGAGGCAGAGGAGGGGGAACAACAATGGTAGACGCCGCCTAGAGGCGATTTTCACTGTACCCAGAAGCCTGGCTATCCTTGACACAAGACAAATGGGTCAAGTCCATCATTTCCAAGGCTATTCCCTTTCTTCAGTCAAAAAAATCAAATTCCTTTCAGATGTTCCACTCTGTCAAAAATATAGCAGCCGTGGAAAGGGAAATAGGCTTTGCAAAAGAGCTATTCAGCCCAAAGAGCTTAGTCAGCCAGATCCAGCAGACCAACTAGGATCCGAATTTTCCCGGGATCAGAGGGACTGACTTAGATTTGATCTCAATATCTTCTCTTGATCGGGTCAAGAAAGGAATTGATCGGTCGGATGGTCAATCTCCAATTGCAATCCATTGGGAAGGAAAAGGAAAAGCTCTCTATAGACCTCTCTATAGACCTTCAGGACTATAAAAATGAACAGGCCGCCAAGATTCCTCTCAGAAGCCAGGCTCCGAACCAGTCACTTTCATCACAGGCTCCCTGCCCTTTTTCACCCCCTCACCCTCGCGGTGTTACCAAATGCATGGCAGTGGTGGCTTCTCACCTGTACAGACGCAAGATTTTCCCAGTTTCCATATATTGGACGACTGGCTCCTCACAGCTCCCACCGGGCATCTCTCTTTTTGATGGCCAGAGATTGGCACTTTTCGCTGGGCCTCATCTCTGGGGGGTTCAATAAAATTTTGCGAAAGTTTGTTTTGTTTGTCATACTATTCATAACATAGGCTAAATTTAGATTGTAATACTAACATGTGTCTAAAAACACAAACAAACCAAAGGACATTCAAAAAAAATTGGTGTCTCTCTTCTCAACAAACAACAGAGCCAAGGCCAGGTTAGTTCTAAAGCATACCTCCTCCTCTCCCATTGGCCAGGATACCATCGGATCATTATGATCAGTGGGCGGCAAAAAGCATCTCCATGGTGATGCCCTCCTTCCTCCTGTTGGTTGGGGAGACCATTTGTTCCCCCTCCTCCGCTTGCTACCTGACAATGCCTCCCCTCCGGATCGGGGGGGTTATATCAGCAGGACAGTCCAGCACATGGCAACCAAACTAATGCCACTTGCACACATAAATGTTCTGAGATGATGAGCAGTGCTTTTAGCTGCTGGTAAGCCCTTCAAGACTCTTTATGGACAAGTTGAGCAGAGCTATACCATGCCTCTCACGAGTTGCAGAGGACACTATTTCCTACTAGGCCAACCCACCAGGGCACCAGGGAGGGTCCAGTCCAAGTTTTGCCCCGGGGACTCTGTATGCATTTCCTCTTTCCCACTGATCTCTCAATTATTTCTTTTGAGCGACCGGGAATCTGGACCTAGTTCCAGATCTTTTGATCCATTCCCATCCTCCCCAGGCTTCCTCACTTCCTCAATTATCTCCTCTATATCTTGATTTTTGATTAAATCTTCTTCTCTTCCTTCCCTTTATTATTTTAATTGGAAACGAAACGCATTTTCATTTTGGGGCAAGGAAAGGACATAGATCCCTTCGCTTCTTCCATCCAACTAGTCTTGATTTTCCTTAAGCTATTTATTTCTTCCATGTGGTATTTTCAATTCATAGCTAATTCAAATTTCCACAAAGGCATTTCCTTTTGAAAATGTGAGTTTTTCTTCTAAAGCCTCCTGTAAGAAATCCTCCTTCCCTTGGGACCTAAATTTAGTTCTTGCTTCTTTGATTCTCTTTCCTCCCAACTCCCTTTCAACCTGTTCCTTTTCCTTTATTAAAGAAAAAACTCTCTCTTCTGGTGGCTATCACATCAGCAGAGAGAGAATTCAGAAACTTCAAGCACTCAGTGTCGCTTCTCCTTACCTTGTGTTTCATAAGGACATGTTTTTTCGGAGTATTCAAATAAATCTGAAATCAAAAAATTACACTACCTGGATGTTCATCCAATTAAGGGGTACTACTTACACAGGACGAAACTATCAGAAAAATCTGATCAGCTGTTTGTAAAGCAGAAAGGTATCTATCCTCCAGATGGCACATCATCTCCTTGATTCCTTTGTTTAGAGAATCACACAAAAAACTGCCTAAATACCTAATCTCCCCATCCACCAGAGCTTTGGCTACTTCTCTAGCCTTCTGTTCCGCCACCGTGGTGGGAAGGCTAGGATCATGTCCCATCCAGTACATGTAGATAGACAATCTTAAATATACAAGTAGTGTTTATACCATACCGCTCCATGCTGTTTGTCTTCTTCTTCCTCTTCCTCTGCCCACCCTCCTTCCCCCTGGCCTGACAGACCTAGAGGGTTTGTGATCGTGGACCTCTCTTTCTACCACCTCTTTCTTAGCTATATGCTATTATGCATATTTCTTGTTTCAGGGTGGACTCTGTTATAGTTATTCTGTTTTATACTGTTACTATCAAAAGCTGGGTTAGCTTACAAACGAGACTGAGGTAAACTCTCAGCCTAGCGTGGAACCAACTCTCGAGCTTAGAGTGAGCCCGGTGGGAGTCGAAGAGGTGGCCCAACCCATCCCAGAAGAAGAAAAAGAAGAAGTCAACTAACATGGAACGTTATGGTAAGAACATAACTTCTATTTTCCTCCCTCTGAACCCATTTAATTTGGAAAATGAAAATATCTTTCTTGAAGTCTATATTAGTTCGCCGAAATTTTTTTTCAGCAAACACCTAATCATCGACCTGTGTTCAGTAAAAATTGCTTCCACAATTCGCTGACTTTACCAAGGGCAAAGAAGTAGTTGGCCAACTGTACGACTTTGACCTTTTCTCCACTGTAGTGCGATCTTAGAGTTGGTATATATAGTTAGGGGGTGTGTGGGGGCAAAGCCCCCCACCTGAGTGGGTTCGATTTAGTCAGCAGTTGGTCCGTTGTGCTGTGGGGCTAGTATTTCCTTGTCCTTGGTAAATTCAATGAATCACGGAAGGGATTTTCACTGAATATAAGTCGGTGATTAGGTGTTCACTGAAAAAAACTTTTGTTGAACTAATATAGACCTTTTTCTTGAAGTTGTTAAATCCTGGAAGGAGGATTTCAGAACTGCAAGCTCTGAGATACTTTAACACTTTAATTTGATTTTCCATAATGAATTAGAACCTTTGTAGACTAACTCTACTTTCATGCTTAAAGTGTTTCAGCAGTAACACTTTAAACAGTCTATTTATCTACTACTCTTCTTTGTAGAATATAAAAATGTTGGTGCACATCACCTGTGTTTGTCATATTTGCATAGACAGCTCAGACATGCAAAAAAAAAAAAAAAACAAAGTCATCAGAAAGACTAATCTACTGTTTTTATCAAGAAAGGAAAAAAAGCTCTGCTAGACAGCAAACAGACTTTGTTAGCCCATTCTGTCACTTTCTGACAAGTGTAACAAATGTTTTGTGTGTAAACATTAGAGCACACTCTCTACTAAGGCACAAACTACATCCTCAGCATTTTCAGAAATGCTTCTGCACAAGACATTATAGACGTTGCAGTCTACATCTTTGTTAAACATTGTAAGTTGGATGCACAGTCTGGGGCACTGCTTTTTTAGCCCAATTTTGTTAATTCTACAGAAGCTATCATGAGTCAAAGAACCCTGATATCCACCTGCTGTGACCATGCATACATTTATAGTAATCTTATAACAACTGCTTATTTATAACTATAACATCACTGAGGTAGAAGGTCATTTAAAATGGAACTTTACTAAATCATTTATTGTCTATATCATTGTAATTGCACATACTAAGAACTGAGACACATTTTACATGTTAATAAATTAAAATAACATCAGTCACAACACTGTAACTTTTATATTTAAAAATTTGCCAAGACAACAGCAACAGGAAGCATCACACCACAACTAGAAAATGACTAGCAGTCCATCCATATGGCCATCTTAATTAAAGTTATGCAGATGCAAACAACTGGAGGTTTATCATCTAAGTCCTTGTGTTGTCAAACCCACATGAATTAATCTTCCATTGGCAGAGAGCTATTTTTTCTTATGCTTAATAATGGCTATAGGTTCACAGGTTCATAGATAAATAGTAGACTAACTGCCCTGAAGGGCCATTTTAAGCCTAGCTAATAACCTGAGGTCAGAATCAAAACCTGTACTTTGTGTCTATGAGGTGACAACTTTAACCATTATGTCAAACCCACCACCATGACCAAAATATCCAGAATTCAAATAGTTAAGCACTGCACAACTGCTTTCCAAGCAGTTAGACTATTCTTTTTCAGTATGAGTTTGGAAAGAGTTCTGATCCATTTCTGCATATTTAAGTTTCAATTTCATATCATGAATAGTGCCATTTAACTCTTTTTCATAGCTTGTTTCAGCATCTTTAGGAAATAGTTGTACTTCCTTTTCAGGCATAAGTTTTCCTGACTGAAAGTTTCCCCCTGAAAAGCATTGAGTTTGTCTGTTGCACTCAGCATGTCTTCAGTTGTTCCTTCCATGCTGTGTTCACATTGCTTATGTGCTGCAAAATAAATACAGAACAAAGAACATCAGGGGCAGCGGGAACCCTTACTGTCTTTATATTTATCTAGCAGTAGAAATAACTTCATGCAGTACTTGTCATTTTGCAGTGTTCTCTTGGAGTTCATTTTTAGCAAATGCATTTATTTCTTACTCACACTAGTGGTTAGCAATATAACCGCTTCCATTCATAGGGTGTCTACTCTAGGAATTTCCTGCTTTGCCATCTGCAGGACTTTTATCTACTCTCTGGATATGGGGGATATGGTATGGGGCATCAGTTGGACCTGTTGTAGCTGCGAGAGTTGTTTCAGCCCTGGTCTATATAGGAACATAATGGTCCTAAGCAATATCAGCTGGGATTTCTGCTGTGCCTTGTGTAGATTATCATATGACGTCTCAAACATATTCAGTATCTCATCCAGTGAGCTTACCTATTTCTCCTTTAGAGGATCTCTAATTTCTATAACTAATCCTGTGGCAGTTTGGAGTCTCAGCCTAGATACCAATATTTTCTGAGCTGTTGAGTATGAAAAGCACTTCTCTTTATTGCACATGGCATTCTAATGTATTATCTATTTTAAATGAGAGTATTGCTAGGGCTGTTACTCAGACTTCTGTTTTCCTATATCTAAGGTGAGACATCCACTCTTCAGCTCACCCTCTGTTTCTCAGTATTAAGTCTTGATCTAACTTTCTTTGTTTAAACATCTGCTAATTCTGTCTTAGAGGATTTTTTAGTCACATCTCTACATTTTCTGCCTTTCCTAGGTAAGTTTTCTATACTCCGGTATACTGTTACATGATCCAATTCTCAAATGATTCAGCTCTATGGAAACCAAGGTCTTCTCTAAGTGATGTTATTAATTTGACCACCACTGCAGTAGGTTTTATCCTGTTAAGAATACAACAGCCACCCAGTTTACAAAGCTTTCTGCGCACCTTCCACCCACCCAAACTATTAGCTTGAATTGACCTGACTAAAAGTTGGGTTTGGACACAGCCCTTCAGAGCCATCTCTCTGCCAAAGAGAACATTCTCATGGAGGCTTTTGAGGATCAGCAGTGGGCTAACACAGTTCCACTGCTGGGCAGATAAGCTCCCTTCTGGGAAAAAAATCTTCAACTACTTTTTGTAACAGAAAACTTATTTTTTTCTGTGAAACTTAAATATTTAAGCTAGGAAAATATGTTTTTACTGACTGTCATTTTACTTTTGTTCACTTTAAATGGGAGCATTACTTTTATACTTTTGTACTAAAAAGTTGTTAAAACTTAATTTAATGTGCTTTTTGTATTGAGAAACTGATATTACTTTACTTTTGGGGACAGGGCTAAGTGTTTAAAGTGTTTTGCACTGTATTTTAATGAGGTAAAAGTTACTTTTTAATACCTGTTTTACCAACTGTTGCTGTAAAGCTTCCCCAAGAATCGGGTACCTTTTTGGCTTAACCATGGAACAACCTACTAGTTCCTCATTTTTTACCTTCTTCCAGCCACAAAAAGTAAAAGTTAAGTAGCCATTCCCACCACAGCAGAGTTTAGTGCAAGCTCTTGACCCTTCCTGTATGGCTGTTTCTGGTAAAAGAAAAAAAGATTCTTTATTTTCTGAATAGATTCAAGAGTTTCAACCTGAACATGATTGTGAAACTACAGATTATGTTTCCTCTTCACAGAATTCTGATTCAGCTTCTGAGCAGAGTTTGGCTTCAGCCAGTAACTCTGAAGGACTCTCAGTTGCTTCAGTGGGAACGCAGTGATGTTTCTCTGTCCTTCAGGAAGTACTCTGATTTGTTACAACTGGAATTTCCAGAACCTACTCCTATTGCTCTTGTTCTCTGTGCTTTGGAGGATGTTTTTGTCACAGCCTGCATTTTCCATGATAGCCAGCCTGCTGCCCCCAAGAAAGCAGGTAGACTTATAAAGTGTTTCTGTGTTTTAAGTTTTTGTATACTCATCTTGGATCAGACCCAGCAGTTATTGCTTTAGTGAAACCAGATGCTGCTAAACATATAGTTAATATGGGAAAGCATCTGATAAATCTGGGAAAAATTTGTATTTTTCTGCAACCATTTTTTTAAAACTCTTAGTTGTCACACATATATTGACATTTAATATTGCCTCTTGTGAGAATATGAGTAATATTTTGGTAAGTTGTCAAGTTCATATATTGACATTTATGCTTGCCTCTTGTGAGAATATGAGTAATATTTTGGTATATTGTTTCTTCTTGTGAGGAGAAGTCTTCTTTTGTGCAACTTCGTATCTTCTGTGTCTGAAGTGACTACCCATTGTTTGGAGTACTTCTGATTCTGCTGATTTCACTTCCAGGGCTGCTGCCACTGGAACTGTTATGAGGATGTTTGCCTGGCTGTGTTCTCCAAATCTCCCAGTGGATGTTAAAAATGAGATTTTTAATTCTTGGATAAATAACTTGTTTTTGGACCTCCTGCTGCAGAGATCATTAAAAGTGTGAGAGAGGAAATCTTATTCAAGGGATCTCTTAGATTTTCAGCCCTCATTCTTTAAGTTTGCCAGGGAATTAAATGCTTCCTCTACAACTTTGATTAAAAAAATAAACTAAACAGTCCCAGCAAGCTGATGGAAAGCAAATGGTTAAAAAACAATATCAAGGAGGTGCCAAAAATTGTAACTTCCCCAGAATACAGGATAGTCTAATAAGTCTGAATAACTTTATGAAGAATTTCCAACCCTCTCTCAGCCTGGCAGTCCTTTAATCCTTTGAGAAAGTCTGAACGTCCGTTTCTCTCTTTGGCAACAGATTGTGTCAGATGGGTTCTTACAGTAATCCATCAAAGCTACAGATGGCAGTGAGAGTCTCTTCCTCTGCTTCAGGGCATTCCTCCTCATCCTCCAGACCAGACTGTTCTTTTCCCTCCAGTCATTCAACATATGCTTGTCCAGGGGGTAATAGAAGCTGGCCTGCCTCCTCATTTAGAGGAAGGGTTTTTATTCCAGGATGTTTCTGGTGCTAAAGAAAGAAAATTATTGAAGACCAGTTTTGGACTTTTCTTTTCTGAATCAGTTTGTGATAGTTTCCAAGTTCAAAATGTGGTCTGTTCATAGCTTGTTGCCCTTATTCTCCATTTGAGTTTTCTAGAGACCTTAGATTTAAAAGATGTATATCAATTCATGTAGATGCAGATTTCAGATGTTTCTTAAAGTTTTCTGTGTCTGGGTCACATTATCAGTTCTCTACATTACACTTTGGTCTATCCACTGCTCCAAGGCTATTCACAAAGTGTCTGTCTCCTGTGATAACCCTCTGTAGACCACAAGGTATTCACATTTCCCATATTTAGATGACTTGTTAACTTTGGAGAGTCTTTTTCAAAGAGTCTGGAATCTCTCAGTTGGGTAATGGATCTCCTACACAGACTGGGATTCTAAGAGAACTTACAGAAGTCTTGTCTGACTTCTCAAAGGATTGTTTACTTGGAGTGTCTTCTGGGCATCTTAGTTCAAAGAACTTTTTTCTTCCACAGAAAAAAACAGATCTACATTTAAATCTGTTACTAAGTTATTCCATTCAGACTACCATCTCAGCAAGGGAATTCCTCAGGATTATGGGTCTCATGGCTTATTTGATACTTATGACACATCTTGCAAGACTCCACATTTAAAATATTCATTGGCATATGAAATCTCTTTTGTCCCAGCATCAGCATCCTCTGATATTTCAAATTCCAATTTTGTGATTTGTGAAAAGATTTTGTGGTAGAGACACCAAATTTCTTGAACTCCAGGTCTCCTGTTCTCACCTCTTTATTGAAGCACTGTCAGTTACTAAAGATGCCCCAGACTTTGCTTTGGGAGACATTTCTATTGGGATAAAAGTAGACGGTCTTTGGAATAAAAAGGACAAACCAAACTACATAACTCAAATGAAATGTTAGCCCTTATAAATGCTCTCAGTACTGTCAACCATTTGTGGTCTCAGGGACCTCTTCAAGTGTTTACAGACATCACCACAGTGATTTTTTACATAAACAAGCAAGGTAGAACTAGATCTTACTTTCTATGCAGACAAGCCATAGTAGCCCTGGATATAGATTTTCAGCACAAGCTCACTGTACAGGCATCTTACATACCATCAGAGCAAAACTGTATGGCAGACAAGCTGAGTATGACTAGTACAGACTCTCACAAATGAAAACTGAATAGAAGGTCTTCCAAAAATTGATTTAGCTATGCAGAACATCTTAAAGACATCTGTTTGCCTCTGCTGTCAACAAGGCAAAATTCTGCTGTAGGACTCCATGCAAGAAGGCCTGTGTTCCTGTATGCTTTACATACTTTCCAATAATATCAGGATCATTCTGAAGGTTCAGAAGGACTTGAAGATAATTGTTCTGGCCCAGACAACAGTGTTTCTCTCTTCTTTTGGAAGTGGCCAGAGGAACCATAAGCTTCCTCACATATTAAATTTACTCACACAATAGTTGGGGTGTTTGGTACATCCTGACCTCAATCAACTACAGCTGACTGCCTGAATAACAGGATTTTAATACTTTTTAGGCACCTTTTCTCTGAGGATGTGCAGCAGGTATTAATAGAGGCAAGAATGCATGTCACTAAAAAAGCCTATATTAGGGAATGAAAAGGTTTTCCAGTTCATGCCAACAAAAGAACCATCATGCAATCAGGGCTAGTGTTTCTCTGGTTTTATAGTATTTGTGATGTCCCCCCTCTTGGCCAGTAATCAAGGAGCCTGAATCCTCACCACTGACACCAGTGAGGGACATTCACTTGGAAAAAAGGTAGATACACACAGTATTTCCAGATGCAGCTGTCCGCATCAAGCACAATTTCCCTTAAAGGCACAGAGGGAATACATTCAGTCCATGGTCTCGGCTTCCCTCTCTCTCTCTCTCTCTCTCTCTCTCTCTCTATACAGGCACCCAGTAAGACTCCCCACTGGCATAGCTGTAGAGTTGAGTTCTCAGCTGAGTGTCCAAGCCAAGTCCTCTAACACCTTCTCTTTGAAACCAGTGTTGTGTGTCCCTGCTCCAAGTAGCTGACACACACACTCTTTGAGATTTGATTTTTACACACACACACACACACACACACACACACACACACACACACACACACACACACACACAGACACACACACACACACACACACATCTTGGAAAGGCTGGCACAGATTTACTCACTTTGCTACCCCTTACACAGACTATAAGGTAGTTACTGCCACCAGACACTCCAAAGCCAGCTACTCTAAGGCTGTAACAAGGGTACCCAATTATACTGAGTGAAATAAATAGTAATACAAATGGTAGTGTTTGACCAATGTGTTAAGGCTGTCAGGAGTGCCCACAGTGTCACCAAATAAATATAAGTACTCTCAAAGGTTAAAATATTCTCTAAAGGACCAGCCACAATGAAAAGTTTAAATATATTTAATAATAAATAATAAAACAACATGAAAATACTAAATATCTATTTACAATAAACACCAGAGTTTCAGTCACAGGAAATATTAAAATAACACAGGTGAACAGGTTCACACAAATACAGAAAAACAGTACTTAACTAATCTCACTATATTTTCCTGACTGATCTAAAGAATTGCTATTCCCTGGTTACTTAATAAGCAAGGATAGATGAAGTAGGTGAGTGATCCTTCTAAGTCAAGTTACAAAAGCAGACTGCCCTAAGACTTCAGTCTCATCTAGTATAAAAACAAAATTTTTGTGCTGGATTACAGAGTGACATCACATACATCTGATTTCTGGTTCCCATACAGCCCCGCATTATCTTGTGTTACCATACACACAGACAGAGCTTTGCTAAGATGTGTTATAGCATCTGGAAGCCATAAAACCATTTCAACACTTCCACCTTTCCAAGGTAGCAATTAGATCACTGCTAGAGACAATACTGCAGGCTTCTTAGTCCTTGTTTTCCCATTATTTTTTCTCTGGCTGCAGTCAGAACTGTAAGATACAATCTTTATGGACTAAATTAAGTAATCTAATTTCAAACTATTTTTCAAAGTTAGCTGGACTGAGATTAATCTCTTCTCTTCCAGTATCCTCTGTTACAGTATATTAATTTTCACAGTTACAATACAGTCTGACATACAAGTGCATTTTTCTTTCTGTCCAGCAGGACACACTGTTAGCACATTTTTTAGCACAAGCATATTTACAAATACATTTTTCAACACAAGCATCTGTACAAATCAGTGTGAAATACAAATGACATATAATTCTTTACAAAATTCCAGCTAGCTATACTGGCATATGTTACACATCCACTGCTCTACTTCTCCTGGCATAGCTGGCAATACCTGACATCATCACATCTCTCTCCCCTTTGAAGACTGAAGCCAGTTTTTCAAGTGACACTTGAGAAACATTACTTGAGAGGAATCAGTCAGTCTGGGAATACCTTAACCCATATCCTACTTGAGATCCCATCTGCATTGGCATTGCTGACCCACTATAGTGTTGAACTGTCATGTCATATGCCTGCAACCATTGGCTCCACCTTAGTAACTTGACATTTTGCTGACTGGCTCAATGTAGCCATATATGCCTGGCAAACCCTGTTATCTTCCATATCTACCTGCTCACCTCTACTGTACTGTCCCACTTTGCCCACTAGATGGCACCCTAAACTAGGACATCTCCCTTTACTTTCTTCTTCTCCCTCCCTTGTTGCCCCGAGCATGCCACAGTAGACCTTGTTCCCTCTTTTGACCATCCTTGCTCTCCTCATACTTTACTTCTCAGTGCTACTTCACTTCCACATCCTTTATTTCCTTGCTTTTCCTCCCCCCACACCTACTCTTCATACCTGCAGCTCTCAGCAGTCGGTAGTTATCTGATTGTTTTTTGCTGCCACTAATCGCTTTCTTGCTCTACCCGCTCCGTTCGCCCTACGGGCTCACTCCGCTCCCCTACCCCAATTCCCACCCACCCCACTACTCCTAACCTTATACTCATGTAACCACACCCCTTCTCCTCCTCAGCCAATCACGACCCACTTCCTCTTAGCACTCCCTCCTACTACCTTTTGTACGTCTTAATTACTTAATTTGACCTTATTTATATAACACACCCTAACCTCTTTCTTAGCTTACACCATATTACTTTTATTTTCAGTTAAGCTATTAAATCCATCTTACTTCACTTATAAGTACCTTTATCCTTTAACCTACACTATCTCACACCACTTTTCCTCCTTTCTCCCTCCATCTCCCTTATCTACTTCACTCCTCTATCCTTCCTTCACTTATAACACATCTATACCTCCACATGGACCCAACACATAAATTCTTCTACCCATATATACTACTCTTAATAACAACTCTTGCTTCTCTTACAATACCTTACACGTTAACCTCATTTGAACATATTTCTCTTCAAGAACATCTCCACCCCCTTCAAGGAACTCTATCTCTCTCTCTCGATAACTATCTCAACCATATTAACATAACCTCTACCTCCATTTATATACTTCCAAAGTATCATAGATCTACCCATATTACTTACATTCTTACCAAAAAAAACACAAATTATTATGATAAAATCTACAAGTTTATACACTATCCGCAACCACACCCACTACTAGATGGTGACATTCATCCTAACCCAGGCCCCAATACTGACATTACCAAAAAGCCCCTCAACCTAACTACTTCAAATATCTTTACACCAAATAGACCACCTAACTCCCTCCTAATAGCTCACCTTAACATCCGCAGCATTAACAATAAAACTTCCCACCTACATGCACTCCTAGATGTTCACTCATTTGATATTCTCTGTCTTTCAGAAACATGGCTAAAGCCCTCTACTCTCGACCAGGAAATCACCCCTCCAGGATATAACATCCTGAGATGTGATCGCAGCACCAAAAAGGGTGGTGGAGTAACCATTTTGTATAAATCTGAACTACAGTTTTCACCCCCCCAATTTGTCACTTCCCTCAGTTCCCAACTCAGAAACCCTCACTGCAAAACTACAAATCAATAACTCCAAATCTATCTATATAATCTGCACTTACCTCCCCCCTGGAAATAACATCAATACTCTAGAAAACTTACTTAGTTACCTCACTTCCCACCTACCCCAAGAAACCATTATCTTAGGAGACTTTAACATAGACTGGAAAACCTGTAATTCTCCCAATCCTACCAACCACATACATCTCTATGGATTTACACAAATAATAACCACTCCTACTAGAATCCATAAACAAAACAATAAAGAAACCATCTTAGACTGGATCCTTCTAAATAGTCATATTGATTCTTATAAGCCAGGAACACTCCCAGATGATATGAGTGACCACATGCTATCCTACATCATCAAACAAAAATCTTATACCCCCAACACAAATATTTTTAAAACCTCCCGCTCCAAAAAATACTTTAATCCAGAGAGCTTCCAAAACGAACTCATAGCATGTGACTGGTCTCCTATGTTTCATCTTGAACTTGATGAAGCAGTAACCTACTTCAATACTAGATTTCTCCAAATACTAGACTACCATGCTCCTCTCGCTCTTCCCGCATAAGAACCAAAACTGCCCCCTGGCTCACAAAGGCAACCAAGCAAAAGATCCTTCTCAGAAATAAAATTTGGGCCAAATGGAGAACCTCCAGAAACCCAACAGATCACCTCTACTTTAAACAGTTACGAAATGCAACTAAGAAGGACATTCTCAAAGACAAAAAAGACTATTACTTCCACCTACAACAAACCCACCATCAACACCCCCAAAAATTCTGGTCTAGCATTAGCAAACTTCTTCAACCAGGACTCTCTAAAACTCCTGACCCTACAGGTTTCGACCATAATAACTCTAACCAGATTCCTGATGCCTTTAACCACTATTTTACTGAAGCCATCCTATCCCTAGCTAACACATTACCTACCACCTCCACCCTCCAATCAAATACACCTAATACCTCATCACCTACCTTCCATATACACCCAGTACCTACATCCCTCATTGGTAACCTCCTTCAAAAGGTCAAGCCATGCACCACCTCTGCAGACTGTCTTCCAGCCGAATACCTACAAATCGCAGCTAAAGCCATAGCCTACCCCATCTCCATACTTATAAATAGAACAATTTCAGAAAGCAAAATCCCTTCTCTGTGGAAGATCTCCCATATAATCCCTTTACACAAAGGTGTGTCTTCAACTGAGCTTTCTAACTTTCGACCTATTGCCTTACTCTCTCCATTAGCTAAAATAATGGAGAAATGTATACACCGACAACTGCTTGACCACCTACTACAAAATAATCTACTTGCCAATTGCCAACATGGTTTTAGGCCCTACCATAGCACAACAACTGCCCTGCTATCCTTCTCAGACTCTATAAACAAAAATCGTAACAATAACTACTTTTCTTCTGCTCTTTTCATAGACCTTTCAAAAGCATTTGATATGGTGAACCATACCATACTTATCAACATTCTAAAAGCCCAATCACTTGACCCACAAGCATTACAATGGTTTATATCCTATCTACAAGATAGACAGCAAGCAGTTCTCTGGAATCATAATATTTCTTCATCCCTCTCTGTAAACATTGGAGTACCACAGGGCTCTATTCTAGGACCACTTCTATTTTCTCTGTTTATCAATGATCTACATACTAGTATTTCTCAAGCCACCTGTATACGATATGCAGATGACTCCACCTTAATTTGTTCAGCCAAGACCATAACCTCTCTCCAGTGCCTCACCCAAACAGTATTTAACAGTGTTGAGAACTGGTTCACGAAACACTGCCTTCTTCTCAACCCCAAGAAAACCAAACAATTGCTCTTTTCTCCTACTCACAAGTCACCTCAACCACACTTCACATTAACCTCTAACAATGTAACTATCATATCCCCTGATACTACAACCCGCCTGCTGGGTGTTACAATTGACAACAACCTTAGCTACAATGACCATATTAATTCCACTATAAAGACTGTTAACAAAAAACTAGGGACCTTATACAGAATAAAATCCTTCCTTACCCCTGCAGCCAAAATTACTATAGCCCAAACCCATCTAATCTCTACCCTGTTCTATGCTTCTGCTATATATACTAATCTTTCCAAAACCAACCTTTCCAAACTCTCCACCAGCTATAATAACATAGCCAGATTTGCTACTGGTACCCCATATAGAACTCATCATTGCCCCAACCTCAAACAACTGGGTTGGTTAGAACAAAACCAACTACTTTTTCAACAACTTGTTATCCCCATAAGATACTCTACTACCGCAAGCATACCCCTACACTCACTAATCTCATCTCCCCGTACAAAAACCTTGCAACCCTAGGTTCAGCAAATAAACTTCAAATCTCTTCCATTAAATCCAACAACAAAGCTGGGGACTCACTCTTCACAAACACCGTAGGAAAGAGCTGGAACCATCTTCCTTCTGAACTTTCCAACCTTACTTCTACTCTACTTTATAAGAAGCATCTTAAAGAATATCTTAAATCCCACTGGCTTTGCCCCTGCTCTAACCCTGACTGATATCTCTTGCCCCTGCTCTAACCCTGACTGATATCTCTTGCCCATCCTGCTCTTTCTCAGAAAAAAAAAAAAATGTTTTTTCTGTTTTTTTTTGTTTCTACTCATGGTATTTTATTCTAGCCTAAATGTTTCTAAATAACTCTGCTTAACCCTATCTTTTAATGTAAACATTGTATCAATTTTAATTTTAATTTTACTGCATTGTTGTCATTATTGCTGCTTGGAGCTTTTCTCCCCGGGCCTCTACTGAAAATGGACATGTATCCAGTTAGACTAGCCCGGTCAACAAATGTAAAATAAATAAATAAATAAATATCCCCCTCAGACACCTCCTGCTGTGCACTGCAAATACTCAGCACCAGGGCCTCTCTATCATGGTAAGGCTTCATAATGTTAACATGGTACAATTTGTTTCCCTGCCTCCTCCTAGCAGTTCTACCATGTAGTTAACATCACTGACCTTCCTTACCACTTTGAAGGGTCCCTCCCAAGCTGCCTGCAGCTTATTGTGTCTGACAGGAATGAGCACCATAACCTGCTCTCCCACAGTATACTCTCAGGATTGAGCATTCCTGTCATACCAGACCTTTTTTGCTGTTGGTCTCCTGCCAGGTTTTCCTGGGCCAAGCCCATGAGCTCCTTAAGCCTTGTCCTGAGGTTTAGGGCATATGCCGCAGCAAATTCATTGTGGGATTCATACTCACCCTTCCACTCATCATGAATAAAATCTAAAGGCCCCCTCACCCTATGCCCATACAGCAACTTAAAGGGTGAAAAACCTGTGGATTCCTGGGGTACTTCTCTGTATGCAAAGAGCAGATGGGGCAAATATTTGTTCCACTCTCTCTTAAACTGGTCTGCAAATGCCTGTAGCATGGTCTTTAGTGTAGAGTTTAACCTCTCCACAAGACCATTAGTCTAGGGGTGGTACGGGGTGGTCTTTACGTGATTTAGCCCACAGTGCTTCCACAGACAACCCAGCAGGTCTGACATGAAATTGGCACCTCTGTCATTCAGTATTTCTGTCTGGAAACCTACCCTGCTGAAAATCTCTAGCAAAGCTTTTGCCACCTTCTCTGCCTCAATGGAGGACAGAACCACTGCCTCAGGGTATCTAGTAGCATAATCTACTATCACCAGGATATACTTCTTCCCTGTGGAACTTGGAGTACTCAGAGGCCCCAACTATCTATAACTATCCTCTGAAATGGCTCCTCAATTACAGGCAAGGGCATCAAGGGAGCTTTGAGCTTGTTTCCCACCCTGCCTACTTTTTGACAATGTTCATAGGTCCTGCAGTACTCTGTTACATCCTTTGCAATCCCTGGGCAATAAATGTTCTGCATAATATGTCTCTGGGTATATTTTATGCCCATATTACCTGCAAAAGGAATGTAATGGACTATGGCTAGAAGTGCCAGATGGTAAGCTCTAGGCCCTAGCAACTGCTGTATTACCTCACTCTCTAGCCCTCCCTCAGGGGTCCACTCTCTTTGTTCCAGTATACAGACTCCCATCTTCCTTGAGGATCAGGTACCTCCTTAGCTACCTCCCTCAAGCCTCATAATGTAGGGTCCGAGAGCTGAGCCTGTCTCAACTCTATTTTTGTGACCCTTCCCAGCTCCATTTCCAAAGGAAGCCTGGTATCCTGTGACAGCAGTGCCTCACTGTCAGCCTGGGATCTAACACTCACCTCTACCCTTGCAGTCACTTTGTCCAAGAGAACATCAGTACCTACCAGCAGCTGTAGCTCACCTTCAGGTTCACTGCTACAGGGTAGCTCCTTCCCTGAAATAGCCATCTCACCAGCCCTGGCTTTAGGTGTGAAGTCTGTCTGGGAATCCCCAGGCTACCACATCCACATGCCTGTCTCCAAGTCTGACTGTGTGTAACTGCATGCACACAAGGTACTGCATTATCAAAATCATTCCCTATCAAGACATCTGCAGGGGATATCCTCAAACACATCTACTTGCTTGCTTCCTTTTCCACCCTCCCAATCAAGATGAACCCTGGCCAAAGGCATTTGGAATGGGGTCCCTCCTAAAGTTTTGACTGGTGTGGACTGCCTAAGCAAGTACTGCTCCTCTTTGACCACTGCAGGCATCAAAATGGTTATGTCAGAGGCTGTGCCTCTCTTAGAAGTGGCCTGTTTTCCATCCAGTAAGAAAGGATTTAAACTCCAGTAATAGTTTGGTACCCCTGTTGTCTTCAGACAACTTGCTGGCATACTGTTATTCCCACTTGCTGGCTCCCCCACCTTTTGTTCTCCACCTTCCTTCCATGGACATCTATATTATACATGGCCCCACTGGTTACATTTAAAACATCTAATTCTTGATCTTGGCCATGTACCTGAACTAGTGGCTTCCCCTGCTACTGGTGGACTCTGTTGGGGTGGTTTAGGCTAGCCACCAAGGGTTTCCTTCTGTCCATCTGTAGCACTATGTATCCCCTTCTTGTGAAGTGATGCCCTGCTTGCTAAGTAGAGATACCTTTTTTTCCCGAGCTCATCGGCAGAGTTAGACTCCTGGGCTGCCAACCAGATTCTCATGTCCTTGGGCAAAGTGCTAAGGCTTATTCCCTCACCAAAAGGTCTGCCAGCCCTTCAAAAGTGGTGACCTGATACCTACTCACCCACCTATGAAAATAAGTACTTAAGTCACCAATATAATCACACACACTTTCATCTACCTTGTGTCTATGCTCACAAAACTTTTTTTCTGTAAGCTTCAGGTGTTAACTTAAAATGTTCTAGTAAACAATGTTTTACTTTATCATAGTTTAAACAACCAATATCAGACAACTTAGAAACAGCAGTTACAGCTTTCCCATGGAGTAAGGGGGTCAGGAACCAGAGCCAGAGCCCTTGATCAACTTTGTACTGTTTACATACTCTTTCAAATATATGAATAAAACTATCAAAGTTATCACCCTTTGTAAACTGTGGAAGAAATTTACTGACCTTTCTTGCTTGTGGGGTTCAGTTATCCCCTTCCCCATTACCTTGATGACCCTGATAAAGAGTCAGCATCTCCCTCTCATGTTGGCGTTTTCTCATTTTTTTCTGCCTCCAACCTCCGCAGTCTCTCTGCTGATTCTAACACCATATGTTTTGCCTGGCTCAGTCTCTCTGCTGATTCTAATTCCAAACATTTAGCCTCCAGTTCAAGTCTCTTTTAACTCCAATCAATGCAATCAAAAGTGAAAATGTTTTTGAAAGAGGTATTGCACAAGAAGCCTGTCAGGAAACAAGTGGCTCCCCTTGAGACTTTAATTTAGTGTCAGAAAAAAATAAATCTTGCTCCATTTGCACAATCTCATTCAACTAAATTAAGGTTCTTAGTATAGAAAAAAGTCATAGTAATTGCTGTGACCCCTGCAAGAGGAATATATTAGTTGAAGCTCTCATGCTTGGTCAACCTAATCTCATTTTCCAGAAATGTAGGGTTTCTTCAAGAACTACTCCTTCACATATGCCTAAAGTGATATTTGAGTTTACTTTAAGCCAAGCTATCCAGCTCCCTGTCTTCTTGCATAACATAAAAATCAGGGAGAAAGGATACTTCCTAACAAATCAGGGAGAAAGGATACTTCATAACAAAGACAACTCAGGTACTATCCTAACAAAACAGAATCTTTCAGAACTTCTGTTCAGGTATTCATTTATTGTAAAGATTAAGAAAAAAGGACAACCCATGTAAAAACAGACAATTTCTAAATGGTTGTCTCATGCTATTACTTTTTGTCATACCCACCACAGCAAAACAATTCCAGGCAGGGTCAAGGCTCACTCTTTCAGGGCCTTGGCTTCATATATGGCTTTTTAGAAGGGGTTGAATGCTACAAGTATTCTAGAAGCAGCAGCTTGGTTCTCTCTGCAGAGTTTTGCAAAGGACCACAAACTACACTTCTTCAGATCCAGGACAGGTTCACTATGACAATCTCTAGGGGTTTCCTGGGCCGTTGTCCTTCCTCCTACCAGTCAGTTTAAATTGTGGTTGTCTACCCATATGATTTGTTGGCTATTTTTTTATTAGAATCCTGTCCCATATAACTTGCGCTGAGCTGCACGCATCAAGGCTTTTTATTCAAAACTCTGAGAAGCATGGAAAGCACTTAATTGAGAGATATGAGCTGCACTGATCTTGCTTTCTCCCAGGCATTCCAAACTGTCATTTTCAACAAAAAGGCAACAACAAAGATGCGCTGAACAGAGCTCAGCAGACCCACTGCCACTGGATTCACTTTGTGTGTTGCCAGCGCAAATGCTTTTTACCCCCTAGAATCATATCATTATCAACCCCCTTTTTACATTTTCTACATGGAGTCAGGGTGTTATTTCAAGTGTCACCATCTGTCTTGATTCAGTGCCACTTTCCTACCTTCTTCGACAGTCATGCCTAACTTCTGTCAAACAATCCATCCATGTCTTTGCTGGATGCCCTTATTTCCTCTTGCCTTCTTTTTGTCTGTCCCAAATCTTCTATACCAGACTGTCATCCTCTTTCTTGCATATGCCCAAACCAAGATAATCTGTTCTCTTTTACTTTCTATGCAATTGGAGCTAGTTGGACTTCTGCTCTGATGTCCTCATTTCTTTGCTTGTGCCACAGTGTGCATCTTACCACCCATCTCAGGCACTTTATCTCCATCACTTTTAAGTTCCTTAACTGCTCTGCCTTCACTGCCAATGTTTCTGTACTATGTACAGTAGTACTAGTCGTTCCTCTGTTTTATACACCTTACTTTTCAGCTTCTTTGGCATTCTTTTGTCATACACTACACCTGACACTCTGCCAGTCGATTGTAGCTTTGACACCATTCAGACTTCCCTTTTCCTCAACCTCCTCTCCCAGGTACTTGAAGCTGTTAACTTGTTCCACTGTTTTCCCTTCTGTCTCAGTTCTCATCTTCTTCTGATTTTCCTCATTTGCTGCCATTACAACTGACTCATGTGTACTCACTTTCATCCCATGTGCCTTCAGTTTTGCATTACATTCCTCTGTTCTTTGCTGAGTTCTTGTTCAGTCTGCCTGTAATGCCACATCATCTGCATACAGCAACCTTGTTGCTTTGTCCCCTTCGGCCTGTTTCTAATGTAGTCCATCACCAGTATGAACAGCAATGGGCTCAGAGCTGAACCCTGGTGCATGCTCACTCCTACTGGGGACACTTCTGTGAGTCTGTACACTGTCTGTACATGTGTCATTAGGTTCTTGTACATAGCCATCAGTGACTTCTTTCTTGGCTGTGTCATTATGCTGTCTCCAAGTCTAGGGATGCTCAGTTGGACTCTTTCCTCATCTCTTGCTTCTTCTCAACTGTCAGCCTGTCTGCAAACATCAGATTAGTTGTGCTGCATTCTGATCTGAATCCCAACTGCTCATCTCCCATCTTACTTTCTACTACTCTGTGTATTTGTTTATCAGTCACCCTGTCCAGAACTTTCATGCAGTGTGATAGGAGTCTGATACCTCAGTACTGCCCACAGTTGTGAATGACCCCTTTGGTCTCGAACACTGGCACTATTTTCCACTTAGCTGGGATATACTTTTTTCTCCATACTGCTATGAATACCCTCAGCAGCCATTTCTCCCCTAACTCACCCAACATCTTGATCATATCTGTAGTGACCTGATGTGAGCCTGCTGCTTTCCCTAATTTCATTTTCTTTAGTGCTGTTCTAACCTCTTCTAGTGTGAGCTATTAGGTCCTGCAACTGCTGCTTGAATGCACTCTTTTGCTCGCTATCACAACCCTGTTGTGGGATGTAGGCTGAGATTATGAATCTTATCTGATCCTTACAGTGAAATCTGATTATCACAAGTCTGTCAGTAATTCTGATAACAACCCTCACTGTCTTCTGAAGCCTCTCTGATACCACAGTGCCCACACCATTTCTAGTCTGTCTTCCTCCTGAGTAGTAGACTGTGGGTTCCACGCCAAGTAACTCTGCTGCACTCCCCTTCCATCTTATCTCCTGGATATGGAGGCTTTCCACCCTCCTTCTTACCGTCATGTTGCCCACTTCAGGCTCTGTCATGTCAGTGAACCTATACTGAGTGTAGCAATTCTTCAGTCATGTTTGGTAGGTTGGTTAGTTTTATGTCCAGCTATTGCTCAACAGAGCTTTCACTGGTAACCCAAGCTGGGCAACTGGACATCAGCTAACCAGTAGCTTTTTGACCCAGGGCTTACTGGCTTAAAGGTGGGCACACATTTGGCTAATAGTGGCACATAGAGCACACCCAACATTAGCATAGGTCCCTGATGTAGGTTAGAATAGGCCAGGTCCTCAACCCATTTATCACAGGTAAGTACCCATGGCCACAGTTTAGCAACACTTGTCAATGCGACTGAATCACTTAGAGCCAATTTTTACACCATTGAGTTACTAGCACTGACATGACATACAGTCTGTTATCCATGTTTTCCTGTCTAGGGGGATACTACATACCACATATGATGCCCTAAGCGGTTGGTCTATACAACTCTTCCCCCAACAGGAACCTGTGGTGCTGCCCACAACTCCATTCTTGGGTTAGTATGAGATGAAAACAGTCAGCATGTTTTGAGAGGTGGGAGGAACCCCACAGATACACAAGGAGAACATGCAAACTCCATACAGGCATTGGCTGAAGGTCAGGAATGAACCTTGTACTTTATGCATGGGAGGTGAAAACCTTAATCATTATTTTTCCCTATAAGAAGCCTACAAAATGTACACAGCCTTAGTAATTTTGACAAAGTTTGTCTAGCCTGTGCTGAATACAATTACATACCCCGTACAGCAGCTAAACGAAGACCAGGATAGCCATACAACCCAGTTCTAGAAACCCAACTCCCCTACATGCCTTATTAGCAAGTATATTTATAGTAACTCCTACATCCAAAAGCAAATCCCTGTCCCTTGATTTGTTTCTTGTCGAAACCCTGAGCTAGCATCCACCCACAATTTCTGTAGCCAGGCTGATTGAGATAGATATCTTGAGACAGTGTAGAAAATGTCTCCTGCTGACTGATGATCACCTGTTACTCAAACAATGTGTAAGAGATATATGTATTTAATGTTACTGCAGGCAAAAGTTTCAAACACAGATAATTCTGACAACAGTATCATCAGCAACAGACCACACCACACTATGTCCAATATAACACACATAACTCCTCTGATGCTGACGTTCTTAAGATTAACTTGCCTGAGCCTGAAAGTTCTCCAAGATGTAACACAGGCATGAAGTATCCTTAGCAACACTGTAGACCTACAAAACCCACTACCAAATATAGGGCAAGCAGCACCAAAGTCAACGATGCTATGCCTGTAAGGCTAGTATCTAGCCAATCAAACATCCTAGTCATTGGTGACTGTGTTGTAAGACAATATAGATGTACCTCTTAACAGGCTGAGCAAGGAAGGGGTGATGGTTAGTTGTTTGTCTGGTATCAGGATCTGACAGATCACACATGCACTCAAGTCTTTGAACAACAGGTACAGGTATGACTCTGTCATAGTACATGTGGGTGTCATTGACATGAGATGTACCTCCTTGCATTATATGAGGAGAGACATGATGGAGCTCTCAGACTATGTGCCAGACAGGTATGAGACTAGCACTGAGCAGTATTCTGCCTTCTCCAGAAATAATGCCACAATATGAACAAAATAATTGACTTTAATAATTGCCTTAGTTTTTGTTGTCATTATTCCAAAGGGGTTCAGTATTTGTCAGCCTGGGAGGGTATGTTCATCAGACCTTGCTGCTTCACTGGGGATGGCCTGCACCTGTCCACTCAAGGTTTTGTATATTGGCAAAGACTGTCTTCACCCATGTAGTGCCCTTTTTATGCAATTCCAACTGCATAAACCTTTCAGCATAATGAAATAAGCAAAAGAAAATACGAAGGTGTTGCTGATCAATGCTAGGAGCCTAAACAAGAAATTCAACTCCCTTCAAAATCTCCTTATTCTGGAAGTTTTATACATCTGTGCAGTGTGTTAGCATGATTTAAAGTGGTGGAGAGTACTTAATTTGTAAAAGGCTAATGCCTTCCACACAATTAGACTAGCCACTGCACAGGAGGAGGAGGAGGAAGGTGTAGGTGTCTCAATCTTCATCTGTGTTAGACTTGCATCAAGGCTGGTTAAGCTTTTTCATGTCCAAATCACTATCAGGAATGTCTCTTACAATATAATGGCTAGCTTTAGAACCCCTTCTATGACCTAAGGTAGCCACAGTGCATATCTACAAGAGATGGACTGTCAGTATTAATCCTAATGTCATCGTCCTACATGATTTAAACTACCAACCTGTTGAATGGGAAACTTACACCACCACTAATGCACAAGCACAGAGATTCCTGTATTGTGTCAATACAGATGCCCTGGAACTATTAGTCTGACTACCCACTAGAGGACACAATTGTCCTTAGCAATGTGGTAGCATCTTGCACTATCCTGAGCTTAGAGTCATCCCTTGTTTGGTCTGACCATAAAGTCATTTCATTCTAAATAAATCTGAAACCAGAGGCCCCTTCTCCCTAAGACAAACTATCTACTTCTAAGTGATACTTTGGCATGCTTCAAATCCCTACCAAACCTGCTTATAAGGAATTGTATACCACTGAACTGCTGTTGAAGAAACAAAAGTAGGGTAAACCCTGATGATGGGACTATATTATCAACAAACTATACAGTAAAAGGAATAAAATATTGGCCAAAAGTAAAAAGTGCAATTCCAAAAATAATAGAGCTGTCATCATTGAATTAAATAAACTGCTCAAGTTCCTGGATAAATCCACCAAAGCCACATTTGAGGCAAAGGTAGCCACCCAAGCTAAACATAATCACAAGGACTTTTTAATTATGTTGAAAATTTAAGGAGCACAATGCGCTGAACTGATCGTGAATGATGCTGCCATCACTGAAGCTGAAGATACAGTGAGCCTACTGGCTGATAAATTCAACTCAAACTTTACCCCCCATCCATCTACTAAATAAGAAATATATGAAGCAAATGCCACCATCCCCAGCCATCAGACATGATCAAGAACTGAGCACTTTCAGAAGCTAAAAGTACTGCATTAGTGGGTCATGACACTTAAGTCGTATGAATCCTGAATAGCATGAATCTTGGTCTAGCATAGCTCCTACTAACACTGTTCAACCTCAGCCTCAACACATGTTTTATACCAGACAAGTGGAGAACAGCAACAGTTATCCCCCTGCATGTGGAAGGATCCTTCACTAATCAAGGTAATTACAGACTCATACATCTGACCGGCCTCATATGTAAAGCCATGGAATGTATTGTCATGGAGTTGATCATAAAGACACAGGGAACCTCTAAACACCAATCCGCCTCAGTTCAGATTCATCAACTGCAGGTCATGCTTACACAACCTGGTGGACTTCTTTGAAAGAATCACAGAGGCAATGGATGAAGGTAAAACAATGCATGCCACCTACGTTGACCTGATCAAACTAGGAATAAACCCCTATGACGCCCACTGGATTGCCAACTGGTTTACTGATGGAATGGAACAGATCAAAACAGAGGAAACTACCTGCACAAAAAGACCAGTCACCAGTGTAATCCCCCAAGTCTTGGTGCTGGACATCTCCTGTTTGGCATCTATTTTTCCAAAGGTAAAGCCAATACTAAACTCTGGATGGCTAAATTTGTGGATGACTGCAAGTCGGGTGCAGTTACAGAATCCCCAAAAGACTTATCCATCCTGCAGGAAGGATTGTCCCAAACAAATAACTGGCACCAGAATCAGGAACTAAAGCTAATGTCTTTCGGATTTTCCCAGTTAGGGGTCACCACAGCGGAACTCCGGTCTGCTAATGATTGGCAGTGGATTTTTACGGTGCTGAGTTGCCAGCCTGATGCCCAACCTTCAAAGAAGGCACACCCATTCATGCTCGCACCTACCTGCATGTCTTTAACATCACTCGACTGCGGGGAGGACATGCAGACTCCGCACAGAAGGCGCTCCAGCCGAGAATCGAATGGGAGATCCAAATCAGGAACTAAAGCTAAATGCCAAAAAATGCATTACTATATCCTTTGGTAAGTCGTTTCTCCCGGGGAAATACCACATTGAGAATACACCCCTAAGAGTTGACTCAGCCATTCAGAATTTGGGAACTTATGTGGACAGCAGCCTAACATTTGACCAACATACGTTCCCTGTGATGAGGAAGCCCTTCAATATTTCACAGCTTATTAACAAAGAGATTAGTTCTAGGTCCAGAGATGCCACTGTTCATCTGTATTCAGCCTACAGAGATACCTTACAGAAAGGATACTAGGCTTAAAATTGCCATACATTGACCATCTCAAAGCCCTATCACTTTATTCAGTCTGTTACAGACTACTTAGAGATGAATTGGGACTGATATACAAGGCATCCTCTGACCCTTCCCTGATAGAGTTACTGTACATCAGCAAATTGAACTGCACTAGAAATACTCTGTCTAGGGATCTAAACCTCATTTTAACATCAACAGAACTATTTGGAGAGACAGGTGTATCTCACAGAGGACACTACTGCTTTGGAATAGACTCCCCCACCCACATAACACAAAGCTCACCTCTGTCTGTATTCAAGCGTAACCTGTTCATATGGATGGGAAATAGGATATTTACACCTGGGCTTCCTTCTACTTTACTAATGGACAGAGGCAGATACTAAATGATATATGTCATGCTTGGGCCCCGTATAAATATGTATAGTATCATCATAGTTATTATTACTATGTGTAATATGAATGCAATTCATAAAGGGGTAAGGGTAATCAATACACCATATGGACTGGGAAACACTTCCTAGCCTTAAAGTGACCCGCAACCTATGAATCTGTGTTCATTATAAGTAAAAAGTTCCAACAAGCACACAAAAGTATGGCAAACATTTTACCAGCAATAATACGTAACAGATTCGCCTTTGCATGCCATACATCAATTCTGGCCTGTCCTTCAGCCAAAAGTGTCTCTTTTCTATTCACTTCTGACAATAAAGGATGTGTGAGAACAGCAGTGCTGAAACCTAAAGGTGTTAAAGGTAAACACTCGCCCTTTCACTCAACTCTTAAGTGTTTCAAACTCTTGAACACATTCACTAATGTTCCTAACATTGACATGACTAATTGTGCTATGATATGGAAAACAGTAGCCGGATCCATTCCTTTCCAAAATGTAGCCAATATGAGCCAATCATTACTCAGTCTATAAACGGGCTGTAGCACCAGTGTGAGTACAGACTGAAATCAACTGTTTTCACGAAGTGCACTGCACAGATCTCAGTGTACTTAGACCATTTACTTTTGTTAGAATTAGTAATAAGTAGCACTTTATTGTTTTTTTTTCAAAAAAGTAAACTGAGATCTTCATTCAGACATTTTTTTTGTGATGAACATCCAGACAGACACCAGTGGAACCCTTGCATTCCATGATACACTAGTTACAAGTTGATGGTCTAGAGACAGGACAACTTTGATGCAGCTCTACTATAGGTGATCCTCTAACCACCCACTTCCTTTGGGTATATTGGTACTGCCAAGGAATATATCATAGAATTACCTTCATGTTACAGTGATCCTCTCCAAAGAAAAGTGTACAGTTGTGGGTAAGACACTTAAAATAATGGTCAATTTTCAATGAGCGGTCACCATAACAAGAAAGATGCTTATCTTTCATCCCTCTGGTGAAGTGCATATAGTTTATAAGTTCATAGGTAGGTACGAGGCTATCGGCCCAATAGCCTAAGTAAGCCTAGCCAACAAGGTTCTCTGGCTTACGCCACCCAAGAAAGTTAATTTCCTGTGATCCTGTCGAGCAGAGCCACAGAAGTGATCCCCGGGATGTATTTCCTATTTCCCAACCCCTCATCAAGATTTTTCTTGAAGAGTGCTAATGAGGAACTTTGCTTGACATAGATGGGTAGCTTGTTCCAGAGTATAGGAAGTCTCTGGGACAGGAATCTATCCCTCCAGCATGTCCTGTTTATTTTGGTGACAAAGTTTAGGTCCCTAGAGTGTGTAGCTCGGAGGTATTGGGATTTCTTTAGATGTAGCATGTCCAACAGCTCTGTGTTTGGCATAGCTTTATATGTTAGGCAGAAATCTCCATGGAGTAGGCGATATGCTACAGACTAAACCTGGAGTTTTTTGAGATGGTCAGTGTAGGGCATCTGTTTGAGGCCAGTAATCCTCTTTGTGAGGTACTTCTGTGGCCTTTCCAGCTGCTGCAGATGTCTTGTGAGGTGCATTCCAAAAGGGGCGTTGTACTCTATAATGGGTCTAATGAGTGCCGAGTAGAGGGGAACAATGACCTCTTTTTTTCCTGGATGAGAACCCTTTTGTGATGAGGTGTGTCACATAGAAGAATTTCCTGACTACTGTGGCGATGTGATTATCAAAGGAGAGACTACTTTCCACCTGGGTCCCAAGGTCTCTTTCCACACATTTGGCGTTAAGTAGACTGCCGTTTATGTGGTAGTTCATGGGAACAGAGTTTTTACCAAAGGGGATGACAATGCACTTTTTGGCATTGAGTTTGAGGCCATGTCTCTGACACCAAGCATCTATCTCAGTGAGGCCCTTCTGTAGGATGTTTACATCATTTGGGGACTCAACTATGGCCTGTACTTCAGAGCATTAGATACCAAACATTAGAGGTCCCAGGACTGAACCCTGTTGGTACTCCACTTGTCACTGGTTTGAAGTCAGATTTGGAGTCTGCAACATTTACACTGTGGGTTCTGTCATTGAGCCAGTTTGCAACCCATCCTGTGACGTAGGGATTTATACCTAGTTTAGTGAGTTTAGATTCCAGAATGGGGGATGGTGTCGAAAGCTTTGGCGAGGTCAAGATGGGCTGTATGAGCCACCTTACCCTTGTCTACGGCTTTGTTCACTGCATCAAAGAAGTTGATCAGGTTCAGAAGGCATAATCTGCCTTTCACAAACCCGAACTGGGTGGGGTCCAGAGTTTGGAGGTTACCAATGTCTTTGTTAATGAGTTCCATGATGATATGTTCCATGGCCTTGCAGACCAGGCTCGTCAGGCTAATAGGGCGATAGTTCCCAGAATCAGTGGTGGCTCCCCCTTTGTGGAGTGGGATAACTGTTGCTGTGCGCCATTCAGTGGGTAAAAAGCTTGACATGTGACTATGATTGAACATGGTGCTTAGGTGGGGAGCCAGTTCTTTCTGAAGTTTGTGTAAAACGCAGCCTGGGATGTTGTCCGGTCCCATGGATGCTGTGTTTTTGGTTTTAGAGAATGCAGCTTTTACCAGCATAGATGTGATTACAAGGACTCTGCATTCTTCCTATTTAGATATGGGCCCTTTAGGGGGTGAGAGGGGGGTAAAGTTAGCACTGAACCTATCTGCCAGGATGTTGGCAATATCAGTTGGTTCTGTAATTTTCATGCCCTTGTGCTGTAACTCAGAGCAGATCTGAGTGTTGCCATTGAGATTCTTGACATAGCTATAGAAGGCTTTGTGGTTGTCCTTAGAATCAGTGCTAATTTTATTTTTGTAGCTAGCTTTGGAGGATCTTATAAGGGATCTCAGCTTCTTACTGAGGCTGACCAGGGGCCTCCTCCACTCATGGGATTTTACTCTCTTTTGCAACAGTTTCTTCCTTCTGTTGTAGAGTTTGTTTATGGCAGGGGACCACCAGATTGGATTCCTTTTTTTGGAGGATAGAGTCTTGGTTCTGTTTTGGATAGCATGATCCATGAACTCGTGTAAGTGATTATAGAGTGCATTTGTGTAGGATTCAGCAATCGTAACTGTATTGTCCATCTGCATGGGTGTCATGAAGTTCGCCACTTCTGTCTTAAGAAGCATGAAGTTGGCTTTGGTGAAATTTTTTACCATGGTTTCCTTAATGGTGGGTGGGGGTGGGATGCGGATATCTAGGGTAATTAGCTTATAGTCGGATCTGACCAACGAGGAGTTGACTTCAGGTGTGGAACACTGGTCACTCATGTTGATTATGACTAGCTCTAGGTATTGTTGCCTCTGGTGGAGGTGTGGATAAGTTGATCCAGGGCATTGGAATTTATGAATTCCAGAAAGCGTTGAGTGAAGGAGTTGGTACATGAGTAGTTTTCCCAGTTAATGGTGGGATAGTTGAAATCGCCCATTATTAGGGTGTTTGGTTGAACCCTAATATTTTCCAGTATATCAAGAAAAGAGGAATGGGAATCCTGGGGCATGGTGAGGGATCTGTAGCAAGCTACAATTTGGATTGCAGTTTTGCCCAGAGTTTGTTGCACTTGGATAACCTCAGATGCATTATGCTGTGCAACTAACCTGGAGGTGTGGATATCCTTAATGAATATGGACACACCTCTGCCTTTGGTGTTCTGGTCCAGGTTAGATGGCCAAAAAGTGTGGTATGAGTTATAGCCTGTTAATGCAGGGGTGCGCTCTAGAGCCTTGAACCAGGTCTCAGTCAACGCATGGATATCGATGTTCTCCATTTTAACGAGTGCCTCGAGTGAGTGCATTTTGAGATTTAGACTTCTAGCATTGAGTAGCATAACCCTCAGTTTTTGCTTGCCTGTTCCTGTTACAGTGGTGAATTTGTCATTTGAATCTTGCCTAAAAAAGGCACTATAGGTGCGGCAAGAGCCTTAGCCAGTATCCGGAATCCCAGGGGCAACAGGTGCAGGCCATCTCTGGCAAAGCATCGTGGTCTGTCGACCATGTCATCCCAGGCAGACAGATACTGGATCCCCTTAGAATGACACCAGAAGCTTAGCCAATTGTTGAAGTCAATCATTTTGTCCTTGTACTGCGGTATCATTCTGGGCAATGGCAGGATGCTACTCAGGACTAGGGTTATACCTGCCTGGGCTACAAGATCAGAGAGCTCTTCCATGTCTCTTTTCATGTAGTCCAGGGAGGTGCATCTCAGGTTGTTCACACCAACATGGACAATGACAGAGTCATATTTGTACTTGTTGTGGAGTGACCTGAGTGCTTGGGTTATGTGGCGGATCCTGGCACCCGACAAGCAGCTGACAGTAACCTTCTCCTTGTTTAGCCTGGTGAGTGGGACATCAGTGTGCCTGACTATAGAGTCACCTATGATTAGTGTGTTGGGTATGTTGTTTTGCCTTATCGGCTGTGGTTTATTGGCACACTCAGTCTGTGGAGGTTGCTTGCGTTTCTGATTTGGAGGTCTCTGTTGCTTGAGCAGATTATTATTGAGAGCCTCCGAATGTTTTTGTGTTTCTATGTGTGGATTTTAGTGGTGTAGGTTTAGTGGGACTATGTGATGAGTGTGGTGTGGTGCAAGTGTTTACCTTCTCCTCTTAACTGTCAAGTTCAGTCTTGGTTGAAGAGAGCTTTACCTCCAGTTTGGCTAGATAAGTGCATCTGTCACAGGTTGTGGTGTTGGGTGGTAGGATGAGAGGGTTGTCTGTGTACATGAGGCAATTGCTACATTGCCCCAAGATGTCCTGATTCATCAGACAGACAGGAGAGAACACTGGGAGCTGACTCTTGGACATGCTTGAATAAAAACTACTTTCCTCTAGACAAGTGAGGAAAGTGAGTATAAGAGCAGTTTTTCTCTAAGCAAGTGAGGAAAGTAAGTACAAAAACTGTTTTCCTCTAGGTAAAGAGAACGGTTGAGTACCTGGGACTTTCTTTTAACTTTACAGTTTTGTTCTTTACTTATGTTTTAAGGGTTATTAGTTATTCGGGTATGCAAACTAAAACAAGAGAGTCTTTTTTAGCAAGGGAAAAGAGTCCAAGCTATGTTCTTGAGTTCAAAAATTAAAAACAGAAATGTGTTTCTACAGGAGACAAGGTCGCTGTTGTATTGCTGTTTGCAGACTGAAGTAAGATTTTATTTAGCAAGGGAGTGGGTCTCCATGCTTTCTAACAAGAGTAAGGAGTCCTTGTTTAGTTCAAACTAAAATAAGAGTTTCAACAAGGAAAGGAGCGCTTGTGTTGACTTGCTATATGGAAAATTGAAACAAAGTGAAATATTGTTTCTGGGTTTGCTGTTCAATACTTGTGGCAGAAAACATGGAAACTGGAGATGCTGGAAGCTTGACTTAACTGAGCTTTTCTGAAATAAAATAGGATCATCTTAATTTCTGGATGCTGTTTTACCAAGTACTGCAGCTGTGAAAGTGGAACTGTTCTTCTACGTATGAATATAATTTCATGGTAGCAGAATTAACTCTACAGAAAAGAGAATTTATTATTTTCTTTCTTTTAATAGCTTGGTTTCAAGCTGTGTTGTTTTCTTTTAAGTTGCTGTTCTATTTGCAGTGAAGAGTTTTGTGTTAAGTGAAAACTGTTATATGCAAAGACTGCCAGGAACATTAACTATTAGTTGTTTATTTCTAAGTGAGGTTGCTCATCTTACTTTACTGCCTGTACATTTTTATGTTTAATAAAAGTCCCTATGCTTAAACAAGGGCTAGTGTTAAATTAAAAGACAAACTTAAAGTTGCCACATTATATAATGTTTCATGCTGGGGAATTTTAAACTTTTGCACAAACTATTCACCCCACATTTTTTGACTGTGAAACTGCAGGCAGTCATGAACCATGTGCAGGCCTTAGTCAGTTATGGCAAGTCAACCCCCAGAAGGTATGGGCAAAGTTCAAGAGGCCATCTTTCAAGCCATTAGTAATATGCAGCAAATCATGCAGCAAAACATTGTTACCCTACAACAAAAGTCTGGTACAGTACAAGAAATAGATGGACATTAGCAGGGGACTAACAGGGCCTTAGTTGCTACAAGGTATCACAACCCCGCAACAGGAGTTAACAGAAATATTTGTGGCTGTACTTTGATAGGAAGAATGCCTGCAGACTCTGACTTCTATAAAAATATAAAAAGAAAGAGATTGCAGTTTTGCCCAGAGTTTGTTGCACTTGGATAACCTCAGATGCATTATGCTGTGCAACTAACCTGGAGGTGTGGATATCCTTAATGAATATGGACACACCTCTGCCTTTGGTGTTCTGGTCCAGGTTAGATGGCCAAAAAGTGTGGTATGAGTTATAGCCTGTTAATGCAGGGGTGCGCTCTAGAGCCTTGAACCAGGTCTCAGTCAACGCATGGATATCGATGTTCTCCATTTTAACGAGTGCCTCGAGTGAGTGCATTTTGAGATTTAGACTTCTAGCATTGAGTAGCATAACCCTCAGTTTTTGCTTGCCTGTTCCTGTTACAGTGGTGAATTTGTCATTTGAATCTTGCCTAAAAGGCACTATAGGTGCGGCAAGAGCCTTAGCCAGTATCCGGAATCCCAGGGGCAACAGGTGCAGGCCATCTCTGGCAAAGCATCGTGGTCTGTCGACCATGTCATCCCAGGCAGACAGATACTGGATCCCCTTAGAATGACACCAGAAGCTTAGCCAATTGTTGAAGTCAATCATTTTGTCCTTGTACTGCGGTATCATTCTGGGCAATGGCAGGATGCTACTCAGGACTAGGGTTATACCTGCCTGGGCTACAAGATCAGAGAGCTCTTCCATGTCTCTTTTCATGTAGTCCAGGGAGGTGCATCTCAGGTTGTTCACACCAACATGGACAATGACAGAGTCATATTTGTACTTGTTGTGGAGTGACCTGAGTGCTTGGGTTATGTGGCGGATCCTGGCACCCGACAAGCAGCTGACAGTAACCTTCTCCTTGTTTAGCCTGGTGAGTGGGACATCAGTGTGCCTGACTATAGAGTCACCTATGATTAGTGTGTTGGGTATGTTGTTTTGCCTTATCGGCTGTGGTTTATTGGCACACTCAGTCTGTGGAGGTTGCTTGCGTTTCTGATTTGGAGGTCTCTGTTGCTTGAGCAGATTATTATTGAGAGCCTCCGCGAATGTTTTTGTGTTTCTATGTGTGGATTTTAGTGGTGTAGGTTTAGTGGGACTATGTGATGAGTGTGGTGTGGTGCAAGTGTTTACCTTCTCCTCTTAACTGTCAAGTTCAGTCTTGGTTGAAGAGAGCTTTACCTCCAGTTTGGCTAGATAAGTGCATCTGTCACAGGTTGTGGTATTGGGTGGTAGGATGAGAGGGTTGTCTGTGTACATGAGGCAATTGCTACATTGCCCCAAGATGTCCTGATTCATCAGACAGACAGGAGAGAACACTGGGAGCTGACTCTTGGACATGCTTGAATAAAAAACTACTTTCCTCTAGACAAGTGAGGAAAGTGAGTATAAGAGCAGTTTTTCTCTAAGCAAGTGAGGAAAGTAAGTACAAAAACTGTTTTCCTCTAGGTAAAGAGAACGGTTGAGTACCTGGGACTTTCTTTTAACTTTACAGTTTTGTTCTTTACTTATGTTTTAAGGGTTATTAGTTATTCGGGTATGCAAACTAAAACAAGAGAGTCTTTTTTAGCAAGGGAAAAGAGTCCAAGCTATGTTCTTGAGTTCAAAAATTAAAAACAGAAATGTGTTTCTACAGGAGACAAGGTCGCTGTTGTATTGCTGTTTGCAGACTGAAGTAAGATTTTATTTAGCAAGGGAGTGGGTCTCCATGCTTTCTAACAAGAGTAAGGAGTCCTTGTTTAGTTCAAACTAAAATAAGAGTTTCAACAAGGAAAGGAGCGCTTGTGTTGACTTGCTATATGGAAAATTGAAACAAAGTGAAATATTGTTTCTGGGTTTGCTGTTCAATACTTGTGGCAGAAAACATGGAAACTGGAGATGCTGGAAGCTTGACTTAACTGAGCTTTTCTGAAATAAAATAGGATCATCTTAATTTCTGGATGCTGTTTTACCAAGTACTGCAGCTGTGAAAGTGGAACTGTTCTTCTACGTATGAATATAATTTCATGGTAGCAGAATTAACTCTACAGAAAAGAGAATTTATTATTTTCTTTCTTTTAATAGCTTGGTTTCAAGCTGTGTTGTTTTCTTTTAAGTTGCTGTTCTATTTGCAGTGAAGAGTTTTGTGTTAAGTGAAAACTGTTATATGCAAAGACTGCCAGGAACATTAACTATTAGTTGTTTATTTCTAAGTGAGGTTGCTCATCTTACTTTACTGCCTGTACATTTTTATGTTTAATAAAAAGTCCCTATGCTTAAACAAGGGCTAGTGTTAAATTAAAAGACAAACTTAAAGTTGCCACATTATATAATGTTTCATGCTGGGGAATTTTAAACTTTTGCACAAACTATTCACCCCACATTTTTTGACTGTGAAACTGCAGGCAGTCATGAACCATGTGCAGGCCTTAGTCAGTTATGGCAAGTCAACCCCCAGAAGGTATGGGCAAAGTTCAAGAGGCCATCTTTCAAGCCATTAGTAATATGCAGCAAATCATGCAGCAAAACATTGTTACCCTACAACAAAAGTCTGGTACAGTACAAGAAATAGATGGACATTAGCAGGGGACTAACAGGGCCTTAGTTGCTACAAGGTATCACAACCCCGCAACAGGAGTTAACAGAAATATTTGTGGCTGTACTTTGATAGGAAGAATGCCTGCAGACTCTGACTTCTATAAAAATATAAAAAGAAAGAGAGAGAGAGAGAGAGAGAGACACAAAAGAAGACAAAGAAATAGGCAGACGTCATAGCATTACACTAACAAATGGAGCTGAACTGAAGATATCACCAGGACAATGTTAAATCATTCTGAAAAGAAATTGAGAGTACTTATTCCAATACACCAAAGAAATAGCAGCGCTAGAAAAAGGTTGTGGCTTGAGGAAGAGCACAGATGCGTGGAACATGAGCATAAAATTAAACTTTCACAAGGAATCTCTGGGGGTTAGTAAAAGCCAATTTAAATGAAGCAAACAACCTTTTTAAACTGAACTGTTAAAAGGAAAATAGGGGTTAAAGCAGAAAAGTACACTAGAACTGTTACTAAAGCAAAGAGAAGGTAAGAGAAAGCGAGAAGGTGAAGTAGAAAAAGTACACGAAAAAGCCAACCTGGAAAGGAAAACTTGTGTTAAGCCATTTGAGGAGTCTGAGAGAGAGAAAAAATAAACTGAGGATAATAGTTGTACAAATTCACACCACGAAAAGTGAGATGTAAAGGATTTTCCCTACGATTCAGAAATGCCTAACACACTCTACAGTCCTGCTCCCAGCAGGATTGCACAGTGCAGTGCATTAGGCTTGAACATTTCAGAGACCTTTTACCACTACAGCTGTATGAAGGCACTGACCCGCAGTGCAGACAGCAGTCTCACAGTGCAGTGCATTAGGCATGAACAGTTCAGAGACCTTTTACCACTACAGCTGTATGAAGGCACTAACCTACAGTACAGACAGCAGTCTCACTGTGCAGTGCATTAGGCTTGAACAGTTCAGAGACCTTTTACCACTACAGCTGTATGAAGGCACTGACCTGCAGTGTAGACAGCAGTCTCACAGTGCAGTGCATTAGGCTTGAACAGTTCAGAGACCATTTTACCACTACAGCTGTATGAAGGCACTGACCTGCAGTACAGACAGCAGTCTCACAGTACAGTGCATTAGGCTTGAACAGTTCAGTGACCTTTTATCACTACAGCTGTATGAAGGCACTGACCTGCAGTGTAGACAGCAGTCTCACAGTGCAGTGCATTAGGCTTGAACAGTTCAGTGACCTTTTACCACTACAGCTGTATGAAGGCACTGACCTGCAGTGCATTAGGCTTGAACAGTTCAGAGACCTTTTACCACTACAGCTGTATGAAGGCACTGACCTGCGGTGCAGACAGCAGTCTCTGCAGTGTATTAGGCTTGAACAGTTCAGAGACCTTTTACCACTACAACTGTATGAAGGCACTAGGCACTGGCCTGCGGTGCATACAGCAGTCTTGCTGTGCAGCGCATTAGGCTTGAACAGTTCAGAGACCTTTTACCACTACAGCTGTATGAAGGCACTGACCTGCAGTGCAGACAGCAGTCTTGCTGACAAAGTTGTGCAGAAATGTGGCAGTCTGGGGAAATGAATAATGCTAGTTAGCTATGTGCTTTGCTCTGAAAACATTTATTCTCTGCTTGTGTCTTACTATCTACAGCCTTAATCAAATGCTTCTTGTTTCTTAATTTTGTATTATCTACTGTTTAGTCTCTTCCCAGACATCCTTAGCTGCTGTAACATAGGCCACTTGGCTCCATTTGACCTCTTATAAAAGGCCTCGAGCCCTGATCTTGCTCCTCTTACCCCATCAGGACAACCGGTTCTCCTGAGCCTTAAGACAGTCCACATTCAGGATTCTCCTTTGTCTTCTGAGTCCCCTCCAAAGCATCCAATCCCAGAGTTCCCTCTGAAACATACATGCAAGAGGAAACACATCAACTCCTCCCTGGAGTCACTTACTGAAGACACATATTTTGATGATTGGGAAGGGTACCCCGGATCACCACTTGGGGACTTCTCATTCAGGGAAATCCTCAAACTCTTGAGACAGAAAGGCAGTCGGTCATCCGAAGCCCCCTCCCAAGAGTAATCAGTCTTTCTTGAGGACTTTGGATCTGGCTCAGCTACTTCTTGGATGGTCTCCCTGCCAATGAGATGGTGGATTTAATCTCTTGACAGGCATGGAAGGAGCTGGGTGTCTCAATACCTGTCTCGCATAAACCTGATAAGTTTCTTGTTGCAGCAAAGGATTGCTAACATTGGAGCAAGGGCTCAGAGGTGGAGTCAAAAAGGAGCTGGCTTAATAGGAAGTATAGGACATTGAAAAAAGATTTGTGGAATGTTTTGAAAAATATAACAAATAAGTTAAGGATGAAACTCCCAACATTTATAACAATAGATGTAGTAGATTTATTTAGGAATATACCCCATGAACAGGGTTTGATCTGGTTTAGGGAAGCACTAAATTCTTGTGATTTTATTGACTCAACTAGATTAAACTTGCTAGTCAACATGATGGAGATAGTTTTAAAGAATATTTTTTGTTTGTTGAGGGTGAATATTTTAATCAACTAGAGGGTATAGCTATGGGTGTAAATTGTGCCCTGATTTTTGCTAATATGCTAATGTAGAGATGGGAATCTCTGTATGTTTTGAAGTCCCCTTTTATGGATTATTGGACTGGTTACTGTAGTTTTTTGGACAATATATGTACCTTGTGGAAACATTCCATGGATAGTTTACATACTTTTATCCATTATTTAAATAGTTCAGCAGCATTTCTGAGATTTATTTATACCCATGCAATGGAAGAGATGAACTTTCTGGATATTTCTTTATTTAATATCTGGGGGCGGTTTTCATATCTAGCATTTTTAGGAAACTGACGTTCTCCATTTCATATTTGCACTATACTAGTTGTCACCCTACAATACAAAAAAAATATTTTCATAAGTTCATAGGTAGGTACTAGGCTATCGGCCCTGGGGCCTATACAAGCCCAGCTAAAAAGGTACCCTGACTTTTGCCACCCAAGAAAATTATTTTCCTGTGCCACTGTTGAGCAGAGCCACAGAGGTGATCCCTGGGGTGAATTTCCTATTTCCCATCCAGTCATCAAGATTTTTCTTGAAGAGTGCTAATGAGGAACTTTGTTTGATATAGATAGGTAGTTTATTCCAGAGTATGGGAAGTCTCTGGGACAGGAATCTATCCCTCCAGCATGTTCTGTTTATTGTGGTGACAAGGTTTAGGTCCCTAGAGCGTGTAGCTCGGAGGGATTGGGATTTCTTTAAGTGGAGCATGTCCAACAGCTCTGGGTTTGACATAGCTTTGTATGTTAGGCAGAGATCACCTCTGAGTAGGCAATATGCGATGGAGTAAAGCTGGAGTTTTTTGAGACGGTCTACGTAGGGCATCTGTTTGAGGCTGGTAATCCTCTTTGTAAGGTATTTCTGCGGCCTTTCCAGTTGTTGTAGATGTTTTGTGATGTACATACCAAAAGGGGCATTGTACTCTATAATGGGTCTAATGAGTGATGAGTAGAGGGGAACAATGACCCCTTTTTTTCTGGATGAGAAACCTTTTGTGATGAGATGTGCCACGTAGAAGGATTTCTTGACTACTGTGGCGATGTGATTATCAAAGGAGAGACTACTGTCCACCTGTTTCCCAAGGTCTCTTATCACACTTTCGGTGTTAAGTATACTACCGTCTATGTCGTAGTTCATGGGTACAGAGTTTTTACCAAAGGGGATGACAATGCACTTTTTGGCATTGAGGTTGAGGCCATGGCTTTGACACCAGGCATCTGTCTTAGTGAGGCCCTTTTGTAGGATGTCCACATCGTTAGGAGTTTCGATTATGGCTCCTATTTTTCAGTCATCTGCAAACTTCATTAGCCAAAGACCTTCTGTGTTAGCCTGTACTTCAGAGAAGTAGATACCAAACAGGAGAGGACCCAGGACTGAACCCTGTGGTACTCTACTTTGTCACTGGTCTGAATTCGGATTTGGAGTCTGCTACTTTCACAGTGTGGATTCTGTCAGTGAGCCAGTTGGCAACCCATCTTGTGACATAGGGATTTATACGTAGTTTAGTGAGTTTATCTATACTTCCAGAGTGGGGGATGGTGTCGAAAGCCTTGGCAAGATCTAGATAGGCTGTGTGAACCACCTTACCCTTGTCTACGGCTTTGGTGACTGCCTCAAAGAAGTCTATCAGGTTTAGGAGACATGATCTGCCTTTTACAAACCTGAACTGGGTGGGGTCCAGTGTTTGGAGATTACCAATGTCTTTGTTTATAAGTTCCATGATGATACATTCTATGGCCTTGTGGACCAGGCTCGTCAGGCTAATGGGGTGGTAGTTCCCGGGGTCCGTGGTGGCTCCCCCCTTGTGGAGTGGGATAACCGTCACTGTGCACCATTCAGCAGGCACAAAGCCTGAGGTGAAGCTATGATTGAACATGGTACTTAGGTGGGGTGCCAGTTCGTTCTGTAGTTCATGTAGAACGCAGCCTGGGATGTTGTCTGGTCCCATGGATGCTGTGTTCTTGGCTTTGGAGAATGTGGTTTTTACCTGTGCAGCTGTGATTACAGGAACTTTGCATTCTTTTGGTATAGAGATGGGCTCTTTAGGGGGTGAGAGGGGGGTAAAGTTAGCACTGAACCTATCTGCCAGGATGTTGGCAATATCAGTTGGGTCTGTATATTTAGTGCCATTGTGCTGTAACTCAGAGCAGATCTGAGTGTTGCCATTGAGATTCTTTTTTTTTACTAAATTTTTTTTATTATTTCAAATAAGATGTCTTAAGAAGCATTACATGAAATAAAGATAAATAACATATTTACAATTCTAAAACATTACTAACTTCAAACCATTATATAACTATTTACATTGGTGTCTATGCAAATAACATTGAAATTCTATATTATATAAAGTTAGAAACATAAGATGATATATCTTCTTATTTATATTTATTTATTTATTTATTTATTGACATTTGTTAACTGGGTTTGTCCAACTGGGCTTGTGGCCCATTTTCAGTGGAGACCCGAGGAGAACAACTCCAGTAATACATTTTAAAACAAGTACAATTTTAAACAATATTGATATAATAGCAGTTATAGCAAAACGATTCACATATGTTGAGATACATGCATAAAGTTGCATTAAAAAGAAGCTAAGTAACAATTTTACATTGATATAGTTCAATAGGTTAACAATTAACATTTTTTGTTTGTAGAAAATTGTGCAAATGCATAGTAGACACATTGGAGAGAGAGGTGTAATGAGGTACTAAGTATGGTCCTTTTGAGGGTACATAAAGGGAAGGAAGACTAGGTAGGGTCATGGCAAGGGCAGGTTATGGCATTGAGAAAATAAGCTTTTAGTTCATTTTTAAAGTGTGAAGTGTGGGAGATTGAATGTAAGTCAAGGGGAAGTTTGTTCCAAGCATGGGCAAGGGAGTGTTTGTAGAGTAGTTTGCCTACTGACCTTTTTGGATGGTAGATATCAAGTAATTGTTGGTTAGAAGTACGGAGGGTCCGGGATGGGATGTAGATGGAGACTAAGGAAGATAGAGATGGGCAGAAGGAGGGTTTATAAAGAATAGAGTGTAGCATATGAAATTGATAAGATAGCAGAAACTGGGGAAGTTCAAGCCATTGAAGAGAGTTTAAAGAAATGCATTGGTGTGAGTTGTATGGGGAGTTAGTAATGAAGCTGGCTATTTTATGGATCTTCTTTGATCTTTTCGAGTATTTCCAGTACTTTCATCCAAGAGTAATAGTAAGAAGTAGATCTTTTAGTTCTGTTCTTCACTGTTAATATTTCCATGTGAGCAACTGTTGTTGTTACATTCTCAAATTCCTTGAACGTAGGAGAAGCCTAATTTTTCCAGTGTATAGTTATGATTTTACATGAAATTGCCAATAGTGACCATAGGATTTTAGTGTCTTTTTTTGGTACACAGTTTGGAATAGGAGAGTTGAATAAAATTAAAGACTTTGTTAATTGAAAATTATCATTATAAAAAGTCTGAAAAAAATAGTTAATGGATTTCCAGTACATATTGAGACATATACATTCATAAAAAAACATGCTGCCAATCTGCTTTTATCTTGGTATGGCATCTCCAACATTGATCTTCAATAGAATACATTTTGGCTAACCTATGTGGTGTATAGAAACTTTTGTGTAGATATCTCCAAGTGAATAATTGCCAGTATTTTGATAATGTAGAACATTTGGAAGATTTTAGAATATTACTTTTTTCTTCTTCAATTGGAGGATGGTTGTTTATTAAAGTATAATAATCCCAGTATGATTTTTCATGATAGTTTTTTTGTTTTTTTAACAATTTTATAGATATTAGACAAATAACCTGTACCCTGATAAGGCTGTTTTGTGATAAGAATAAGGTATTCAATGAGTTTTGGAGCTTCATGTCTAACTGAAGGTTGCATTTGTTCTATTTTATTTATAAGAAAATGCCTTAGATTTTGCAAAAACAACCAATTGTCTTTATTTATATTATAGTTATAAATTATCTGTTCATTTGTTAGAATTTTCCCTTTCTCTATAAGTTGATGCCAAAAGAGTAATGTTTCTTCTTTAAGTATATTTATTTTAGATATGTGGAATGTATCTATAATATTTGGTGTAAAAGCTATAGGGAAAATAAGAAAAATCCAAGAATTAATATTTGGTATTTTGTTTATATATGTTCTGAACACTGAAAGTGTAGAGCTTACATAGTTTGATGGCAATTTATTAATATTATTTCTTTTCCCTAAAAAATAATCTTTTAACATCCATATAAGGGGTGATGGTATTGCTGTTAAGTTGTCTTGTATGTGATTATAATTGATTTCTATGTAAATCTGCTCATGGGCTTGTTTCCATATAGGTGTGTATGAATTATTTAACCATAGTGTTATGTTTTTAATAACAGATGAGGTAATATATAAATCAATATCCACAGTCTTCCCAATCTGGTAAATGTTTATTTAAGGCTATACGGGGTTTATTTGGAAACCATAGAAAATTTAAAATTAATTTATTGTATCTTTGAATAATATATTTGGGAGGTGGCAATGAAAAATTTTGTATTAAGTATAATATTTTGGGAAATATGATTATTTTAATAAGATATAATGTGTCTGCTGTTGAAAAGATATATTTATTCCAGTAACCAATTGTTTGTCCTATTTTGTCTAGTATTTTATTATAGTTAAATATTAGAGAATCTGTTAATTCATTGGGTAGATTTATTCCCAGATATAATAATTTGCTTTCTGTTACTATGTCTTACGGCTTTTCCCGGTTAGGGGTCACCACAGTGGAACTCCGGTCCGCTAATGATTGGCAGTTGATTTTTACGTACCGGCTTGCCAGGCCTGATGCACAACCTTCAAAGAAGGTACGCCCATTCATGCATGTCTCCACGCAGAAGATGCTCTAGCTGAGAATCAAACCAGACAGTGTCTTACTGTGAGGCGACAATGCTACTGCAGCACCATTTGGAAAATCTTTTGTTTATATTATTTTTTTTAACAATTACAGGGCATTTTAGTTTTGTTTTTGTTAAATTTTAAGCCTGAAATATTTTGAAATTTATTCATGGAGTTAAATAGAGCATTCAAAGACTCATTTGCATCTGAGAGAGTTAATAGTATGTCATCAGCAAAAAGTTGGATTTTAAGGTTTAACATTTTATTAATACAAATGCCCTTTATGTTATTGTTTGATCTGATTTGATTTGCAAAGGGTTCTATGAGTAATGCAAATAACAATGGTGATAAAGGGCAACCTTGTTTAGTTCCCTTTTTAATTGTTATAGGGCCTGATCTATGTTGTCCTAGTTTAACATATGCAGTAGATTTTTCATATAGAATTTGGATAAGATTATTAAAATTAGAAGGAAAGTTATATTCTTTTAAAACTAGTGAAAGAAAGTTCCATTTAACCCAATCAAAAGCTTTATTAATATCTAATGAGATTACATTTAAATCTAGGACTTTATGTTTGCTATAATCTATTAATGTTAGTATTCTTTTAATATTATCTGAAATATTTCTTCCTTTAATAAAATCTGTTTGATCTTTGTGAATTAAGAAAGGAAGAAAGTGTTTGATCCTATCTGCATATATAGCCATAAACATCTTATAGTCTATATTGAGTGATGATATTGGCCTATACGAGGAACACTGCTTCTCATCTTTATCTGGTTTGATAATTGGGGATATCAATGAATATTTCCAAGAGGGTGGTATATTCAAATCTTTCTTGGCTATATCATATACTTTTAATAATAAGGATATGGCTTGATTGGGTATTAATTTATACATTTCTGGTAGTATATTGTCTGGGCCAGGTGCTTTATTTGTCTTGAGCTTTTTAATTTGTGATTTTAATTCTGTCATATTGATTGGTTTGCTTATAATGTCTATTTGTTCTTGTGTTAATTTAATATGAATATTATTTTCTAAGTATTTTTTTATATCCTTAGTAGGTGTATCTTGAGTGTTTATGGAATTATCAATGTTAAATTTGAATCTGAATGCTTCTAAAATATAATTTAGTTGTGTA
The DNA here is from genome assembly GCF_019279795.1 of Protopterus annectens. Lineage (NCBI taxonomy): Eukaryota > Metazoa > Chordata > Ceratodontiformes > Protopteridae > Protopterus > Protopterus annectens. Next base: position 31,830,306 of record NC_056750.1, read on the forward strand.
ACTCTTTTGTTAGTATTAGGAATAAATATTTCTTTTATTTGCTTAGATTTAATTTTTTTGTTCTATTAGTTAAGTGTCTCAGGTGTGCTGAATTAGTAGAGTATGAGTTTATTTTTATCTTTTCTAAGTTAATCATTATCTTATGATGTAACAATTCTGTATACTTATTGATTTGTGTAAGTTCTTGAACATGAGTAGTATTACCTTTTTGCATTTCCAGTTTCAATTTATCTGCTTTGTTTTGTAAGTCTAGCATATCTTTATTCCATAACTTCCTTTTATTTATGTACCAGGATAATATTTCCCCATATGTAACTGCTTTTAATGAATCCCAAACATATATTTCTGAAATATCTTCTGTGTAATTTATTTCTAGAAAGTTTTTGATTGTTTCTTCATAAAATTATTTGAAATCTGTCAATTTTGTGATATAACAAACAATACCAAAGACTGAAAAACTGGATAGTAAAACACCCAACAGACGCTCCTGGATTTATGCCACTTCCGAACAAAGTCCAATACTTCACGAGTGATGAAAAATAATTTTATATCTCCTTCTGTCTATAAAATTCCCATTATTTTCAGTTCTCCTAAGATTCATAAAAGTCTTTCCAATCCCCCTATGCACCCATTGGTCAGCGCTAGGGGTAGTGTCACGTATGCTGCAGCTAAGGTGGTCGACTCTATTCTGAAGAAATATGTGGCCTCCGAACCTCAGATCACCAAAGATTCTTGGTCCTTTTTGGCGAGGATTAGTCAAACACCCTTCAGCAAAGACAGCCATTTTTTGACCGTTGATGTGAAGGATTTATATACATCTGTTCCTTATTCCGTAGCCCTTGATCGGATTCCCATATTGTTATCTAAAAAAGAAGCCCCGACTACTGAAATTCAGCTAGTGAACGAATTGTTGGACATTATTTTATCCAACAATTATGTTTCTTTTAATAACAGATATTACTTACAGTTAGTAGGGGTACCTGTGGATTCTCCTTGTGGGGCGAGTGTGGCCCATATGGTAATGGCGTATTGGGAGAGAGAGCACATCATGAATCATAACTTGTTCAATGAGTCAGTATTAATGTACACCAGGTTCCTGGACGATATTTTTATCATTTCTAAGGGGGGGGGGCGACAGCTTTGTCCTTGGTCAAATTATTCAATACTTCTACTGAGTTTTTACAATTTACATATAGTTTAGCCAAGGATCGTATAGCTTATTTAGATGTGGATCTTAGAAAAGATGTGTTCCAGGAATGTTATATAGCTAAGATCCACATAAAAGAGACATTTTCCAATAGTTACGTTCACTTTGGCAGTTCCCACCTGTTTAAACAAAAGAGGTCTATTATTAAAGGCCAACTTGTGCGTGCTGCCCGGATGATATCCAGAGATCAGGATTTCAAAGAAGAATGTTACTATATGTCCAGTCTATTTCTTAGTAGAGGGTATCCTCAGGACTTAGTAGGTGAATTGGTTTCAGAGGTTCAAATCAAAAGAATTTCAGGAATTTGCGTACCTACTTTGAGTCATAGGGGTGTAGAATCAAAAGAGCGCATAGGACAAAAGGAAATGATTCTCTCTATATCGAACAGTTTCATTCTAACTTATACCTTGGATGCTAAGGAGATATATTCCATTATTAAGAAAAATTGGACTTTAATAGCTCAGGATGATTCTACCTGGAAAATTTTGGTAGATTTGCCCAAGGTAGTCTGCAGGAGGGGGGGTAAACATCAAGGGTATATTGGAAAGGAAACCCAAGTCGTATAGTAGCAGACACGGCATGTACAAATGTAATATGTGCCATTACTGCAGTTACATCCAAACAGGGTCCAGGTTGGTTATCAGGAACTTTATGTTCCACTTGACAAGTAAATACAATTGTAATAGTACACAGGTGGTGTATTTAGCCCAGTGTGCTTGCTATTCAGCTTTTTACATGGGGAAGACCGACCGCAGGTTACAGGAACATCTCTATGCTATCAGGAAAGGCAAAATAGATAATGCTTTGGCCAAACATGTTTTGGAAAATCCTGGCCATAACTTTTTATTTAGTGTCGTGGATCAAGTTAAACAGGATTTGAGAGGTGGATATACACCGCTTATGCTTGAAAGCAGAGAACTGTGGTGGCAATTGAGGTTAGACGCTTGTCATGTACCTGGTCTAAACGGTTCTCTTAGTTTAGCTTGTCTATTAAAGCTGAAACGTCTGAAGAGGTGACTTTGGTTTGTCACCGTCTAGAGTTCAAGATTGCACGATAAATTAAAATTTCTAAGTGGCTTCCGTGCGATCGGTAGGATGTACTTTTATACTTTTACATATATATCACCATTTTAGGTGATGTGCATAGGCTCAACGTGTACATTAGTCAACTTAAGTGATATCACAGGGTGAGCCTAGGACAAGGTATCAGTACATGGTACTATTGTAAAGATTTATAATGAAACGTAATCGGAACATTTAGCACAAGTATCCTACACTCTATAGTGTTTGTGACAACATTGGAGTCAGTAACACAGCATATTAGGTGTAGGTATGGGAGTTTTGGAGGGGTAGCATTCAATGGGACCTTTCTAATTTGGGAGTAAGTTTTTAGAGGGACTAATGAATTTCAGTATCTGTCCCTACTTGTTGAATTTATAAGTGACTTTTCAACATTAATTAGTGTAAAAGTTCTTTGTCACTGAGGAGGCTCACATTTTACATTTTACATCTGTTATTTCTTATTATTTTCTTCCCTGTATAGTTGGTGAGATAGGGAGTGAGTATTTTTAGTTACTTTAGGTTTTTAAATGAGGTGCGTACATTATATTAGTACATTATAAATATATTTTTAATATTATTAGTATTATAATTAATGTTTATTTTAGTATCTAGATTGTATGTGTTGACATGGTACGTATTATTATTATTTGTTTTTAATTTATTTAATTCAATATACTAGGTTTCCTAATGTCCGCTCGAGTTTCCACTATAGGTGGTGAATAACACAAGCGGACAGAATTCGACAACAGAGGTAATTTTTTAACTTGTTGCCCCTGTTGAGTAAACATACACTAGTTTCCACCCAGTCGAGTGTCCGTTACTACAGGGAGCGAATCGCCCTGATTGGGTAGAAATGGACACAATGGTTTTTGTACTGTATTAGTGAAAACCCCTCTGAAGTTGGTAGTATATCACAACATTGTTTACGGTTCAGTGAAGTTAATATTTTTTTTATCGGTGAGCAGCACTGATGAGTCGTATCACAGTGGTAAATATGAAACCTTTGATATGTTTAAAGTGTACTATCATCAGGATGTTTATTTTTCAGTTTTTACTTTTGTTTTTCAATTTTTTAACTTTATAGGAGGTCTAGGACACCTAATTGAATTCTGTATCACATGACCATGCTTGCTCAATTAAAGTATTTAAATGCTAGGTAGTGGTAAGGCACTGTTTTGCTTGTATTTGAATTTTCTGAGGAAGTTGGAGTGGTGTTCCGACGAAAAGTGTATTGTTTTTAACGGCTTAAATAAATTTGTTTGTATTTTTCATCACTCGTGAAGTATTGGACTTTGTTCGGAAGTGGCATAGATCCAGGAGCGTCTGTTGGGTGTTTTACTATCCAATTTTGTGATATAGGAAGGTATCATAGTAATGGGATTTGAATAAAATGGTATAAGCTCTATCTCAGACTATGGCATTATGATCAGATAAGGGACAATTTATAATTCTGACTTTGTCAATTTTTGTTATTAGGTCATTGGCAACATATATTCTATCAATTCTAGAGTTAGTTTTATATCTATGAGAATAAAATGTGAAGATTAGTGAGTCTGGTTCTGCAAATTCATTTATATCTTTTAAATACAATGTATCTATAAATTTTGATAGTGCTTTAGAGATAGGTTGTATTCTTCTTTTAGATTTAGAATCTGTATCTTTTTTATTCATTATACAGTTGAAGTCTCCTGCCAATATCAGGCTACCCTTAGTTAAATTAATTATCTCTTCAAAGTGCTGTTTAATTGTTTTTAATCCTAGTCCTGGGATCCAATATAGATTTACTAACGTATAGATTCTCTTATTTAATTCTATTGAAGGTAGACAAAACATACCTGATATATCTTGATGAGTAGTAATTATTTTAGGTGTTATAGTTGAGTTGAGAAGTAGTATAGCTATTCCTCTTTTTTTTGTTTTCCATTGAGATTCTTGACATAACTATAGAATCAGTGGCGATTTTGTTTTCGTAACTAGCTTTGGAGGATTTTATCAGGGATCGCAGCTTCTTACTGAGGCTGACCAGGGAGCTCCTCCACTCATGGGATTTTACTCTCTTTTGCAACAGTTTCTTCCTTCTGTTGTACAGTTTGTTTATGGCAGGGGACTACTAGATTGGCTTCCTTTTTTTGGAGGATAGCGTCTTGGTTCTGTTTGGGATAGCACGATCCATGCACTCATGTAAGTGCTTATAAAGTGCAATTGTGTAGGATTCAGTAGTCATAACTGTATTGTCCATTTGTATGGGTGTCATGAAGTTCACCACTTTTGTCTTAAGAAGCATGAAGTTGGCTTTGGAGACATTTTTTACCATGGTTTCCTTAATGGGGGGTGGGGGCAGGATGTGGTTATCTAGGGTAATTAGCTTATGGTCGGATTGGACCAATGATGCGTAGACTTCAGGTGTGGAACACTGGTCACTCATGTTGGCAATGACTAGATCTAAGATATTGTTGCCCCTGGTGGGGGGTGTGGATAAGCTGATCCAGGGCATTGGAGTTTATGAATTTCAGAAAGCATTGAGCGAAGGAGTTGGTACATGAGTAGTTTTCCCAGTTAGTGGTGGGGTAGTTGAAATTGCCCATTATTAGGGTGTTTAGTTGAACCCTAATATTTTCCAGTACATCAAGAAAAGAGGAGTGGGAATCCTGGGGCATGGTGGGTGATCTGTAGCAAGCTACAATTTGGATTGCAGTTTTGCCCAGAGTTAGTTGCACTTGGATAACCTCGGCTGCATTACGCTGAGCAACTAGCCTGGAGGTGTCGATATGCTTAATGAATATGGACACACCTCTGCCTTTGGTGTTCCGGTCCAGGTTACATGGCCAAAAAGTGTGGTATGAGTTATAGCCTGATAGTGCAGGGGTGCTCTCTGGAGCCTTGAACCAGGTCTCAGTTGCTGCACAGATATAGATGTTCTTCATTTTTAGGAGTGCCTCAAGAGAGTGCATTTTGAGGTTTAGACTTATAGCACTGAGTATCATTACCTTCAGATTTTGCATACTTGTACCCGTTATGATGGTGGTTTTGTCCTTTGAGCCTTGCCTAAAAAAGGCACTATAGGGGTGGCAAGAGCTTTAGCCAGTAACCTGAATCCCAGGGGCGACAGGTGTAGACCATCTCTGGCAAAGCATCGTGGTTTATTGATCATGTCGTCCCAGGCAGACAGATACTGGATCCCCTTTGAATGACACCAGAAGCTTCGCCAGTTCTTGAAGTCAATCATTTTGTCCTTATACTGTGGTATCATTCTGGGTGAAGGCAGGATGCTACTCAGGGCTAGGGTCATACATGCCTGAGCCACATGATCCGAGAGCTCTTCCATGTCTCTTTTCATGTAGTCCAGGGAGGTGCGTCTCAAGTCATTCACTCCAACATGGACAATGACAGAGTCATATTTGTACTTGTTGTGGAGTGACTTGAGTGCATGCATTATGTGGCGGATCCTGGCACTTGACAGGCAGCTGACTGTAATTTTCTCCTTGTTCAGCCTGGTGAGTGGGACATCAGTGTGCCTGACTATAGAGTCACCTGTGACAAAAGTGCTGGGTATGTTGTCTTGCCTTAGGGGCTGTTGTTGGGTAGCACGCTGGTGTTGTGAGCTGTGTGATACTTTGGTTGTGATTGATGTTTGTTTGTGTTTCAGCTTTGGAGGTCCTTTTTGCTTGGCAGGTTAATGTTAAGGGCCTCCGCACATGTATGTTTAGTGTTGCTATGTGTCTTGTCACTTGTCACTGGTTTGAAGTCAGATTTGGAGTCTGAAACTTTTACATTGTGGGTTCTGTCGGTGAGCCAGTTGGCAACCCATCTTGTGATGTAGGGATTTATACCTAGTTTAGTGAGTTTAGCTATAATTCCAGAATGGACGATGGTGTCGAAAGCCTTGGTGAGATCAAGATAGGCTGTGTGAACCACCTTACCCTTATCTACGGCTTTGGTGGCTGCCTCAAAGAAGTCAATCAGGTTCAGAAGGCATGATCTGCCTTTCACAAACCCGAACTGGGTGGGGTCCAGAGTTTGGAGGTTACCAATGTCTTTGTTTCTGAGTTCCATGATGATATATTCCATGGCCTTGAAGACCAGGCTCGTCAGGCTAATAGGGCAATAGTTTCCAGGATCAGTGGTGGCTCCCCCTTTGTCGAGTGGGATAACTGTTGCTGTGCACCATTCAGTAGGCACAAAGCCTGACGTGAGACTATGATTGAACATGGTGCTTAGGTGGGGAGCCAGTTCATTCTGAAGTTCATGTAAAATGCAGCCTGGGATGTTGTCCAGTCCCATTGATGTTGTGTTTTTGGCTTTAGAGAGTGCAGCTTTTACCTGCATAGATGTGATTACAGGGACTCTGCATTCTTCCTGTATAGATATGGGCCCTTTAGGGGGTGAGAGGGGGGGTAAAGTTAGCACTGAACCTATCTGCCAGCATGTTAGCAATATCAGTTGGATCTGTAATTTTCGTGCCGTTGTGCTGTAACTCAGAGCAGATCTGGGTGCTGCCATTGAGATTCTTGACATAGCTATAGAATGCTTTGTGGTTGCCCTTAGAATCAGTGGTGATTTTGTTTTTGTAGCTAGCTTTGGAGGATCTTATAAGGGATCTCAGCTTCTTACTGAGGCTGATCAGGGAGCTCCTCCATTCATGGGATTTTACTCTCTTTTGCAACAGTTTCTTCCTTCTGTTGTAGAGTTTGTTTATGGCAGGGGACCACCAGATTGGCTTCCTTTGTTGGAGGATAGCGTCTTGGCTCTGTTTGGGTAGCACGATCCATGCACTTGTGTAAGTGCTTATATAGTGCATTTGTGTAGGATTCAGCAGTCGTAAATGTATTGTCCATTTGCATGGGTGTCATGAAGTTCAGCACTTTTGTCTTAAGAAGCATGAAGTTGGCTTTGGAGAAATTTTTTACCGTGGTTTCCTTAATGGTGGGTGGGGGTGGGATGCAGATAGCTAAGGTGATTAGCTTATGGTCGGATCTGACCAACGAGGAGTTGATTTCAGGTGTGGAACACCGGCCACTCATGTTGGTAATGACTAGGTGTAGGATATTGTTGCCCCTGGTGGGGGTGTGGATAAGTTGATCCAGAGCATTGGAATTTATGAATTCCAGAAAGCGTTGAGTGAAGGAGTTGGTACATGAATAGTTTTTCCAGTTTATTTTGGGGTAGTTGAAATCGCCCATTATTAGGGTGTTTGGTTGAACCCTAATATTTTCCAGTATATCAAGAAAAAAGGAGTGGGAATCCTGGGGCATGGTGGGGGATCTGTAGCAAGCTACAATTTGGATTGCAGTTTTGCTCAGAGTTAGTTGCACTTGGATAACCTCGGATGCATTATGTTACGCAACTAGCCTGGAGGTGTGGCTATCCTTAATGAATATGAACACACTTCTGCCTTTGGTGTTCTGGTCCAGGTTAGATGGCCAAAACGTGTGGTGTGAGTTATAGCCTGTTAATGCAGGGGTGCTGTCTAGAGCCTTGAAACAGGTCTCAGTCACTGCAGAGATATCAGTATTCTCCATTTTATGGAGTGCCTAGAGTGAGTGCATTTTGAGATTTAGAATTCTAGCATTGAGTAGCATTACCCTCAGTTTTTGCTTTCCTGTTCCTGTTATGGTGGTGAATGTGTCATTTGAACCTTGCCTAAAAAAGGCACTATAAGGACGGCAAGACCCTTCACCAGTATCCATAATCCCAGGGGCGACAGGTGCAGGCCATCTCTGGCAAAGCATCGTGGGTTGTCGACCATGTCGTCCCAGGCAGACAGACACTGGATCCCCTTAGAATGACACCAGAAGCTTAGCCAATTGTTGAAGTCAATCATTTTGTCTTTGTACTGCTGTATCATTCTGGGCAATGGCAGGATGCTACTCAGGGCTAGGGTCATACCTACCTGGGCTACAAGTTCAGAGAGCTCTTCCATGTCGCTTTTCATGTAGTCCAGAGAGGTACGTCTCAGGTCATTTACACCCACATGGACAATGACAGAGTCATATTTGTACTTGTTGTGGAGTGACCTGAGTTCATGGGTTATGTGGCAGATCCTGGCACCCGACAGGCAGCTGACAGTAACCTTCTCCTTGTTTAGCCTGGTGAGTGGGACATCAGTGTGCCTAACTATAGAGTCACCTATGACTAGTGTGTTGGGTACGTTGGTTTGCCTTATGGGCTGTGGTTTATTGGCACACTGAGTCTGTGGTCTGTGCATCATTTGGGTTGTGTTGGGGGGTGGAGGTTGCTTGTGTTTCTTCTTTGGAGGTCTCTGTTGCTTGAGCAGATTATTATTGAGAGCCTCTGTGAATGTTTTTGTGTTTCTGTGTGTGGATTTTGGTGGTGTAGATTTAGTGGGACTATGTGATGATTGTGGTGTGGTGCAAGTGTTTACCTTCTCCTCTTGACTGTCAAGTTCAGTCTTGGCTGGAGAGAGCTTTAACTCCAGTTTGGCTAGATAATTAAATCTCTCACAGGTTGTGATGTTGGGTGGTAGTTGGAGAGGGTTGTCTGTGTACATGAGGCAGTTGCTACATTGCCTCAAGATGCCCAGATTCATCAGATAGACAGGAGAGAACACTGGGAGCTGACCCTTGGACATGCCTGAATAAAAAACTACTTTCCTCTAGACAAGTGAGGAAAGTGAGTATAAGAGCTGTTTTGTGTAAGCAAGTGAGGAAAGTAAGTACAAAATTGTTTTCCTCTAGGTAAAGAGGAATGTTGAGTGCTGTAGTAATTTGTAGCTTATTTAGTGCTAACAACAAGTTCTGAACAAGTGCTGAGCACGAATAAGCAAATTCAAGTGCTAAAACTAAAAATCTTTACCTGGATCTTGTGGTAGATAGGCTACCTAGTGCTTACCACTCCCACTGATACGCTAGAATGCTTCCCTCCAACACTGAAAGGCTTGGAGGCTCAGAAGCTTACAGACAGTCCTGGATACAGCAAATCTGTATCTGGACTAGATTAGTTACAGAAAAGGTGGGAAACAAGTGCAAATGTGGGCTTTTAAACCAGAAGGTTGGAAGAGATGGAAAAACTGCCAGACGGCCAATAAACTACAATTTCTGGGCCAGAAACCACTCTTGTGGTAGATAGGCTACCTAGTGCTTACCACTCTCACTGATAAGCTAGAAGGCTTCCCTCCAACACAGAAAGGTTTGGGTTGCTCAGAAGCTTACAAACAGTCCTGGATACAGCAAATCTGTATCTGGACTAGATTAGTTACAGGAAAGGTGGGAAACAAGCATAAATGCAGGCTTTTAAACCAGAAAGTTGAAAGAGATGGAAAAACTGCCCAAACGGCCAATAAACTACAATTTCTGGGTCAGAAACCACTCTTGTGGTAGATAGGCTACCTGGAGCATACCACTCCCACTGATAAACTAGAAGGCTTCCCTGCAACACAGAAAGGCTTTGGGGGCTCAGAAGCTTACAAACAGTCCTGGATACAGCAAATCTGTATCTGGACTAGACTAGCTACAGGAATGGTGGGAAACAAGTGCAAATGCAGGCTTTTAAACCAGAAAGTTGAAAGAGATGGAAAAACTGCCAAACGGCCAATAAACTAACATTTCTGGGCCAGAAACCACTCTTGTGATAGATAGGCTACCTAGTGCTTACCACTCCCACTGATAAGCTAGAAGGCTTCCCTCCAACACAGAAAGGCGTTGGGGGCTCAGAAGCTTACAAATAGTCCTGGTTATACCAAATATATATCTGGACTAAACTAGTTACAGGAAAGACAAGAAACAAGCTTAGAAAAATTTTTTTTGGAAAGTGGAAATGGAGAAAGGAGAAACAGAAGATAATTCAAAATTAAGGACCGAAGTGTGCTGCCCTTTACAAATGTTCTCTATGTACTAGGTAGAATGAGCTAGTGACAATAGACTGGAATAGAGCTTTAATAGAGCTGAACATATGGGACTGGTAGGAGTGTCTGAAGTCAAAATATGATCTCACTGTACTCGATTGAGTGAGCAAATGAGATAGACCCAGGAGGAGTGTTCAAACACAAATTTACAGGAGGGGTGGGCAATTCCAAAGCCAACAAGATTGATACCATAACAAGAACAGGGAGGGTGGGTGGGATACTAACTGCAGAGAAGGAGAGAGCACAGTTTTCTATGAAACAATTAAATAGAAAAATAAATAACTATAGAGAGACACAGACCAATGAAACAATTAAATACACAGAAAAATAAAATAAAATGCAGTGCAATATTTAACACTGCAAGTTTGTACTTAACTCAGCTAGTAATGCAGTTGATTGTAGGTATGTAGCAGAAGCCAAACATCTCAGATATTGAGCAGTAATAAATTCAAAGATATGTGACTGTCAGTTATAAATACACAGAAACCCTCTAGGCTAAAAGTTTAACACTGAATATCAATGCAGTGAAACACAATAGCCCCCCCCCCTAACTGCAGAGAAAGAGAGAGACCACAGTAATCTATGAAACAATTGAATAGAAAAATAAATAACTACAGAGAGACACAGACCAATGAAACAATTAAATACACAGTAAAATAAAATGCAGTACAATCTTTACCACTGCAAGTTTGTGCTTAACTCAGCTAGTAATGCAGTTGATTGTAGGTATGCAGCAGAAGCCAAACAACTCAGATATTGAGCAGTAATAAATTCAAAGATTTGTGACTAACACTTATAAATACACAGAAACCCTCTAGGCTAAGAGTTTAACACTGACTATCAATGCAGTGAAACACAATAGCCCCCACTAACTGCAGAGACAGGGAGAGACCACAGTATTCTATGTAACAATTAAATAGAAAACTAAATAACTACAGAGAGACACAGACCAATGAAACAATTAAATACACAGAAAATAAAATAAAATGCAGTACAATCTTTAACACTGCAAGTTTGTACTTAACTCAGCTAGTAATGCAATTGATTGTAGGTATGTAGCAGAAGCCAAACAACTCAGATATTGAGCAGTAATAAAAGTAATAAAAATAATAAAAATAATAAAAGGTAGTTGGTTCCAAAAAAGCACACCACCAGCTGCAAATTAAATATTTAATAATTACAGACAGTATTTAGCGCTTTCATCTCATATCAAGTGAGGCTTCATCAGAATACATTCATACAAAAGCCAAAAGCATTTAAATAACCTTGTCAGTTAAAAATGCAGGTCACATGGCAACAGTAATCAATATTTAAAGACACCATTACAAAAATCACATTGCTTTTTAAAATGATTACCTTTCTTTTACTAAAAATAATATCATGTATGTATACATCATAATATTACCAACATAAATGTATATCCCACTAAATATTCTCTGATATAAAATACATTATATTTGACTAGCCTTTTCAAGTAGTAAGGGTGCAATGAATATAAAATCATTTAAGCCTGGTGGAAACATAGCAGCCAACTTGTACTGCCATTCACTTTCTTTCATTTTCAGCCTATTTTTCCAGTCACCCCCTCTTGGTTATATTTTAACTATTTCTAGAATACCAAACATGAATTTATCAAATTTTTGGCAACTTGAACATGTCTGTATAGAGCATTATAAACTTTTTTATTGTTGATATCGTGTTGATGCTGATATATCCTGTTCTTCAAATGTTGGCATGATGAACATATTGCCAAATATACTATTCTTCTTGTCAAACAATTCCCTTTCTGGAATAGCACCTGACTACACAGTTTAATATTCAAGGAAATAATTTTTTCTTTATTAATATATGGGCATTGACTACACATTCAACAAGAGTCTGTACCTAAAGATGTCATATCTATAGGATCTACTTTATTCTCAAATAACTGTTTAAAATTAGGTCCTGCGCTATTTACAAATCTTGGTGTACTACCTACCCTGTTTAGAATGTCATGGTTTATCCTAAAGATATTCCAATTAGCTCTAAATGCTCCCTTAATTTCATCTGAAAGATGATTATATTGTAGCACGCAAGCCTTTTCATATGTAACCTCCTTTTTATGACCAGAGCTCATAGCCTTACTAGTGACCAATCCTTCACCCAATAATGGTTTATATACAACACCCCACTTTGCATAGACCTCATCCAAAACTTCTTTTAGTAGGGCCTGGGGGTACCCTCTTTCCTGGAACATGTATGATATTTTATCAAACTCTGCTTTCATATCTTCCAGGTGTGAAGTCATACGGGCTATTCTAACAGCTTGCCCTTTAATGATGCTTCTTTTTTGTGCTAACGGATGATTACTTTGGAAGTGCAAATATCCATTACAGAAAGTATCCTTCCTATAAATCACTGATTTAAATCCACTTTTGCCATGAGAAATATATGTATCCAAATAATTAATTCATTTTCTATTATAATTATAAGTAAATTCAAGGAAATCTGTGGTTCATAGATTCATAGGTTCATAGGTAGGTACTAGGCTATTGGCCCAAGGGCCTACATAAGCTTAGTTAGCAAGGTTCTATAGCTTACGCCACCCAAGTTATTTTCCTGTGCCACTGTCCAGCAGAGACACAGAAGTGATCCCCGGGGTGTATTTCCTATTTCCCATCCGCTCATCAAGATTTTTCTTGAAGAGTGCTAATGAAGAACTTTGCTTGACATAGATGGGTAGCTTGTTCCAGAGTATAGGACGTCTCTGGGACAGGAATCTATCCCTCCAGCATGTCCTGTTTATTGTGATGACAAGGTTTAGGTCCCTAGAGCATGTAGCTCAGAGGGCTTGGGATTTCTTTAGGTGTAGCATATCCAACAGCTCCGAGTTTGACATAGCTTTATATATTAAGCAGAGATCACCTCAGAGTAGGCGATATGCTACGGAGTAAAGCTGGAGTTTTTTGAGGCGGTCAGTGTAGGGCATTTGTTTGAGGCCAGTAATCCTCTTTGTGACGTACTTCTGTGGCCTTTCCAGCTGCTGCAGATGTCTTGTGAGGTGCATTCCAAAATGGGCGTTGTACTCAATAATGGGTCTAATGAGTGACAAGTAGAGGAGAACAATGACCTCTTTTTTCCTGGATGAGAACCCTTTTATGATGAGGTGTGCCACGTAGAAGGACTTCCTGACTACTGTGGCGATGTGACTATCAAAGGAGAGACTACTGTCCACCTGGGTCCCAAGGTCTCTTATCATGCATTCAGTGTTAAGTAGATTGCTGCCTATGTGGTAGTTCATGGGTACAGAGTTTTTACCAAAGGGGATGACACTGCACTTTTTGACATTGAGCTTGAGGACATGGCTCTGACACCAGGCATCTGTCTTAGTGAGGCCCTTCTGTAGGGTGTCCACATCATTTGGGGACTTGACTATGGCTCCTAGTTTGCAGTCATCTGCGAACTTCATTAGCCAGAGGCCTTCTGTGTTAGCCTGTACTTCAGAGAAGTAGATACCAAACAGGAGAGGTCCCAGGACAGAACCCTGTGGTACTCCACTTGTCACTGCTTTGAGGTCAGATTTGGAGTCTGCAAGTTTTACAGTGTGGGTTCTGTCAGTGAGCCAGTTGTCAACCCATCTTGTGACATAGGGATTTATACCTAGTTTAGTGAGTTTAGCTATAATTCCAGAATGGGGGATGGTGTCGAAAGCCTTGGCAAGGTCAAGATAGGCTGTGTGAACCACCTTACCCTCATTCACGGCTTTGGTGACTGCCTCAAAGAAGTTGATTAGGTTCAGGAGGCATGATCTGCTTTTCACAAACCCAGACTGGGTGGGATCCAGAGTTTGGAGGTTACCAGTGTCTTTGTTTATGAGTTCCATGATGATATGTTCCATGGCCTTGCAGACCAGGCTCATCAGGCTAATAGGTCGATAGTTCCCGGGATCAGTGGTGGCTCCCTCTTTGTGGAGTGGGATAACTGTTGCTGTGCGCCATTCAGTGGGCACAAAGCCTGATGCAAGGCTATTATTGAACATGGTGCTTAAGTGGAGAGCCAGTTCGTTCTGATGTTCTTGTAATACACAGCCTGGGATGTTGCCCATGGATGCTGTGTTTTTGGTTTTAGAGAGTGCAGCTTTTACCTGCATAGTTATTATTACAGGGACTCTACATTCTTCCTGTATAGATATGGGCTCTTTAGGGGGTGAGAGGGGGGTAAAGTTAGCACTGAACCTATCTGCCAGGATGTTGGCAATATCAGTTGGTTCTGTAATGTTCGTGCCTTTGTGCTGTAACTCAGAGCAGATTTGAGTGTTGCCATCTAGATTCTTGACATATCTATAGAATGCTTTGTGGTTGTCCTTCGATTTAGTGGCGATTTTGTTTTTCTAGCTAGCTTTGGAGGATCTTATAAGGGATCTCAGCTTCTTACTGAGGCTGACCAGGGAGCTCCTCCACTCATGGGATTTTACTCTCTTTTGCAACAGTTTCTTCCTTCTGTTGTACATTTTGTTTATGGCAGGGGACCACCAGATTGGCTTCCTTTTTTTGGAGGATAGCGTCTTGGTTCTGTTTGAGATAGCACGATCCATGCACTCGTTTAAGTGCTTATAGAGTGCATTTGTGTAGGATTCAGCAGTTGTAACTGTATTGTCCAAATGCATGGGTGTCATGAAGTTCACCACTTCTGTCTTAAGAAGCATGAAGTTGGCTTTGGAGAAATTTTTTACTTTGATTTCCTTAATGGGGGGTGGGGGCGGGGTGTGGATATCAAGGGTGATAAGCTTATGGTCGGATCGGACCAACGAGAAGTTGACTTCAGGTGTGGAACACCAGTCACTCATGTTGGTAATGACTAGGTCTACGATATTGTTGCCCCTGGTGGGGGTGTGGATAAGTTGATTTAGTGCATTGGAGTTTATGAATTCCAGAAAGCTTTGAGCTAAGGAGTTGGTACACAAGTAGTTTTCCCAGTTAATTGTGGGGTAGTTGAAGTCGCCCATTATTAGGGTGTTTGGTTGAACCTTAATATTTTCCAGTACATCAAGAAAAGAGGAGTGGGGATCCTGGGGCATGGTGGGGGATCTGTAGCAAGCTACAATTTGGATTGCAGTTTTGCCCAGAGTTAGTTGCAATTTGATAACCTCGGATGCATTATGCTGAGCAACTAGCTGGAGGTGTGGATATCCTTAATGAATATGGACACACCTTCACCTTTGGTGTTTCAGTCCAGGTTACATGGCCGAAAAGTGTGGTATGAGTTATAGCCTGGTAGTGCCAGGGGTGCTCTCTGCAGCCTTGAACCAGGTCTCAGTCACTGCACAGATAACAATGTTCTCCATTTTAAGGAGTGCCTCGAGTGAGTGCATTTTGAGATTTAGACTTCTAGCATTGAGTAGCATTACCCTCAGTTTTTGCTTGCCTGTTCCTGTTATGGTGGTGAATTTGTTATTTGAACCCTCCCAAAAAAAGGCTCTATAGGGGCAGCAAGTCAGTATCCGGAATCCCAGGGGCGACAGGTGCAGGCCATCTCTGGCAAAGCATCGTGGTCTGTCGACCATGTCATCCCAAGCAGACAGATACTGGACCCCCTTAGAATGACACCAGAAGTCAATCATTTTGTCATGGTACTGTGGTATCATTCTGGGTGATGGCAAAATGCTACTTAGGGCTAGGGTCATACCTGGATGGGCTACAAGATCAGAAAGCTCTTCCATGTCTCTTTTCATGTAGTCCAGGGAGGTACGTCATATTTGTACTTGTTGTGGAGTGACCTGAGTGTGTGGGTTATGTGGCGGATCCTGGCACCCAACAGGCAGCTGACGGTAACCTTCTCCTTGTTTAGCCTGGTGAGTGGGACATCAGTGTGCCTGACTATAGAGTCACCTATGACTAGTGTGTTGTTTTGCCTTATTGGCTGTGGTTGAGTGGCACACTGAGTCTGTGAGCTGTGTGTCATTTGGGTTGTGTTGGGGGATGGGTTTGGTTCATATATGACATAAACTTTTCTATTTCTTTATCTGGCCCATCCCACAGGATAAAAATATCATCCAAAAATCTTGCATAACTTTTTATTCTATGCCAAAAAGGGCCATCTATTACATACTTGATCTCCCATCCCAGGAGAACCAGGTTTGCATATATTGGGGCACACGCCACCCCCATAGCTACACCCCTGATTTGTTGGTAATATTCTTCTTTGAAATAAAGGAAATAAAGGAAATTATTTTCAAGTATTAAATTCATAATCTCACTTATGAGAGTAACTTGTTCATGTGTAAGATCTGAAAAACCAAGCAATGTTTCCTCGAATAAAGTAGTACCCTCCTCTTTAGGTATAACGGTGAAGAGGTCTTTTACATCAACTGTTAAAAAAATTAAATCTACTAATTTACTTATGATTATAATAGAAAAGGAATTCATTATTTGGATACATATATTTCTCATGGCAAAAGTGGATTTAAATCAGTGATTTATAGGAAGAATACTTGCTGTAATGGATATTTGCACTTCCAAAGTAATCATCCGTTCGCACAAAAAAGAAGTGTCATTAAAGGGCAAGCTGTTAGAATAGCCCGTATGACTTCACACCTGGAAGATGTGAAAGCAGAGTTTGATAAATATCATACATGTTCCAGGAAAAAGTATACCCACAGGCCCTAATAAAAGAAGTTTTGGATGAGGTCTATACAGAGTGGGGTGTTGTATATAAATCATTATTGGGTGAAGGATTGGTCACTAGTAAGGCTATGAGCTCTGGTCATAAAAAGGAGGTTACATATGAAAAGGCTTGTGTGCTACAATATAATCATCTTTCAGATGAAATTAAAGGAGCATTTAGAGCTAATTGGAATATCTTTAGGATAAACCATGACATTCTAAACAGGGTAGGTAGTACACCAAGATTTGAAATAGTACATGACCTAATTTTAAACAGTTATTTGAGAATAAGGTAGATCCTATAGATATGACATCTCTAGGTGCACACCCTTGTGGAATGTGTAGTCAATGCCCATATAGTAATAAAGAAAAAATGATTTCCTTGAATAATAAACTGCGTAATCATGTGCTATTCCAGAAAGGGAATTGTTTGACAAGTAGAATAGTATATTTGGCATTATGTTCCTCATGCCAACACTTTTATGTTGGCAAAACAGAACGTCATTTGAAGTACAGGATATATCAGCATCTAAATGATATCAAAAATAAAAAAGTTTATAATGGTCTATATAGATATGTTCAAGTTTGCCATAATTTTGATAAATTCATGTTTGGTATTTCAGAAATAGTTAAAATGCAACCAAGAGGGGGTGGCCGGAAAAATAGGCTGAACAAGAAGGAAACTGAATGGCAGTATAAGTTGGCTACTGTGTTTCCACCAGGCTTAAATGATTTTATATCCATTGCACCCTTACTACATGAAAGGGCTAGTCAAATATATTGTATTTTATATCAGAGTATATTTAGTTGGATTGCATTTATGTTGGTAATATTATTATGTATAAATATTATATGGTAATATTTTTAGTAAAAGAAAGGTAATAATTTTAGGAAGAAATGTGATTTTTGTATTGGTGTCTTTAAATATTGATTACTGTTGTCATATGACCTGAAATTTTAACTGACAAGGTTATTTAAATGATTTTGGCTTTTGCATGAATGTTTTTTGATGAAGTCTCACTTGATATGAGATTAAAGAACTAAATACTATGTGTAATTATTAAATAATTAATTCACAGCTGGTGGTGTGCTCTTTTGGAACCAACTACCTTTTATTATTTTTACAAATTTAACAGTTTTGTGAATTTTAAAGATTATAATCTACATTACCATTACATGAACAAAAATCTGATGGGAATGTTACATTACAAAAGATTATAATCTACATTAACATTACATGAACATGTAATCTGCCGGGAATGTTACATTACAAAAGATTATAATCTACATTACCATTACATGGAGAGAAATCTGCTGGGAACATTACGTTATAAAAGATTATAATCTACATTACCATTACATGAACAGAAATCTGCCGGGAATGTTACATTATAAAAGATTATAATCTGCATTACCATTACATGAAGACAAATCTGCCGGGAATGTTACATTACAGTATATTATAATCTACATTACCATTACATGAACAGAAATCTGACAGCAACATTGCCTTACAAAAGAGTATAATCTACATTACCATTACATGAACAGAAATCTGATGGCAACATTACCTTACAAAAGATTATAATCTACATTACCATTACATGAACAGAAATCTGCCAGGAATGTTACATTACAAAACAAATCTACATTACCATTACAAGAACAGAAATCTGCTGAGAATGTTACATTACAAAATATTATAATCTACATTACCATCACATGAACAGAAATCTGCCAGGAATGTTGCGTTACAAAAGATAATAATCTACATTACCATTACATAAACAGAAATCTGATGGGAATGCTACATTACAAAAAATTATAATCTACATTACCATTACATAAACAGAAATCTGCCAGGAATGTTACATTACAAAAGATTATAATCTACATTACCATTACATGAACAGAAATCTGACGGGAATGCTACATTACAAAAAATTATAATCTACATTACCATTACATGAACAGAAATCTGCCAGGAATGTTACATTACAGAAGATTAAAATCTATATTACCATTACATGAATAGAAATCTGCCAGGAATGTTACATTACAAAACAAATCTACATTACCATTACAAGAACATAAATCTGCCGAAAATGTAACATTACAAAAGATTATAATCTACATTACCATCACATGAACAGAAATCTGTCGGGAATGCTACATTACAAAATATTATAATCTACATTACTGTTACATGAACAGAAATCTGATGGTAACGTTGCTTTACAAAAGATTATAATCTACATTACCATTACATGAATAGAAATCTGACGGGAATGTTACATTACAGAAGATTATAATTTATATTACCATTACATGAACAAAAATCTGCCGGGAATGTTACATTACAAAACAAATCTACATTACCATTACAAGAACAGAAATCTGCTTGGAATTTTACCTTACAAAAGATTATAATCTACATTACCATTACATGAACAGAAATCTGCCAGGAACATTGTGTTACAAAAGATTATAATCTACATTACCATTACATAAACAGAAATCTGCTGGGAATGTTATATTACAAAAGATTATAATCTACATTAACATTACATGAACAGAAATCTTTCCGGAATGTTACATTACAAAAGATTATAATCTACATTACCATTACATGAAGAGAAATCTGCTGGGAACATTACGTTATAAAAGATTATAATCTACATTACCATTACATGAACAGAAATCTGCCTGGAATGTTACATTATAAAATATTATAATCTACATTTCAATTACATAAACAGAAATCTGCCAGGAATGTTGCATTACAAAAGATTATAATCTACATTACCATTACATGAACAGAAATCTGCTGGGAATGTTACCTTACAAAAGATTATAATCTACATTACCATTACATGAACAGAAATCTGCTGGGAATGTTACCTTACAAAAGATTATAATCTACATTACCATTACATGAACAGAAATCTGCTGGCAACATTGCCTTACAAAAGATGTAGTTAATTCAAATAAGTAAGGTATATACTTGATGTGCAGTCAATAGAAGTAATTTGCTATTTACATTATATACATACTTGAAATCAAGTGAGAGATTGCTTAATCAGTTACTGAGAGCTTGAGTCTGTTGTAGGAGAATAGAAATATGAGTTAGAGGGAGGTTGAGAGCAAGGAGTATGAAAAACTCCTTGGGGACTTCCCTTGAAGTGAAAGCAGGAACATTTCCATTTGGATAGCAGGTATGAGAAAAGCTGGGTTTTGAAGGTTTCTAAGTTTGGTATAGTCCTAAGTGAAGGAGGGAGAGAATTCCATTTCTTACCTAGTGAGAAAGAGAGGAGAAGCTGGCCAGCAGGTCGTTTGGGTTTGTGGATAGAAATTAAATTTTGGTGTTCAGATCTCAGAGATCTATTTGGGATGTATGGGGAAGGATTTTTGTTAGGGCTGGGCATTTATCTGGGTGAAATATTAGTTTGTGAGCAGTGGTGAGTTGTAGGAGTTTAGGTGGTTAGAGAGTTCTAGCCAGGTCAGAGATTGTAGGGTAAGGCAATGATAAGTGGAGTTTTTGGATTTAGTGGCAAATTTAGAGATAAGGATGGTAGAAGGTAGGTAGTTGCCAGGGTATGCCTTGTGGAGTTGGAGAGAAAGAGATTATTCCTATAGAGCATACCTAATTTTTGGTGGGTTTTCTTTATGTTTTGCTGAATGTGGATATCAAACTTGAGGTGTTCGTCTATGGTAATACCTAGAAGCTTTGCAAAAAGGACCACTTCTATAGCTGAGTTTGTTTGGCTAAGGACTTTGAAAAATTTTTGTCATAAGAGAAAGCTCTGGAGGGAGTAAAAAGTAGTATTTTGATTTATTTGAGTTGAGAAAGAGGTGGTTTTGGTGCATCCAGTTCTCAGTGATTGAAAATGCAGTTTGGGTTTTGGACAGTAGTTCAGGAAGGTTGGAGGCAGCACAGACTAAAGTTGAGTCATCTGCATATTGGATAACTGTTGTATCAGGGATGGTAGTGTGAAGGTCATTAATGAAGATGTTGAAAAGCATAGGACTGAGGATGGACCCCTGAGGTACGCCAGTGGGGGTCGGTAAGAAGGAAGAGGTGGAGTTTGGTGATTGTAGGAAATGGTATCAAATGCTTTAGAGAGCTCTAGGAGAACTGTGGATACTAGGAGTCTGGAATCTCAGGCTTGATTGACTGTTTCTAGGAAGGAGAGTAAGGCAGTTATGGGGCTATGGCCAGGGCGGAAGCCGTGTTGGGTGGGTGTAAGGAGTTTATTCTGGATTAAGAAAGGCATAAGTTGGTGGACACATTTTTTTAGAATTTTGGAGATTGGAGAGACTAGGGCAATGGGGCGGAAATTAGAAATATTGGTGTTTTTGCCTCCTTTGTGAAGAGGAAGAATGTAGGTTGAACGCCAGAGTTTTGGTACATATGATTCTTTTAAGGATCTATGTATTAAAATGCTGATTGGGAGTGCAATACCATCAGCAGCACAACTGAGGAAGGTGGAGGGTATGTTGTCAGGGGCATTAGAGCATGGCTTTAGTTTGGATAGGAGCCTTTTTATAATATTGGGTGAGACTGGTTTGAGCACAAATATGAAGGGAAGTTATTAGGGCTGTTGGAAGGTGAAGAATGAGGGATATGTGGATTGTTGTTTGGGAATATTTTGGCTAGGTTAGCAATGGTTTCTGTAAATAATGAGTTGAAATATGAGCTTAGTTCAGTGTCAGTTATACTTGGGTCAGGACAGGGATTATTCCTGGAGCCTGGATGGAGAAGGGAATTAACTGATTTCCAGAATTGTTTAGGGTTTTTAATATTGTTGGACTGAAGCTTATTGTAATAGTTTTTTTTGTCCATGGTGATTCGTTTTTTACACGGTTGTGGAGTTGGGTGTATTGGAACAGGGTATAATGCATTTTATTCTTCTGGTAAAGCTTCCAGGATTTGTCCCTCTCATGCATCATTTGTTTGGTTTCTTTGGACAGCCAAGAAGCAGTATTAGCCTTGATTGTTTTGTTTCTTAGAGGGGCTAGGGAGTTAAGAGTGTATAGGAAGACAGAGTTGAAATGTTCTAAAGCTTCGTAAAGGGGAAGAGTATTTAGGATTTGCCAATTCATTTTTTTGAAAAAATTTGAGAAAATTATGGGGTTAAAGTTGCTAAGATTGTGAGTGGGAATGTAATGGTGTTGATATTGGGTGGAGTTAGCTGAGCAATGAATGAAAGCAGGGAGATGGTCGCTAAAGGTGTCTGGGATAGTGCCAGAGTGATTTATTTTGTTTGGATGGATGACTAGGATTCAGTCTATGATGGATCCTGGGGGGTGAATTTTGTTAGGAAGGGTGATTGAGTGGATTACTTGGATAAATGTGTAGAGGTTAATGGATAGGGAGGGAGAGGAAGTGTTGATTTTATTCCAATTGATACATGAACAGAAATCTGCTGGCAACATTGCCTTACAAAAGATTATAATCTACATTACCATTACATGAACAGAAATCTGCCAGGAATGTTAATTTACAAAAGATTATAATCTGCATTACCATTACATGAACAGAAATCTGCCGGGAATGTTACATTACAAAAGATTATAATCTATATTACCATTACATGAACAGAAATCTGCCGGCAACATTGCCTTACAAAAGATTATACTCTACATTACCATTACATGAACAGAAATCTGCTGGGAACATTATGTTATAAACAATTATAATCTACATTATCATTACATGAACAGAAATCTGCTGGGAATGCTACATTACAAAATATTATAATCTACATTACCATTACATAAAGAGAAATTTGCTAGGAATGTTGCATTACAAAAGATTGTAATCTACATTACCATTACATGAACAGAAATCTGCCGGGAATGTTACATTACAAAAGATTATAATCTACATTACCATTACATGAACAGAAATCTGACAGTAACATTACGTTATAAAAGATTATAATCTACATTACCATTACATGAACAGAAATCTGACAGTAACATTACGTTATAAAAGATTATAATCTACATTACCATTACATGAACAGAAATCTGACAGTAACATTACGTTATAAAAGATTATAATCTACATTACCATTACATGAATAGAAATCTGACAGTAACATTACGTTATAAAAGATTATAATCTACATTACCATTACATGAACAGAAATCTGACAGTAACATTACGTTATAAAAGATTATAATCTACATTACCATTACATGAATAGAAATCTGCCAGTAACATTGCCTTACAAAAGATTATAATCTACATTACCATTACATAAACAGAAATCTGCTGTGAATGTTAATTTACAAAAGATTATAATCTACATTACCATTACATGAACAGAAATCTGCCTGGAATGTTACATTATAAAAGATTATAATCTACATTACCATTACATGAACAGAAATCTGCCAGCAACATTGCCTTACAAAAGATTATAATCTATATTACCATTACATGAACAGAAATCTACCGGCAACATTGCCTTACAAAAGATTATAATCTACATTACCATTACATGAACAGAAATCTGCTGGGAATGCTACGATGTTTTTTGTGTTTCACTGTTGCAGTCATTACATTTGGGTAATCTGCTGGCAGGTTTCCTTCAGTCGGCCTGAATTCCAAAGTCTTGGGTCCTGCGTCGGTTGCTGTCTCCTCTTCCATGACGTCAGGTCATCAGGGGTATAAAACAAGCAGCCTACGCCATTTTCTTTAGTCTTTCTTGCCACACGGTGCCTGAAGCAGAAGCATTTCGCAAGTGCCGGTCGGCTGACTCCTGAAATATTTGAGTTTCAGAACCGAAGTCTTCACTAAAGCTAAGTACCCCGTTGGGGAAACTTTTTTCTTGCTCCATTCTGATGTCAGAAAAAGTTAATAATTGTATTACTTGTGGGAAGCAAATACCTCATAAGGATTTCCATGTATACTGTATTCCTTGCCTAGGCCCTGATCACAACATGCCTGCTTGTCGGTTTTGTGCTAGATTTAACCAATGCACTATTAAGCGTCAGTATTTTGGAAACAGATTTAACTACCCAGAAATGTCGTTGGATAGCAATTTGACTACCAGAGTACATAAAAAATGCAAAGAAAAGGACAGAGACAGACAGTCGAGGTCCAAAACCGATGACAAAGCTTCTCCTAAGCCAGTCGCCGGATCACTGGTACTCATTGAAGCATTTTCGCAGCCCCTGATACCCGCTACTTTCGAGTTGCAGGCCCCTACCGAGACCCATGTGGAGTCCGGCACGCAGCAAGATACTCAAAGTATTGGACCCACGGATGTATCTCCCTTAGATGGGTCCAAAGCCGCTGAGCAGGCACCGGCTTCTGAGGGTGTATTCAGGCCTCAACATTTTTATATCAAACCAATGACAGCTGCAAAACCAAAGACAAAAGCAACTTCTAAAGCCAAAAAACTGACGCATGAGCCACATGCACAGGCCGCTATGTCTAAAAAACAGATGATCAAAATGGCTGAAGACCTTATTACCCTGATCAGGGGTTCCCATCCCCCTCCTGATAAGAGGCCTAGGCAAGACACTGATTATGAATCTTCAGATCAGGTTTCTATTTCTTCTGATTCCTCTTCCGATCAGAAATTATCTATACCTCCCTATGAGGATTGTGATGCAGAGGAGTCCATACCATCTGCATCACCTCCTGAGGATTATTCATTTGGAGAAACCTTGCATACTTTGAGGGAGCATTTTCACTGGGAGAGTCAAGATTTCTCAGAATCAAGAAAGAGGCTCAGGGATTTCCTTCTTCTCCCTCAGCACAGACCTTTAGCCATACCCCCTGTTTTAGACATTGTGGCTGATGTGTTTTCGGAGTCAAGCTTGTCCCCTGACTCCTTACCTCCGGCTCCCAGCAAGCCTGACAGATATTACAAGGTCCCTGACTCACACAAATTTTTATTTAGAAACACTGCTGCTGATCCTAAAACTATTTCACAGGGTCCAAAGGGAGTTAAGGCCTGAACAGCAAAAAATCCTACCCCCTCTGACAGAGATTCAAGGGCACTGGATAGATGGGGAAAAAAGGTTTATACCTTTGCAATCTTGGCAATTAGGACCTTAAACTGCCAGTTTCATATGCTCAAGTATCAACAACATGTTATGGGATTGCTGAAACAGAAAATGATGTTGATTTCTAAATGTGCAGAAAATAAAGAATTGCAGGAATTATTGCATGCAGCTGAACAGGTTGGAAAGCATACTTTGCAATGTGGTTTTGATTCCTTAGAGGCCTCCTGCAGGGCCGCAGTTACTGGATCTGTGATTAGGAGGTGTGCCTGGCTAAAAGAGCAAAATTTGCCTGATCATGTTAAGGCTAAATTAGTGGATGCACCTTTGCAGCATGATACTTTGTTTGGTATTAAGGCAGAAGAGGTTTTAAAGAAAATGGAAGACAAAGCTAAGTCTATGCAAACTGTAAAAGACTTCTTACAAGTGCAGCCACCAAGATTGTGGTCCTTTCCTGTGTCAGACAGAGCTCAAAGGGGCAAATCCAGACACCCTAAGGGTTCCAGATACCAGACACAGGATTCTTATAGGTCAATGGGGTGCTTCTACCTCCAAATCTGGAGGAGATAAAGCGCAAACCTACAGAAAATAATCCCAATGCCTTCCCTCTGCCGTCACCAAGCACTTATCTTTTGGCAGCACCCTTAGGGGGAAAATTAGCACTTTTTGCTTAAAATTGGTAATTAATAACCCAGGACAAGTGGGTGCTAAACATAGTATCACATGGATACAGATTCCATTTCCATACTCTGCCAATGGCAAACAGTTGGCCAGATCTGCCAAAAAATCAATGGGCAGAGGCACAGAAACAGGTTACGTCCCTCATGGATATGGGGGCCATTCAGCCAGTACCAGAACAGGAAAAAGAACAAGGCTTTTACTCGACTGTTCTTGGTACCCAGAAAGGACAAGGCCTGGCGGCCAATACTGGATTTATCGATTCTGAACACATACCTGGACATTCCAAAATTCAAAATGCTGACTTTGCAGCAGCTTCTGCCCATGCTGGGCAAGAATGCTTGGCTGGTGACATTAGACCTAAAAGAGGCATACCTGCATGTCCCAATAAGGCAATCGTGCAGAAGATACCTCAGATTCAAGGCTGGCTTAATGCATTACCAGTTCTCTGCACTGCCGTTTGGCTTATCTACTGCATCCAGGGTCTTTACAAAGTGCCTGGCACCAGTAATTGCTTTTTGCAGACAAAGAAGTATACAAATATATCCTTACTTGGACGACTGTCTCATTCAAGCAGAGAACAAGGACATTCTTCTTCAACACCTGGCGTTTGTGAAAAGGCTTCTAACATGCCTAGAGTACACAATAAACAAAAAGAAATCACAACTGGTACCCTCTCAAAAGATAACATTCCTGGGTGCAAGCTTGAATACAACTGCCCAGATGGCTTACCTCACGCCAGACAAACAAAGGTGCTAACCTTTGGTGTCCATGTCTTTTGGTCTTGTTTTGGAGCAGTTTTTTTAGTTTTCCAAAGGCAACTGACTACTTACTTCAAACTGATGGCAACAAAAACCCAGTTATCTGCAAGACAAATTCTGCAGGCTTTGGGCTTCATGGCATCCTGCATCCCACTGATTCCATATGCAAGACTGCATATGAGGAAACTTCAATGGTACCTAAGAAGTTTATGGAGTCAACATTGTCACAGTCTGGAAACAATGATTCCTCTTATTCCCTGTCTACAACAGGAGTTTCTATGGTGGGCAAAGGCATGTCACCAAAACATGGGACGGGCCTTCACTCTACCCCCTGCCAGCCAAACCTTAACAACAGATGCATCAGATTATGCCTGGGGGGCCCACATGGCGGTAAGATGCATTCAGGGCATATGGAACCCAAAACAAATGCATCTACATATCAAACAAAAAGAGATGCTAGCTGTTCAAAATGCCCTGACAGCCTTCAAGGACTTACTTCATCCAGGACAACTACTGATAAAGACGGACAACACCACGGTTATGTGGTATATAAACAAGCAGGGGGGCACGCACTCATACCTCCTTTGCAGATTAGCCATGGCACTGTGGAGCACAGCTTTGACTTACCAAATACATCTTCAAGCTCAATTCCTGCCAGGAAAACAAAATACTCTGGCAGACGATTTAAGCAGAAACCTTATGGACCCTCAAGAGTGGAAACTAGATCCACAAGTCTTCAGCATGATAACAAAGAAATGGGGGAGCCCAGACATAGATTTATTTGCCTCTCCTCAAAATTATCAATTGAAAAGATTCTGCACAAGGACTTATCACAGACAAGCATGGAAAGTGGGCGCCCTTTCTTTCAGTTTGAAAAACCTATCAATTTACGCTTTTCCTCCTCTGCCTCTTCTTCCCAGGGTCCTACTAAAAATCAGACAAGAGAAACCAAAGAGGATACTAATTGCCCCGGCCTGGCCCCACCAATACTGGTACCCAATCTTAAGGAACTTGTCTCAACACTCAGCTTGGACCTTACCTCAAAGACCTTAACTACTGTCCCAGCAAAACAATCAGATCCTGCACAATCAACTCCAGACACTGAACCTGGCAGCATGGCTGATCATGTAGTTATACAAAGAACACCTCTCAGTAAAGTTGTGATGGATGTCATTTTGGAAGCCAGAAGGCCTAGTACTAGAAAATCTTATGCTGATAAATGGAAGAGATTCTGTGCTTGGAATCAAGCACAAGGAACTGAAACAGCAGAACCAAATATTCCTCAGATATTACAATACTTGACTGAGATGCTTGACAAGGGCCTATCTTTCTCATCAAATAAAATCCATGCCTCTGCCATTTCAGCTCATTACAATACAGTGCCACCAATCTTTTCTCATCCTTTACTAAAGCAGTATCTTAGAGGAGCCAAAAATTTAAGGCCTCCTAGAAGATCACCAATACCTGCATGGGACCACAATTATGTGTTGGTAAAGCTCACCCTGCCTCCATTTGAACCAGCTGCTACTGCTGATATAAAGTTCTTATCATGGAAAACAGCTCTGCTACTAGCAATTAGTTCAGCAAGAAGAGTCTCAGAGCTACAGGCCCTCATGGCTGTGGAGCCTTTTATCATATTTTACTCAGACAGGGTGTCTCTGAGGACAAATCCTTCATTTATGCCTAAGGTGGTTTCCAGTGTGGCTCTTAACCAAATTATTCATCTGCCAACCTTTTATCCAAATCTGCAGAACAAGGGGGAGAGAATTCTGCATGCCTTGGGCATACACAGACAGCTAAGATTCTACTTGAGCAGGACTAACACTCTAAGAAAAACTGAGCAATTACTAGTGACATATGCTGCAGGATCAGAAGGAAAGGCTATTTCAAAGCAGACTATTTCAAAGTGGATAAGCCACTGCATTTATTTCTGCTACTTACACCATGGCAAACCTGTGCCCAAGGGCATTAGGTCTCATTCCACCAAGCTGCAGCTACTTCAGCAGCCTTTCTCAGAGGAGTACCAACCAAAGACATTCTAGAGGCTGCTACTTGGAGTTCTGTTCACACCTTTACAAAGCATTATCATTTGCCTCTCTACTCTAGTCCAGGGCAGGCTTTGCCACTGCAGTTCTGCAGGGCCTTATAGCCGCACCTAATGCTGTTTAGCTCCAGCCTCCCATCCATAGCTTTGGGACTCTACCCAAATGTAATGACTGCAACAGTGAAACATGAAGAACATAGTACAGTTGTGTACACTTACCATAAATGTAGATGTTTGAGTGTATTCACTGTTGCAGTCCAGGTTACCCACCCATCATCTCCCTTTTCCTTCTGGAGTTTATCTTTCCTTCTCTATTTTCTACAACCTATGTGGTGTATTTGCTTGTAGATGAAGGTGAAGTTTGTATTGATGCATGTATATATAGTTTATATATATATATTTTTGCTAACTTTTTGGGGGCACCTGACATCTGGGGCAAGAAAAACTAAAGAAAATGGCTTTGGCTGCTTGTTTTATACCCCTGCGACAAACCAAGGAAATCTAGACACACTGTAAAAGAGATGAGATGTGCGAAACTCCTCCATCCCTCGAGAACACCAAAATAAAACTCCAAGTCGCCAAAATGTAAAACAAACAAAATTTATTAGGTTTAAGCTTCTCCCAAGCTTTTCTTCGGTTACAATACACAAACTTCCTCAGAAAACTCCTTTTCCATATAGACTTTGAAGAAGCTGCTGCACACTAATTTTAGGGGAACAAGCTCCACCTGCTAACATGAAGCAGGTAACTGAAGATAGCAGATTGTCTAGTCCAGTTGTGATAATGTGCACCATGTCTGTGAATATCACAGAGAATGACATGTCCCTAAGCCATCTTACTTGAAGTTAGCCATTTAGTTCAGAGTGACCAAAGTAAACTTCCATGCAATCAAACAAGATCATCAGTCTCTAAACTCAGTTGCTTTTTCTGTTTTCTGACTCTGAATGATATATTCTGAATCACATTTGTTTTTCCCAAAGTACATATATATGTACTTTTTATTATTTAAAATAAAGCAGTGTACATGAGCTAATATAGTCAGGTCATTAAGAACTCTGAGTAATGTGATCAACATCATAAGATGCACTGAAAATGATAGTCTACTTCGTAAAAAGGTATGTTCCATATAATGACTTCTGAGGGATTCCTTGGCTAATTTTATGTCTGATAAAATAAAAAAAAACAAAAAAACAAACAAACTGAAACTTGTCCCAGTAAAAATATATTGTAATCTACAAGACAAATTATTCTGTTTGTACAAGCTCGTCTTCTGGTTTGAGTAATATTAATTCACCTGCTAGTGATTGTCTGCCTGTAGCATTTTTAGAGTCAGTATTTGCAATTCTGCTTTGTCTGTGTAAAAAGCATAGAATGGGTGGGGAGATGCTTATTTGGTTTGGAAACAATGTTGCCCAATATTATTTCCATACTCATACAGAATAACATACTGCAAAGTGACCGTTAATCCATATCCACTGAAAACTAGAGAGTGAGAAAGAGTGAAAACAGAAAAGGAATTCCTCTCCTTCTCGTGTAACTTCTTCAGATATAAGGAATAGCCAGGAAAGAACTAAATATAACCATTTGAAACCTTATCACATATCATAATATAGTCAGCCATATTAACATGTTACGTACCCAATAAAAAGTGATAAATGGTTTAATACTGCAAGTCTCCCGACTGTCGCTCTGGTGTGTTCTGTACAAACTGAAATTACCCCTACAAACGGTGCTTGGCATGATACATTGACTTCAGTTCCACAGACAATCTCAGACCGGATAAAGCAACTTATCCGAAAGTAGGTAGGCATTTCAATCTCGCAGCTTCATCTTCTTTTTAAAATGATACCATAAACCTACAATTAACTCTCAACTTTTACATTCCCATATAAATAAATAAATAAAACTTCTTTCTCCACTACAGCAGCCAAACATGATACGGACTTCAGAAAATGGTTGTGGTTATAGGTCATTTATTCCTCTGTTTTTAATGCATAAATTCCCCTGTAACTACAACATTGTCAGTATTTGATGTTCTGCTACAGAAATACAATATTTAGAAATTCAAAACTAAAACACAAATTGGAGGGGGAGTGAAAGAACTAAATGTAAAGGAAGCTCGAAAAACCAACCTATATCTCGTACTTACTCTGTTGGTTAGAAGCTCGCCAACGATATATGTTCCTTTCTCTTTTTCCCCTCCCAATTCTACGCTTATTTTGCATAATTTCTTTTGGTTTCTTTCTAACTACAATACTTGCTCATTATGCTGAGACTGCAATTTTCCGCCCAGTCAAATTTGCTCTGGAAGCATTTGCAATGGAAATTCAAGAAGTATATGGTTCAACCAATCAACTGTCAACAGGGAATCTGGGTTACATACGTGTGAACAGTTTTAAAGGCGGTTGTAGGACAAAAATAATAGTGTATTAGGCTAGATAATGAGGAAGTATAACTTTTATGTTAATAGCCTTAATGCACTGTAAAACCTTTAACGTGGAGGGTTTACAGACAGAATCTGCTTGGTGCAACCGGAAAAAACATTGCATACTAAGCCGATTTACTGAAGAAAATTACATGTAAGCATATGCTTACTCTGCTGTAAAAATTAAGTTGAGAAGTCAGCTGACACAGTTCAGTTACTTTTTCAACTTACTTTTCACAGGATAGGGCTGAAATAGGACCAGGAAGCAAGTCACGCTTGCAGAAGGCACTCGGGGGTAACAACATGCAATTACTAGAGTCTCATAGCGTGCTCGGGTGTAAACACAGAGGTACTCTGGGTTAATAAGTTAAGCTTCTCGCTAAAGACACGATAGAGGGAACTTCCTGCTCTGAGGGACAGATGAATGATAAGAAGAACACCAAGAAACATAGGCCGGAATCTTCTGTTGTTCAGCCTTAGCTAATCACCCTTCCCAAGGCAAGTGATAACTCGGAGGTTCACACAGTTTCATTGTTGGATTCTTCTGCCATGACCGGGTTGGAGATTGGTGGGGGATCTGACCTCAGGAACATTTGAGAAGGCATTGCAGGTGTCCGCTTTGGACATTCAGGGAGAAACTCAGCTAATTATTTCTGAGGGGCCAAGGGGTGTTGCCCAAATTTTAGTCAGAGAAGAAGTTCCTACTTCAGTTATTGAATGCCATCTGGGGTTGCAGCCTTCTAGACTTTTTAAGGCTGATGTCCCCTTAAAGAAAAAGCAGAAGAGTAAACATATTTCTTTAGCTCCTAAGGATCCACAAAGTGAATGGCAGTCCTTCACTCAGGAGTTGTTTAGTGCTTTGATGCCTTTAAAACCTCCTTTGGGAGTTTCTGTTCCCGCCCCCTCTGGTCCTCTATCCCCCTAAGAGACCCAGAGAACAGGATTCCTCAGAGGAGGAGGCAGATGCAGGTGAGGAATCCCTTGCTTACTCCCCCCAGATTCACTCTCCTTTGAAGTATGGATCAGAAGAAGAGGAAACTACCAGTCCTAATGCTCCCTTTGAAGAGATTTCTTTAAATGACACAATCTCCTGGATGATGGAGTTCTCTAAATGGGATTCTGCTCAAGTTTCTAAGATACAAACAAGGTATTATGAGCAACTGCAGATGGATTCTCCCGGACCTTGTGCTGTCCCTTCTGTTTTGGCTGCTTTGTTGGATGCCTTTTCTGATGCCTCTATGGCTCCAGATTCTCATCCTCCTGCTCCCAAGCAACCTGATAGGTTGTGTAGGGTGCCTGAAGACTGTAGGTTGTACAAGTGTCCTTCTGCTGACCCCTCAGTGGTGTCAGTAACTTCTGACAAACCTTCTCAGTTGCTTCCTTCTCCTAAGTTACTGCCTTCTGATAAAGATAAAGAGCTATGGAAAGGCTAGGCAAGAAGGTCTATATCTCTGCTACCTTGGCTTTTAGGGCTGTTAATTATCAGTATCATATGTCCAGGTACCTGTTAGCTCTGCTTTCCCAGGCATGTCAGGTGATTTCTGATCTTCCAGTTTCTGAAGGTAAAACTTCTGCCCTTTACCTTTTAGGGACTTCCTCCCAGGTGGCTCGTCATTCCATCAATTGTAGTTATGATGCATCAGATGCTTCTTCTAGGGCTGCTGCTTTTGTGTCAGTGATGAGGAAGTATTCTTGGTTTTGGCTTCAACCTTTGCCTGATGATATTAAGACTAAGTTGATGGATGTCCCTCCAAATAATAAACATTTGTTTGCTAAAGCTGTTGCTGATTTAAGTCCCTTCAGGATATGGGGCAAGGCTTTATGGGAACTTAAACATGTTGTTTCTCCTGTGCCTAAATTTCAGAGAAACTACCCCAATAAGCCAGCCTTTGTTCATAGGCAATCTCGCCCCTGGGTCCTCCTGCGAAGGCTACTCAGACTTCTGTGCCTCAGAAGTCTCCTTTTCATGATAAACCAGGTGCTGTTTGACTATCGTATTCTTCTCAACCACTTTGCATTTTCTCTTCGCCTATCTCTCTCTCTTCCTGTTTGGCTAAAGATTACTCAGGATTCCTGGGTTCTTTCCATTATCTGCCAGGGGTATTTCATGGTCTGGAAATCTCTTATATGGGAATTTCTCAGCCCCTTCAGGAACAGCTGTACTGCTTTCCAGGGGTGCTTTGAGATCTTTTGACTCTGGGTACTATTCAAGAGGTACCTGTGTCCCAAACGGGTGGTGGTTTTATTCCAGGATGTTTCTAGTGCCCAGGAATGAGGGACCTGGAGAACAATTCTAGATATCTCTCATCTAAACACTTTTCTGAAGGTGCCCTCTTTTTGAATGTTGCCCCTTCAGACTTTGTTCCCTCTTTTGTTTCCTCAGGCTTATCTAGTGTCTCTGGATCACAGGGATGCTAATCTCCATATCCTTATTCATCCCCTTTTCCGGACGGTTTTACACTTCTCTGTTGCTTCCTGGTATTTTCAGTTCTCTGCTCTGCCTTATGGCCTTTCTACTACCTCAAGGGTATTCACCAAATGCCTCACTCCTGTGATTGCTTTTTGCAGGCTTCAGGGGATCCAAGTCTTTCCTTACTTGGATGACCTCTTGTTTCAGGCATCCACTCCAGAGATCTTAACTCCTTCTCAGAACAATGTTTTTCTGGAATGCAGGATCCAGACTGTGCCTATGCTGGCATCCCTGGCTCCTCCCAAGGCCTTAACACTCATTTCCTTTTTTCAAACTCTTCTTCCTCTGGCCACCATAACAGCCAGGAAATTTCTGAGAGCTCTGGAGTTCATGGCCTTCACCATTCCTATGCTTTCTCTGGCCAAACTCCATATGAGAAAGTTTCAATAGTTTCTGAAGTCATTTTGGCTTCAAAATGCACATCCCTTTGAATTTGTAGTTCCTCTTCTGCCTTGTCTCAAAAAGGAACTTCAGTGGTGGATTCAGCAGTTGTCTCTAAATCCAGGACTCCCTTTTCATCCTCCTCTTCCTTCTCAGGAGCTGTTCACAGATGCTTCAGATGTAGGATGGCTCCCTAAAAGTGCAGGGTGTTTGGTCACCACTTCAACAGAAAGAGCACATCTATGTCAAAGAGATGAGAGCTCTTCTGCCATCTCTTCATGCTTTTCATCCTCTCCTCTCCCCGGGACCTCTCAGGGTATTTACAGAAAATACCACAGTGATGGGGGGGGGGGGGATCCTCTCTTCTTTGCTGGTTGGCAGTCCCGTTGTGGGAACTTGCTATCCAGTATCATCTAAATCTTCAGGCAGTTTACATTCCTTCATGTCAAAAAATTGTGGCACACACTCTGAGCAGGTCCTTAATTCAGTCCCACAAATGGATGCTTCACAGGGATGTGTTTCTGGACATTATCCACTAGTGGGGTACTCCTCAAATAGATCTTTTTGCCTCCCTTCTGAACAGATGACTTCCTCTTTTTTGTGCCAGATTCCCAGGTCCTCTAGTTTGGTAGGTGGACGCTCTGTCTTTTTCTTAGAAGGAGATGTTTCTTTATATTTTCCCTCCCCTTCCCCTCATTCCAAAAGTTCTGTTCAAAATTCAACAGGATGCTCCCAAAATCTTGTTGGTGACTCCCTTTTGACTGAGCCAGCATTGGTTTCCTCTTCTTCTGCATTTAACCAAGGGCAGTCTTCAGATGTTACCTCACAGGGTGGACCTACTCACACAAGACAAGAGATCTCTCATCCATCCCCACCTGTCCACTTTCAACTGACGCAGTGTGTGATAGGATTTTGATTCCACATGGACACCTTTTTTCTGAGGATGTGCTTAGGGTCCTGCAGGAGGCCAGAAAACCCAATACTAGGAAATCCTGCTTATACAAATCGAAGGGGTTTTCTGTTTGGTGTCTTTCTCATAACCTGGATCCCCTTTCTGTGGATGTTCCTTTAGTTCTCTCATCTATGTGAATTGCTCAATGCTGGAATGGCTTATTCTTCTGTTAAGGCCCAGTTATCAGCTATCACTGCATGTCTGCCTTTATCACCTCCTCTAGCTTCTAGCTTAAAGGTGTCCTTAATATTAGGCCTCCCAGAAAGCCTGTTCCTCCTCCTTGGGATCTTAATTTTGTTTTGGAAAAATTGACTCAGGCTCCCTTTTAGG
Source organism: Protopterus annectens (assembly GCF_019279795.1). Lineage (NCBI taxonomy): Eukaryota > Metazoa > Chordata > Ceratodontiformes > Protopteridae > Protopterus > Protopterus annectens. The sequence continues at coordinate 31,865,140 of NC_056750.1, forward strand.
CCTTTAGCTTCAGTTTCCTTGCAGCGTTGCTCTTGGAAGACTGTACTTTTGTTACCCCTTACTTCTGGCAGACAAGTGATTGAGCTTCAAGCCCTTATGGCTTGTCCTCCTTTTTTGGTGTTTCATAAGGACGGGGTGTCCTTGAGTACTAATCCTTCTTTTATGCTCAAGGTGGTGAATGAGTTGTCCCTTAATCAGTCTATTCATTTGCCCGCTTTTTTCCTTTCTCCACAATTTGCCAGTGAGAAGGTGCTGGACACTCTGGATGTGCATTGCCAACTCAGATTTTATTTGGATCAGACGATTAGAACATCTAATCAGCTCTTTGATTCTTTTCATCCGAGGTCCTTAGGATTAGGTGTGACCAAGCAGACTGTTTCTTCTTGGGTCGCTAAAGCTTTTTTGTTTTGTTATTCCTTTCATGGAAAGAGCTTTCCTTATTCTGTTAAGGCTCATTCTACTAGGGCTGTGGCTTCTTCTGGTGCTTTTTTCAAGGATTTGGATACTAACTGTATTCTTGAGGCAGCTACCTGGATTTCTGTGCATACATTTACCAAGCACTACAAGTTGGATGTCATTTCCAGAGCTAGAGCTGGTTTTGATAGGGCCAGCCTTCATGGCTTCCTAGAGGTCTCTGCTGGTCCTTCCTCCTCCCTATCTTCCTGAGCTTTTTCCACTCTCCCTAGTGTTATGAATACTGCAGCAGTGAAATGGAAGGACATAGTACAGTTGTCTAAAATCGTGCCATAATGGTAGATGTCCTTCTCTTCACTGCTGCAGTATTCACTTCATCCCTCCTCCCCCTGGTCCATTTATCTTCTTGATGTATGAATACCTCTTTTTTTCTTGGACTGGTGTTCCTATTGAGGCTCTCAGGTTTGAGGATGGTACATCTGGACATCACCTTTATTCCCTACTCTATGCAAAGAGCATGTGCGTGACATATGGTGTACCTTAAAGCAACCTAAAGACTTTGGTATACTGGCCGGACATCGGGCAGCACTTGGCAGGGGATCCCTTATGTAATGACTACTGCAATAGTGAAGAGAAAGACATGTACTGTTATGGTAAGATTTTACACAACTGTACTTTACATTCAGCTAAACTGCAGTTATTTATTGTTTATTTTTGTAATATATATTTTTGTGCGTTATTTAGAGAATTATTATTAATGTTCTTTGAAGTGCATAATTACTTTAATTCATTATTTGGATAACTGATTATGAATTGGACTGTTTTATTTAATAGATACTGCCAGACTTTTTATGTAATGGATGATGAATGAATTTTGCAATCATGCTTTGATGATGTCTAATAATTTATTGGAAAGAAAGCATTGGATATGTTTGGGAAGTGCATTTACACCTCAGGCTACCTTCACGTTAAGGGTGCCTAATTTTCTGGCACACATGACAAGATGACTGAGGAGCTCTTCAAATCTCTCAGCAGCCATATCTACGAGGGACAGGAAAACTGCGGACTCACAGCTGGCCACCCCACAATCCCTGTCAAATGCCTCCATGTATCTGATATCTATATGTAGATATATGAAATAAAAACACTCATCTGAGCTAAAGTACTACATACCTTATTACCATTCCATCCACCATTTTTCATTATTTTATCCCCAACATCAAAATATTTCTACGGTTTACCCACATCATTTTCCACACCTAATTCACACTTGAGAAACAGCAACCTGTATATTTTAAACTGGAATGCATATAGGCACAACACAGTGACCTCAAAAGTGCAATTACATTTAACACTGTAAGAAATGAGCAGTACTTAAGGCAACAGCATGACGGTGTGTCTGCTAGTTTTATTGGGTCTTACTATCACTGAACCCAGTTCACTGAGTGCTGCCTTCATTGCTAATATGGAAATATACTAAGCCTGATTGATGTAGCTCAACCTTATGATAAGGAAGTATCTCATTAAACCCAAGGTTGCGTGACCACAGAGTTACATTCTTGTGACTATAACATGTTGTGTGTGTGTGTGTGTGTGTGTGTGTGTGTGTGTGTGTGTGTGTGTGTGTGTGTGTGTGTGTGTGCGTGGCTTGCATCTTCCCAGATGTCCAATTGGCACATTCATTTCTGAGGTGAGGGTTTTGCAGCCCATATATATTCATCTTTGGGGGAGAGCCAGGCATCAGGAATGTTGCTGTCATATGCGGAGATCAGAGTTTTCTGCCAAGTCCTAACTTGTCACTGCACATGCCTGTGGGGTTTGAATTGGTTTAGTATGAAATGGGCCTTTTGTAGGGTATATCACTTGCATATACAAATGATGTAACTCATCAGAAGGACCTGCTCTTCCTTGCAAGCAAGTTTTTTTATAGGATCTCTGGTCTTTTATGGGAATTCTAGCAGTGTATGTACCCTGGCCATGTGTACCCCTTCCTCAAACCTCTGAAAGGAATGAGCAGGCATTCCTTTATTACTCCCTTCTGGTGTTATCTCTTCCAGAGACAACTGATAGAACCTGGGCTATTAGGGCTTGGAAAAATAGATTTTAAGCTTTTTGGTGTTTCTGTTTAATTTTGACTGTTATATACCGGTGTTGGTATTTTCTGAAAGTTCATTGAGCTACCATATGCCTCATAAAACACATCGAAACAATAACAACAGCAGCCTCCATAGAAAACCTAACACTGCTAAAAACACAATGCAGACTCTTTCCCCAACACTAGGAATAATACAGTATATTATAACAATAAAACACATTCGGGAGCAAAATATGAATGAATTCAAAATGGTCCCCAGTCCCATTAGAAAGTGACCAAAACAGTCCATAAACCTTAAATAGATGTCAATGCATATTAGAAAGAACTAACACTTTCATTTTTGTTAAGGGCAGATCATGCCTCCTAAACCTGGTGGACTTCTTTGAGACAGTTACCAAGGCTATAGACAAGGGAACGGTGGTCCACACAGCCTACCTGGACCTTGCAAAGGCCTTCGACACCATTCCCCATTCTGGTATTATAGACATGCTCACAAGCCTGAACATAAACCCCTACATCACGAGATGGGTTAACAGAAAATTTACCCTGGGGATCACTGCAGTGGCTCTGCTGGACAGAGGCACAGGGAACTAATGGCTCTGCTGGACCAAGGCACAAGGAACTAATCTAAGGGGGCGGCGAAAGGCAACACATTCTGGCTAGGCTTATAGATGCCCTCGGGCAGATAGCCTAGTACTTACCTATGAACCTGCTCATGGACAGAATCCACATGGTTAGAGTTGCAGGAGCTAGGTCTGACTCTAAACCAGTTACAAGTGGCGTTCCCCAGGGCTCAGTCTTAGGACCCCTCCTGTTCGGCATATACTTCTCAGAGGTACAGGCAAGCACAGGAGGACTATGGCTGACCAAGTTCACAGATGACTGTAAACTAGGGGCTATAAGTGACCCTCCGGCTGACACAGACATCCTCCAAAAGGGTCTCACCGAGACAGATACCTGGTGTCAAAACCATGGCCTCAAGCTAAATGCCAAAAAGTGCATGGTCATCCCCTTTGGAAAAAACAAAGTACCCACAAATTACCACATAAGTGGTAGCCCCCTAAATATGGAAGATGTAATAAGGGATCTGGGAACCCAAGTAGATAGTAATCTCTCCTTTGATAATCACATTGCCAAAGTGGTTAGAAAATCCTTCTATGTGGCCCACATAATCACAAAAGGGTTCGCATCCAGATCAAAGGAGGTCATTGTGCCCTTCTACGCATCACTCATCACACATCATAGAGTACAACGCCCCATTTGGGATGTACCGTACAAGATCCCTGCAACAGCTGGAAAGACCAAAGAAGTACCTCACCAAGAGGATCACTGGCCTAAAATAGATGCCCTATGCAGCTCGACTAAAGAAACTCCAGCTGTACTTGGTTGCATACCGCCTACTCAGAGGTGATCTCTGCCTGACATACAAGGCTATGTCCAACCCAGAATTGATGGACATACTTCACCTAAAGAAAACCATATCAAGCCACATGCTCTAGATATCCAAACCTCACCACAACAATAAATAGGACATGCTAGAGGGATAGATTCCTGTCCCAGAGACTTCCCATGCTTTGGAACAAGATTCCAATCTACATTAGGCAGAGTTCCTCACTAATACTCTTCAAGAGAAACCTTGACAAGTGGATGGGAAACAGAAAGTTTACCCCAGGGATCACTTCAATGGCTCTGCTGGACAGAGGCACAGGGAACTAATCTAAGGGGAGGTGAAAGCCAACACATTCCGGCTAGGCTTATAAATGCCTTTGGGCAGATAGCCTAGTACCTACCTATGAACCAATTAAAGTACAATTAAAAAAATATTCAGTATTCTATCAGTAGTACTTTAAAATTAAAAGCTTCTTCAGAAATTTAAATGTCTTTTTTAATATTTATGTATGTGTTTATGACAGTATAGATTATTTTGGTAGATTGAATAGTTGGCAGTATTTTTTATTCTATAATTGTAAAGTAACTAAATATGTGTCAATTGTTCATCCATTCAGATTGCTTTGTGTTTGGTATTTAATGTGGTTACTAGTTATTCTGTGTTATTCTGATGAAGTCTTGTGTACTTGGGACGAAAGCACTCAATACATACTATATACAAGTGGTTCATCCTCAGTTCCAGTGTCCTGTTTGTTTTTTACATGGTTTTGTTGTCTTTAGTACTTCTATACCAAGCATTGACACTCATCCACTGTCCCTAATCATGTATCATATTCAGTTCACCTAGCCTGTTTCTCTGTGCAGGTGTGAACAGATTAGGTGCAGATAAAAAAACATGCCTTACTTGTATTGAAGTGAAGTACTTCACAGGAACCAGTGTAACATGGGGTGTACCAAAACAAACCATGACACTCTTATGGTGCTGTTGTACAGGAACCAGTGTAACATGTAGTGTACCAAAACAAACCATGATACTCCTGTGGTGCTGTTATACAGGAACCAGTGTAACATGTGGTGTACCAAAACAAAACATGACACTCTTGTGGTTGCTGTTGTACAGGAACCAGTGTAACATGTGGTGTACCAAAACAAACCATGATGCTCTTGTGGTGCTGTTGTACAAGAACCAGTGTAACATGTCGTATACCAAAACAAACCATGACATTCTTGTGGTGCTGTTGTACAGGAACCAGTGCAACATGTGGTGTACCAAAACAAACCATGACACTCTTGTGGTGCTGTTGTACAAGATCCAGTGTAACATGTGGTGTGCCAAAACAAACCATGACACTCTTGTGGTGCAGTTGTACAAGAACCAGTGTAACATGTGGTGTACCAAAACAAACCATGACACTCTTGTGGTGCTGCTGTACAGGAACCAGTGTAACGTGGCATACCAAAACAAACCATGACACTCTTGTGGCGCTGCTGTACAGGAACCAGTGTAACATGTGGTGTACCAAAACAAACCATGATGCACTTGTGGTGCTGTTGTACAAGATCCAGTGTAACATGTGGTATACCCAAACAAACCATGACACTATTGTGGTTGCTGCCGTACAGGAACCACTGTAACATGTAGTGTACCAAAACAAACCATGACACTCTTGTGGTTGCTGTTGTACAGGAACCAGTGTAACATGTGGTGTACCAAAACAAACCATGACACTCTTGTGGTGCTGCTGTACAGGAACCAGTGTAACATGTGGCGTACCAAAATAAACCATGACACTCTTGTGGTGCTGTTGTACACCACTGTTGCTTGCTGTGCCCTTCAAGCCACATGTGAGCATGACTAGCAGTGGCATTGGGAAGTGAGTGACTGGGTGTGTTTGTGACCTAATTAGACCATAATGGAGGAGAAATGGAGAAGGACAAGCTGCAACAGGAGAGACTGTATGCTGTGGATAGTGTGATTCACTTGAGGCACACAGCAAGAAATAAAACACAGTCTTCAGAATAATACAAATACAACAGATATAATACCGACTGCCTGACTTTATAGTGTCACCACATGTTTGTGAGTTTGTCACACTCATGTGTTACAATAAGATTGAGACCGACTTCCCAAGTTGCAGTGCAGACAGTTCCTCTTTCAACACGTGTTCATAATTTCCAGCTATATTTCCAGTATTCCTTTTTATGTAGAAGAAAATAATAGAAAGATATTCTGCGCAGGCACTACGCGCTCACGTGTGTGTGTGTGTGTGTGTGTGTGTGTGTGTGTGTGTGTGTGTGTGTAGATGCATGTCAATTACAGACTAAGGCAGCAAGTTTTGTTCATATTAAAAAACAAAAATAAGGCAGGCAGAAGTCATGCACTGGGCTGAACTGGACAGACTTTTCTTCTGTCTGTTGTGCAGAGAGTTATCTTCTGTGCATTGCATCAGTTTGTCCTTTAGTCCTGGCCTGTTGTGGTCCTCACCTGAATAATTATTCATACATAATTATGTCAGTATGTAGCAGTTTTAATCTTGGCCAGACAGATTTAATTTTATTCACTGTGAAAAAATAAAATCTGCTATGACCCACCTAGTCTAATTAAGGTGGGGATTCCTTTTTAGCACTGTTTGAATTTGAATCAAGGCAGATTTTTCTTTTCTAAATAGACATATCAGTTTGTGTTGCACTGTCCAGTCTCTTTCTTCAGTCCTGGTGTGGTTTGGGCGTCACCTGAAGAATTATTGATCTGTGAATTAAATCGTACGGCAGCTGCAGCAGTAAGTTATTCACTTTTGGTCAAATATACATATGTTTTTTTACTGACTGTGAAAAACAAATCCACTTCAGTCCAGCACGCTGAAGATTTTGTTTCTTTTCCCCCCACTGTGTATGGAATTGCATGTAGACAAAACTTTCCTGGCTAGAACTACCTCAACTTTTAGCTTATACTCAACTAACCATTGCTACTGTATCAGTCTAAGAAAATTCCAGCTCTCCTAAATATTTTACAACCTTACTCTAATAAACATATTCTGCGTTCAACTAACACATCATTACTGTAAGTTACCAACCCTCAAACACTGAAGGTGACTCTCTATTCCTGCTAAGTAGTAAAAACCTGAAACACACCTCCTCCTTCCATTAGAACCACTTCCAACCCAACCTAATTTAAAAAAAAAATTACTCAAAAGTTATTTAACAGGCAAAAGGCTTTGCCCCCGTAACAGTCCAGGGTAAATATTAATACTACTAATATTTCACTCCTACTCTGAAAACCATGGCTTTCCCCTTGTAACAGCACAGGGTAAATAATTATACTACTAACATGTCTTTCTCACTCAGAATACTAACAGTGTACTTTACCCCGACTCCCTTACCTTCCATTAATTTGCTCAGTTTCAGAAAATATCTGTCTGCCAAATAGCCACTATCTCAAATGAATTCTTCCCATAATAGTTTGTCTCTCATCTTTCTCCATCCTCTATACTTCCTACTTCTCCCTCTTTTCCAAGTCTGAACAGAAACTGAATGTATAACAATAGCCTACTTCCCACTCACTGTTACACTTTTAACTTTAAGCACCCTCTCTTTACACCTTTACCAACAGTCAGCCTGGTGATAAGTTGCATTCAAAAGCATTATCTTTACATATATGCTGTGTAGCTGTAATCCAGTAGAATTATACAAGCTGTGTAAATTCTATTTATATTATCTTCCATGTATTGTATAAAATCATCACTATGTATATGTTTAGCCAATGTTTATGTGGAGCTTTTCTCCCTGAGCCTCCACTGAAATTGGGTTTCTGCCCCGCTGGACTTTCCCAGTAAAGAAATGTGGAAAAAAAAATTCTAACTCAAACATGATCTGAAAAAAAAATCATGTAGGATATAAATTTCTTTCTAGGAATAAGTAAGCTGTGTTCAAGGCTTAATGTTCAAAGCTAAAAAAAACATTATTTTTCAATAAGCCAAGAAGGCAACTGCTTATGAGTATACGTAAGTCATATCCGAAAATTCTGCCTTCCTCACTGTCCTCCCCACACAATTAAAAAAAAAAAAAGCATAGTCAATTTCTATCCCCTAACTGGTATTAGAATGGGATGAGAATGAAAGAACAAATGGCCACTGTCAGGTATTTCAAATTGTTTCATGTCATATACACATAGGTTCATAGGTTCATAGGTTGATACTAGGCTATCTGCCCTAGGGCATTTATAAGCCTAGCCAGAGTGTGTTTGGCTTTCGCCACCCTTTTAGATTAGTTGGCTGTGCCTCTGTATAGTAGGTCACAGAAGGTTGCTCTTTTAAGGTTTGTTTACTGTACCTCTGTCAAGCAGGGACACAGAAGGGATCCCAGGGGTAAACTTACAATCTCCCATCCACTCGTCAAGATTTCTCTTGAAGAGGGTCAGTGAGGGGCTCTGCCTAACATGGATTGGGATTTTGTTCCAGAGTGAGGGGAGCCTCTGGGATATGAATCTGTCCCTCCAGCATGTCCTATTTATTTCTGTGCTGAGGTTCAAGCCAAGGGATTTGGATTTCCTGAGGTGAAGCATGTCCATTAATTCTGGGTTGGACATGGCTTTATACGTCAGACACAGATCGCCTCTGAGTAGGCGGTATGCAACTGAGTAGAGCTGGAGTTTCTTTAGCCGAACTGCATAGGGCATCTGTTTGAGCCCCTTGATCCTCTTGGTGAGGTACTTTTGGGGTCTTTCCAGTTGCTGCAGGTGTTGGGTAAGGTACATCCCAAATGGGGCATTGTATTCAATTATGGGCCTGATAAGTGATGAATAGAGGGGCACAATGACCTCTCTTGATCTATATGTGAATCCTTTCATGATAAGGTGGGCTATATAGAAGGTCTTTCTAACCACTTTGGCAATTTGATTGTCAAAGGAGATATTGCTATCTACTTGGGTCCCCAAGTCCCTAATTACTTCTTCTGTACTTAATGGATTACCACCTATGTGGTAATTTGTGGGCACTTTGTTTTTCCCAAAGGGGATGACTATGCACTTTTTGGCATTTAGCTTTAGGCCATGGCTCTGGCACCAGTTATCCGTCTCTGTGAGACCCTTTTGGAGGATGCTTGTGTCAGCCGGAGAGTCGATTACGGCACCCAGTTTGCAGTCATCTGCAAACTTGGTCAGCCATAGTCCACCCGTGTTAGCCTGTACCTCGGAGAAATATATACCGAACAAGAGAGGTCCCAGGACTGAGCCTTGTGGGACGCCACTTGTAACTGGTTTAGAGTCTGACATGGCACCTGCTATTCTGACCATGTGGGTTCTATCCCTGAGCCAGTTTGCAACCCATCTTGTGACATAGGGGTTGATATTTAAGCTGGTGAGCTTATTTATGATGCCCGAGTGGGGTATTGTGTCGAAGGCTTTTGCGAGGTCCAGGTAGGCTGTGTGGACTACCTTCCCTTCATCTATGGCTTTGGTAACTGTTTCAAAGAAGTTGACCAGGTTCAAGAGGCAAGATCTGCCCTTAACAAAGCCGAACTGGGTAGGATCCAGTGTCTGGAGGTTCCCAATGTCTTTGTTTATGATTTCCATGATGATACGCTCCATAGTTTTGCAGACCAGGATAGTCAGGCTTATAGGGCAATAGTTTCCGGGGTCTGTTGTGGCACCACCTTTGTGGAGTGGGACCACTGTTGCTGTACGCCATTCCTTGGGTACATATCCTGTAGTAAGGCTGAGATTGAACAGTGACTTTATATGAGGGTTTCGTTCTTCTTGGAGCTCATGTAAGACGCAGCCCGGGACACCGTCTGGTCCCATTGATGCTGTGTTTTTTGCTTTGGAGAGGGCAGCTCTCACCTGTGCATCTGTGATCTCAGGAAGGCTACACTCTGTTGGGATAGACATTTGCTCTTTTGGGGAGGAAGGGGGGAGAAGTTTGCACTGACCCTTTTTGCCAGGATGTTGGCAATGTCTGTGGGTTCAGTGTATTTTTTTTCATTTTGCACTAACTCAGAGCATATCTGGGAGTTGCCTCCCAGGTTTCTGACATAACTAAAGAAGGCCTTGTGATTATCTTTAGTGTCTTGTGCAATTTTTCTTTCGAAGCTGGCCTGATCAGAGACACCTTCCCTTTTTGGGATTTTGCTTTATCATGTAGTAGCTTTCTCCTTCTGTTGTATAGCTTATTTATGGCTGGGGTCCACCAGACAGGTCTCCTGCCTTTGGAGGAGTGAGTCTTGTTTTTCTTTTTGGATAGCATGCTCCATGCATTCCTGTAGGTGTCCATAGAATGCTTTTGTAAAGGATTCTGCATTTTGGGCCATATTTTCCACTGGCCCGGGGGCTTTGAAGGATTCCACCTCGGTTTTGAGAAGTGTGAAGTTTGCTTTTGAGAAGTTCTTCACCGTGATTTCCTTGGCTAGGGGTGGGGACAGAATATGGATGTCCAGTGAGATTAGTTTATGGTCTGATCTTACCAATGAGGGGTATACCTCTGGTGTGGAACATAGAGACCCCATGTTGGTGATGACCAGATCCAATATGTTTTCCCCTCTTGTGGGAGTGGTGACCAGTTGTTCCATAGCATTTGAATTTATAAATTCTAGGAACCGTTGGGCGAGGGTGATTGGGCTTGAATAGTTTTCCCAATCAATGTTTGGGTAGTTGAAATCACCCAATATAATGGTGTTTGGAGAGACCTTCATATTCTCCATTGTTCTCAGGAAAGCCGAGTGAGGTTCTTGTGTTTGGGAGGGTGGTCTGTAGCAGGCTACAAACTGAAAGGCCATTTTGCCCACTGTTAGTTACACATGGATGGTCTTCGATGCTTCATGCAGTGCCACTAACCTGGAGGTGTGGGTATCTTTGATAAATATGGATACTCCCCCTCCTTTTGTGGTTCAGTCCGAGTTTTGGGGCCAGAAAGCATGGTATGAAGTATAACCTGTTAGTGCTGGGGTGCTCTCGGGAGCCTTGAACCAGGTTTCTGTTACTGCACAGATATCGATATTCTCCATACTGAGGAGAGTCTCGAGTGCGTGCATCTTGAGGTTTAGACTTCTGGCGTTGAGCAGCATTACCCTTAGTTTTTTTTTCTTTGTGTAGTCTATGAAGGTGGGTTTGTCTTTTGAGCCTTGCCTAAAAAAGGCACTATGGGGGAGGCAAGAGCTTTTGCCAGTATTCGAAAACCCAGGGGTGACAGGTGCAAGCCGTCCCTAGCGAAGCAACGTGGCTTGTTGAGCATGTCATCCCAGGCTGACAGACACTGGATCCCCTTTGAATGACACCAATACTTTAGCCAATTGTTAAAATTGATCATTTTGTCTTTATACTGTGGCATCATTCTTGGTGAGGGTAAGATGCTACTCAAGGTCAGGGTCATACCAGCCTGGGCTACATGATCAAAGAGCTCCTCTATGTCTTTTTTCATGCAGTCCAGGGAGGTACGTCTCAGGTCATTCACACCAGCATGGACAATGACGGAGTCATATTTGTACTTGCTTTGGAGTGACCTGAGTACTTGTGTTATGTGGCGGATCCTGGCACCCGACAGGCAGCTTACAGTGACCTTCTCCTTGTTTAGCCTGGTGAGTGGGACGTCAGTGTGTCTGACAATAGAGTCACCTATTACAAGTGTATTAGGTGTGTTGTTTAACCTTAAGGGCTGTGACTGTGTGGCACACTGACTTTGTGAGCTATGTGCTATGTGGGTATTGTTTCGTGGTAGGGGTTGCTTGGATGTCTGCTTTGGAGGTCTCTGCTGCTTAGGCAGATTTTTATTTAGAGCTTCCGAGTATGTTTTTGTGTGTTTATGTGTTTGGTTTGCTGATGCGATAGGTCTATGTGAGACTGGATTTGTGGTGTGTGTGGTTACCTTCTCCTCCTGACAGACTGTGCCAGTACTGAGTTGAGAGAGCTTAGCCTCCAGTTTGGCTATATAGTTGCATCTCTCACATATATTTGAGCTTGTTGGGAGGAGGAGAGGGTTGTCTGTATACATAAGGCAGTTGTAACATTGCCTCAAGATTCCCAGATTCACCAGCTGGACTGGAGAGTAAACCCGAAACTGACCTTTGGACATGCCTGAATAATATAGGGAACTACTTATTGACTGATCAGAAAGAACCAATAGGGAGCAAGTGCTTAAAAGGAGTATAAGAAGATGTAGTGATTAAGTTTATTAGTGTTTACCTATGAGATTACTTATACGAGCAAGTGCAGGGCTTTAGAATGAAAATAGAGTGCTTATTTTGAGATTTAGAGCAGTTCTAAGGGAAAAAGTGAAGAGCAGACTTTGTGGAGCCGGGAATAGTTTAAACCTGTTTAAGCGGCACTGCCCGACACTGCTCTGTGCGCAAGACTGCGCAAAAAGAGAGTTACAGGGTTTTAACAGAGAGAGAGATCAAGGAGTTTGGAATTGACCCAAAATGGCCAATAAAACTACAGCTTCTAGGCAGTAACCACTCCTACAGGGACAGGCAGGCTGCTCAGTGTTAACCACTGCCACTGGTGAACACAGAGACTTCCCTTTAGCCCAAGCAAGCACTGGCCTCCAAGAAACTTACAAACATTTCAGAACAGCAAATCTGTAACTGAACTTTCTTAAATTTCAGAAAGTGGGAAAAAAGCAAGATTTTTTTGTTTTTTTTTTTTGTTTATTTTAGTTTAAAGGTAGCAGAGATACACAAGTAGCAAAATAGTCAGAACAGTGCAATAAATGACCCCACACTTGAGTGCTAGGCCAGAGTCAGGTAAAATGCAATTTTAAGAAAACTGATTTTAAATTAAGTGCAACACAGGAAATGCAGTAAACAGGCTCTAGATGTGTTCTAAATACTGTTTCTAATACAGATATCAACTTTAGCAAGCCGGAAAACACTGAAAAGTAGGCGACAAAGCAGTAATTTTAAACAAAAAATCAGAAGAAAATACTTAAAATCTCAAAAGTGGCTCCTTTCTTCTCTCAGCATTTTCTCCCCTTGGTAGGTGCTTCAGCAACAACTATCAAGCCTGGAAAGATGCCAAAACCATGAGGCAGCAGGGTTTTAAGAGAGAAACATCAAGGAGTTTGGACTTGACCCAAAATGGCCAATAAAACTTTCTAGGCAGTAACCACTCCTACAGGGACAGGCAGGCTGCTCAGTGTTAACCACTGCCACTGGTGAACACAGAGACTTCCCTTTAGCCCAAGCAAGCACTGGCCTCCAAGAAACTTACAAACAGTTCAGAACAGCAAATCTGTAACTGAACTTTCTTAAATTTCAGAAAGTGGGAAAAAAGCAAGATTTTTTTTTTTTGTTGTTTTAGTTTAAAGGTAGTAGAGATACACAAGTAGCAAAATAGTCATAATGGCGCTTCACCTCTGGGTTCCTATTAAATGATCAAAGACACATTATTTCGAATGCATCTTGATCGAACCTGAAAGCACGAAAAGGCAAAATAGCGAAAAAGGATTTAAGCGAATTCTTTCCTTGTTAAAAAAATCGCTTGGCCGCCTCCGTTACTTTGCCATTTTTGTCACTGTAGCGTGATCTCGGAGTTGGTATATTTAAGTGGGGGTTGTGGGGGTGAAGCCCCCCATTTCATGTAATGTTTTAATTTTTTTTTTTTTTTTGTGGAACAGCGATTTTTTTTCCCTTGGAAAAAAAATCACTGTTCTAAGCATTTGAGATTGTAAGCTTTTGTTTACATGGGTTTGATAAATCATTGTTCGCTTTTTTTAAGCGTTCAATGATTTAACATAGACCCTTTACCTCTGTGCCAAAAAGACATTCACCTTCTGTGTTCCCCCTCTTATGTTAAACTGAAACAAAAGTGAACAAACAAATGGGCATAATAACATATTTCAGCATGATGCTATCACACATGTACACAGCATGTTTCCTTACCACTACTCCAAAAAGACAACCACCTCTACACGTCTGATGTTTGATTGTGAAGAAAGTAAAAAACATAATGTTTAAAGTAATGTATTCCAACTTGTTGCTCCAAGACAGTACCCTGTCTCTAGAAAACCTTCTGTGTATACCCCTGATATATAGTATATATATATATATATATATATATATATATATATATATATATATATATATACATATACATAGAGAGAGAGAGAGAAAATAACCACAATGTCCCCAACTCCCACATAAGCTTTAGCAACCTCTCGTACATACCTCTGAATAGGCAACCTTACTGATAGGCAGCTAACTAGGCTACCAGTTTGGAAGGGGCACTTTTACATTTCTTTATTTATTTAAAGTAAAGAAACACTCCAGCAGGGTTTCTTTATTACTTTATTTATTTTAAAGTAAACAACTTGGAGTGCCTGTGTCCACAGCAGTCACATCTGCAACATCCCATGGAGAGATGCTGCATAGCTGACTACTCAGTCTGCAAGTTTTCTTCTCCATCCTTTCCACAATCAGCCTGAATCATTATCTAGATCTTGGGATGGCAGAAGCAGAAAGCCTGACTAATGTAAATGGTAAAGTCAAAGTGAATATAATGGCATGGCAAAAAGAACAGCAGCAGCTATAAGCTGTGAGATAAGTAGGTGGCCAGATACTGACAGTGAACAGCTTCTCAGGATGAATGTTAAATACGATTGTGTCTGATGTGTGTGTCTCTGAAACAAACTTGAAATGATTACTCCAACTATGATTATTATTATTATTATTATTATTATTATGACATCCCCACTCTGGGCCAGTAATCATGGAGCCTGAATCCTCACCACTGGCACTAGAGAGGGACGGTCACTTACACATCCACTGCCCTACTTCTCTTGGCATAGCTGGCAATACCTCACATATTCGCAGTTATTAGTAGTATTTTACTAGTGAGGCATTTGTGGTGTACAAAGTCAACAATGTAGCTTTAATTGTTCAGTATGGATGATGTATGTGAATGAAAATGACTGACCCTGCTGTCATGATCAAGTTAAACCGTCACTAATCTGGTTTTACAGGACTGGTGTACATTTGTGTAAAGTATATAGGAATACTGTAAACATTTTTATCACATTCTAATAGGTACAGAGGCTGTCTGTGGATAAAAGTTACCTCTTCTGTTGTTTGATCATTGATAAGCAGTCACTGATCTGACATTGTAGGAGTAGTGTTATACAATGCATTGTGTTCGCTGAAATTGTTGTAAAACTATCACTGCAGTGCCTTATACTTGGATGTACATGTGTGTGTGTGGAGTGTTGCAATGTATTTAAGATTAACAGTTGGCCATAATTTCTTACACTTTCCATTACAGTTACAACTCAGTATTTTACACAAAAAATGCCTGTCTTTGGAACTCTGGCCAGGAAGTATGTGAAAGTAAGTGATCAATGGCAGAGAGGCACAGAGGTAGCATTGTAGTCTCACAGTGTTTAGTTATTTGGTTGAGTTCATAGCTGTGGTTCCTTATCTTTCCTGCCTTTGAGTTTCATCTAGGTGGCCTAGTTTCTACCAACATCTCCAAAATTGCCATAGGTAAACTGGTAGTGACAAGTTATTTTTGGAAGAGTTAGAATACTAAAGAAATGTTTATTTATAGAGAATGTAATGTAAACATGATAAACAATGTATTTGGGCATGTTAATAAACAAAGGGAAATATAAATTGCACCTATTATTAGCAGAGGTTACACTGACAAACCAACTACTAGTCAAGACTTGTTATCATAGCAGTTCTTTTTGTTTGGACAACACTGTTGCTAGTAACATGCTCAAACAGATTCTTACTAACAACTGGAAAATATTGTCAGGTAGTCCTGACGTAGTAAAAATATTGGAACAAGACCTAGCTTTGTTTACAAAAGCAATACCAATTAAAAGGCCATTTTGAAAAGGACAAAGAAGACTTGACAAATACTAATATCCACAACTCCAATAAAAAAAAAACACTACGAACATATCCCGGTGGTTTCAGTGAGTATTGCAAATAGTCCTTATTTTAATTGTCCTTATTTAGTCCTCAAAAATTAAGACAAGACCATTAGGGGAGAAAGTAATTTCAACTGTAATAGGAATGGAGTAGTTTAGGTTGCAATTTGTGACTATTGTGATTTGTTTTATGTTGGTAAGAGTGTGAACACACACACTAGATATCAAGACTAAAGACAAGAAAATATTATTTTTAGGCATTCATCTCAATGTGGTAATTAAAAATATATATATTTTTTGTAGTTGACTGTGTGAAACAAACCAGCATAAAGAGTGACGTAAACAATATGTGTTGATCAAAGAGTTAAATTGGCAGCTAAGACTAGGAACACATTTTGTTCTTTTCTTGAATGATGTTATAAAATGGTATGAAAAATGAAGTCAGCTAGATTGTAACTCAGTAGGTGGCAAACAGACATTGTCTCTTCTGTAACATGTGATCTTTTTTGTTTATAATTAATATTTTCAGAGTATTCTTGTTACTTCCAAAGAAGTCTGTGAGTAGAAGAATGAAAGTGCTAAAGTCTTGGGTGATCTTGTGATTCCTGTTTGGAGTGTCAACATGGAAGTATATAGTTTGCGAGAGGTGTGATTGTAGGTCATATTAAGAAAGAGAGAAGATGAATATTGCACAGGGGGGAGTAGAATGTAGACAAAGAGCCATCTGTCCAAGACCTTGGCTAGGGAAAGGGAATAGGAATGACTCAACTGGGACTAACTGAAATGACAGGGGATGGTCTGTCACAGAATGACGGCAGGGGTAGCTCAGGCATTATAACCCTACCTGAGATGTGATACCTCTTAATTATCCAGATTTTCCCAGAATGTCCAGAGTTTTGCCTCATTTTGTGGTCTATTCCTTATAAAATGTGTGTTTTGTCTGACTAATCATTGGAAAATTAAGTCATAAAATAATGACAAATATATTTCAGTTTCAGACTTTATACCTTTCAGAAAATGCAAGCTAAGACAAAACTTACTATTCTATTAGCATTCTAAGCTTATAAGAACAGAATATAAAAATTGTCCAGAGTTTGGTCCTTTGTCCCACCATTATTTATGGCTTTGTCTAGAATTCTTGCACTAGGAGGTCAAGAGGTTTATGAACATTGGGGTGTAATATATGGGGTAATTCAAGAAAAAACATCTCCAGTTTATTAGTGTTGATTGTTCACATACAGAAAGTTTGTTTGGAATTGCCAACATTGATGTACTATACTTTTTTTTTAACATAATGTTCTGGATGCACTGCTTACATAGACTAGTGTGTGTGACCTATACACACACACACACACACACACACACACACACACACACACACACACACACACACACACTCGATGTAGGGCTATATTTAATGTCACTGCAGCTACCTACATGAAGGTGATTCTCTGTTCTGTGAACAAGGGCAAGAACAATCCAGAAACATTCCTATTTCTATCTCATTGCACTTATATTTGGAACTTACCTGCTTTGTATCCCATTCAGGAGATGAGATCCAACCCTATGCCGCCTGGTGGGGGAGAGGCTCCCTGATTTCATCCTTTCGTGTGTGGAGTGTATATGGCTATAACAAAGTGCTTTTCTGCACTATGCTCTATATTTAAATAGGTTTATTTTTATACCTTTCATGAAAGGTCATACCTGCAAAGGTTAGGATCATAGGAGTTACAAGGCAATTAAGTCAAGATACCATCAAGATAGAATTCCTGCTTTCAGGAGGGCAAAACATGTCACAGTAGGGATGAATTTGAGGATACCCATCCAATCATCCAGGCTTTATTGAAAGATGTGAGAATGAGACACTGTTAAATGTGAAAACAATTTGTTCCAGAGATAAGATAACTAGCAAAACTATTCCTCCAATGTGTTTTTGGTTAATGTCTTGGTGAAGGTTTATATTCTCAGTCTGTGGAGCTGTTTTCCTTATTGTGGTACGAGATCCAGTAAGGAAAGGTATTTGATGGTGCAGAATGCAATATATAGATCTCTTTCTTGGATTCTACAAGAGACAGAGCATAGGGATGGAGCTTCAAGCCTGTCTTGATTCTAAGTGATTTAAGACCAATAATATTTTTAGTTAGGAGCCTTTGGGATTGTTTTTAACTACACACTATTACCTGCCAGGTACATGTGGAAAGGGACATTATATTCTATAACTGGTCTAATTAGGGCTGAGCACCAAATAAGTAAATAATGGAACACTTCTTAAAGTATGGTTTTTACAATATATTTAGGGTAATTTAGGTCTAGTAGTAATCTAATATGTATAATATTCCACAGTACTTATGAGTGTTCATTTGGGAAAAGTTACAAATATCATTATCTTTAGTTTTATGCTTGAGGAAATCCTACCATAGGTGGAATACTGACATTGACTGCAATCAGAGGAAGGAAGGTAAAGGAAGAAACAAATTCCTTTAATTTTGTAACATTTGGAGGGGTTAGCACTGAAGGGAGAGTTACATTTTACAAGTGTGTAATTACAGCTGAGTTATGGAGTAGATGTTGCAGAATGCAAGGCAGTTAGATGGGATCAGTATTCTACCCTGGTAAACAAGCACGCAAATACACAAACACACAAATAAAATATTATAAGGATATATTATTTTGGAAGTATTTCCATTTCGTAATTTTTTTCAGTTTGATTGCTCACTCAGATTACAGAAACTCAGCATTAATAAACTCATATTTCTTTGTTTTTCTTTTTTTTTCTTGGGGGGGGTCCTGGATGGTTAGTCTCTGTGTGTCACAAGGAGGAATAAATGCAAGTGCAGTATGACATTTGTTCAGGAACATATCCTCCAAAAACATGGTACTTTCAAAAGCCTCTGAGTTGGTTTGATTTTCTTTGAAATGTTGCTCTCTCTATCTATCTGAGTGTGTGTAGATTTATGTATGTATGTATTTATATATATATATATATATATATATATATATATATATATATATATATATATATATATATATTTTATTTAACATTTGTAACTCAAGCCACTCCTTTTTATTTTGTTACTCTGGATGTAACAAGTCTATTTACAGTGATACCTAACAAAGATGGTGTAAGGAATATACATAGTTTTTTATTATTGCATTCAGATATGACCCTGAAGCATATAGATTTAATTTGCTTATTTTTAGAACCAGTTTTGAGTAACAATGTTTTCATGTTTGGTAATACTATTTACTCCCAACGAGAAGGTGTAGCCATGGGAATGTCATGTGCTAATAGTTATGCTAATTTAGTCATGGCTTGTTGGGAAGAGAATAAATTGTTCCAATTAGATAGTTATAAAGAATTTGTTTGTTTTTATAGAAGGTTTGTAGATGATTTGTTTTTAATATGGAGAGGCGATGAGGAATCTTTGGTCAGATTTTATGAACAGGTGAATACTCTAACAGAATATTTGAAATTCACTATGAATTTCTCTGCACATAAGATGTCTTTCCTTGATGTTAGTATAGAAAGGTTTGAGAATGGACTGGTCAATACTGGAATACATAGAAAAACATGTTTTCGGAACACTTTATTACATAGAACCAGTATGCACCCTAGTTATACTTTTAGAAATGTTGTCAAGGGACAAACTATGAGAGCCTCCAGACTAAATCCACTGGAGATAGGTTTTACTCAAGAGCTTGAAGGTCTGAAGAATAGACTTCTTAATAGGGGCTACAAGGCCAAGGAAATTGATGATACCATACATATTACCAATTCCCTTAGACAAACTGTAGCCAGTCCCTATTTTTCTGATCATACAACCAACTTTGAATCACATGAAGTAAATCATTGGTATACACCTTTGGTCAAGGTTCCTGTGTACTTCGGTATGGATACTGATTTAATAACTGATGTCTATAGGAAACATTGGGGGTACTAATGTTGGATGAAAATATAAGGGACATTGTTGGTGAAAAACCAAAATTTATGTTTAAGAATAAGAAGAACCTCAAACAGATACTTTGTCATTCTAGAAAAGATGATGTACCTGATGCTAATGGAGCTCAATCTGGTATGACATCTTGTTCAAGATGTAATCAGTGTGACTTTATTGACAATATAAATGTCTTTGTACATCCGGTCACACATTATGTTCATTCTTTAACAGTGTCAGCGAACTGTGAGACACAGAACGTAGTATATTGGGCCCGATGTATAGTATGTAATGCATTTTACATAGGAAAAACAAATAGAAGACTCAAAGAAAGAATTAGGGAACATATTTATTATATAAGGCAAGGTAATGAACGTAATGCGTTAGCCAAACACGTTCTCAATACTGACTCTTCCCATCAGTTTAAGTTCTCAGTGTTACAGGTAATCAGTCCTAACTTTCGTGGAGGTGATATTTGTAATTACACAGAACGTGTTGAAATTAAATGGATTATCAAAATTAGAGCTGATAGACCACCTGGTATCAATGATAAAATTCCTTTAAAACCCATTTTACGTAATAGAAGGTTGCAAGTATATAAAAATAGATGAAGGAGCTGTGATTTTATATTATATTGTGATAATTCAGAGGTTATTTATTTTTACTATTTTTATTTTTACACTTGTATAGGAAATCTAAAACAACCAAAGATTGTACATATTTTAACTATAAATGTGTACATATATATATATATATATATATATATATAGCCTATAGTAATATCTGAGATGATGGATCTCTCGTATATAATGAATTGGACATTATATTTAAGTATCTACATCGAACCAGAGTTTTATGCACTTTATATATTTTAGGTTTGTTATTGATGTTTAAGTATTTTGCTTTAAATGTCATTTTGCAGGAAATGATGTAATGAATTTTAATGAGCATAAGGGTATTTAAAATTGTGCTTTCAACTGTTTTTTAAAGTCTGATGAAGCCCTAGTGGTGAAAGCGCTTACTGTGCACAATAAAATTATATTTGCTTAAGCCGAAGTTATGCTTACTGTTTCGCTAAGTAATTTATGGACTTGCAATTGCTGAGACTGGTATAAGTAACCAGAGTGCCATGGTGGTCCCGTAGATGATTTTTAGTATTTTGTTTGTTTTATTTAACATTTGTTAACTGGGAAAGTCCAACTTAGAATGAAGCCAATTTTCAGAGGAGGCCCGGGGAGAAACACTCCAAATGCATGTCTTTATGCGTATATAGAGAGGGAGCTTCGAGCAGCCTATCTATCCCTGGAAGAGTGGTTTCAGTCCAGAAATTAGTAGTTTACTGGCCATTTTGGGCTAATTTCTATCTCTTTCATTTCCCTGCTGTAAAACCCACATTTGCAAGGTTTTTGTGCTAGTATACAGCTCAGCAAGCTCCTGCCTGGTGCTCTGCAGAGTTCTACAGCAGCAGAGAAACAAAAGAGAGACTTTGGAGTGATTATCATTTTTCTGCATTTTCTTACTGCCTTTAGCTAATTCTGCCTAAAACGCAGATTTTCTAGAGTTTCTGTGATTTAAAAAGCTTGTTTTAGCTACATATTGTACGTATTTTACTGTCTGCACTTTAACAAAGTTGTTTTTGTGTTTAAATTGCCTGTTTAACTCTTGTAGGCTACACACTCAAGTGTGATAGCCATTTCTGTGCATTTAAAGTGTTTTCTTGATTGTATCTGCTTTATTTTCTGAAAAAAAAAAAAAAAAATATGCTTGTTTTCCCGCCTTTCTAAGCTAGTATAGTCCAGTTTTCAGGTTAGTGCTGAATTCAGGGCTGTATTAAAAGTTTCTGTGTTTGCCCATATCTTACTTGGATAGAAGGAAGTTTCTCTGTTCACTGTGAGAGAGGGAGCTTTGAGCAGCCTATCTGTCCCTGGAGGAGTGGTTTCAGCCCAGAAATTAGTAGTTTATTGGCCATTTTGGAATAATTTCTATCTCTTTCATTTCCCTGCTGTAAAACCCGCATTTGTAAGGTTTTGTGCGCCAGGCAGCGCCGGTTAGCTAGGGTATAACTATTCCCGGCTCCACAAAGTCTACTCTTCAATTTTTCCCTTGGAACTAGACAAACTTTAAACTTAAGCACTCAAACCATTCACTTCTCATACTGGCACATGCTCAAAACTCATAGCAAGCACTAATAAACCTTAGCACTAGAACCCCCCATACTGTAGAGAAGGACAAGGCTCTCTATTCGACCTTACCAGCCAATCAGTAAAACAGTTCACTGTAACTATCCAGGCATGTCTAAAGGGCAGTTTCAGGTGTACTGTCTGATCCAACTGGTAAATTTGGGCATTTTGAGGCAATGTTACAATTGCCTCATGTACACAGACAACCCTCTCCTCCTTCCACCAAGCACTAATACATGCGAGAGATGCAATTATACAGCCAAACTGGAGGCTAAGCTCTCTCAACCCAAGACTGGACCAGGCAGTCTAGAGGAGAAGGGAATTACTTGCATCACACCACCAGTCTCACATAGACCTATGAAACCAGCACTGGCAAAAAACACACATAAATACACAAAAACATACTTGGAGGCTCTAAATAAAAATCTGCAGAAGCAACAGAGACCTCCAAAACAGACATCCAAGCAACCTCCACCCCCCCCCAACACAAACCATGAAACACATACTTCACAAAACCAGCGTGGCATGCAATCACAGCCCTTAAGGCAAAATAACATACCCAACATACTAGTAATAGGTGACTCTATAGTCAGGCACACTGATGTCCCACTCACTAGGCTGAATAAGGAGAAGGTTACTGTTAGCTGCCTGTCAGGTGCCAGGATTCGCCACATAACACAAGCACTCAGGTCACTTCAGAACAAGTACAGATATGACTCTGTCATTGTCCATGTTGGTGTGAATGACCTGAGCCGTACCTCCCTGGACTATATGAAAAGAGACATGGAGGAGCTCACTGATCACGTAGCCCAGGCCAGTATGTCCCTGACCCTGAGTAGCATCCTGCCGTCATCAAGAATGATACCATGGTATAGAGAAACAATTATCAATTTCAACAATTGGCTAAGCTTCTGGTGTCATTCAAAGGGGATCCAGTGTCTGTCAGCCTGGGATGACATGCTCGACAAGCCACTCTGCTTTGCTAGAGATC
The DNA here is from genome assembly GCF_019279795.1 of Protopterus annectens. Taxonomy (NCBI): domain Eukaryota; kingdom Metazoa; phylum Chordata; order Ceratodontiformes; family Protopteridae; genus Protopterus; species Protopterus annectens. The sequence goes on from NC_056750.1 coordinate 31,887,999, forward strand.
ACTTGTACCTGTCACCCTTAGGCTTTCGAATACTGGCCAAGGCTCTTGCCACCCCCATAGTGCCTTTTTTAGGCAAGGCTCAAAAGACAAACCCACCGCCATAAATAGCACAAGTAACAAAAAAATGAGGGTAATGCTACTCAATGCCAGAAGTCTAAACCTCAGAATGCACGCACTCGAGGCACTCCTCAGTATGGAAAAAATCAATATATGTGCAGTAACAGAAACCTGGTTTAAGGCTCCAGAGAGCACCCCAGCACTACCAGGCTACAACTCATGCCATACTTTTCGGCCACAAAACCCAGACCGAAATACCAAAGGTGGTAGAGTATCCATATACATCAAGGATACCCACACCTCCAGGTTAGTGGCACAGCACGATGCTTCAGAGATCATCCACGTGCAACTAACAATGGGCAAAACTGCTATTCAAATTATAGCTTGCTACAGATCACCCACCATGTCCCAGGACCCCCACTCCGCATTCCTGGAAACAATGGGAAACGTAAAGGCCCTACCAAACACCCTGATATTGGGTGATTTCAATTACCCAAACATTAACTGGGAGAACTACTCAAGTACAAACTCCCTTGCCCAACATTTCCTAGAATTTATAAACTCAAATGCCCTGGATCAACTGGTTAACACCTCCACCAGAGGTGACAACACATTGGACCTGGTCATCACCAACATGGGCGACCTGTGTTCCACACCGGAGGTCAACACCTCATTGGTTAGATCTGTCCATAAACTAATCACTCTGGATATCCACATTCCGCCACCACCCCCGGTTAAAGAAACCACCGTGAAAAACTTTTCAAAAGCAAATTTCACGTTACTTAAGACCGAGGTGGGAAGTTTCAAAGCCCCCCATGCTAAAGGATAACGCTGTCCAAGCTGCAAATTCCTTTACTAATGCACTCTACGGGCACCTACAAGAATGCATGGATCGTGCTATCCCAAACAAAATCAAGACTCACTCCTTCAAGAAAAGGAAACCAGTCTGGTGGACCCCTGCCATAAATAAGCTATACAATAGAAGGAGGAAACTAGTACAGAAAAGAGTAAAATCCCAAGAAGGGAAGACATCCCTAATCAGTATCAGCAAGAAACTACGTTCCCTCATAAAATCATTCAAGGCTAGCTTCGAAAGAAAAATTGCCATGGACTCCAAAGATAACCACAAGGCATTCTTTAGCTGTGTCAAGAATCTAAGTGGCAATTCTCAGATCTGCTCGGAGTTAGTGCAGAATGGCACAAAATACACTGAACCGACCAATATAGCCAACATCCTGGCAGACAACTTCAGTGCAAACTTCACCCCGCTCTCACCCCCAAAAGGGCCCATAACTATACCAGAAGAATGTGGTGCCCCTAAAATCACAGACACTCAGGTTAAAAACCCTCTCCAAAGCCAAAAACACAGCATCAATGGGACCGGACAGTGTCCCAGGCTGCGTCCTACACGAGCTCAAAGATGAACTAACCCCTCCCCTAAACACACTGTTTAAACTCAGCCTCTCCACAGGCAACGTGCCCACAGAGTGGCGCACAGCAACGGTTATTCTACTCCACAAAGGTGGAGCCACAACAGACCCCGGGAACTATCGCCCTATAAACCTGACTAGCTTGGTCTGCAAAGCTATGGCGTGCATCATCATGGATCTCATTAACAGAGACATTGGAAACCTCCAAACACTGGACCCTACCCAATTTGGCTTTGTTAAGGGCAGATCATGCCTCCCAAACCTGGTGTACTTCTTTGAGATAGTTACCAAGGCTATAGATGAGGGAAAGGTGGTCCACACAGCCTACCTAGACCTGGCAAAGGCCTTCGACACCATTCCCCACTCAGGTATTATAGACAAGCTCACCAGCCTGAACATAAACCTGTACATCATGAGATGGGTTGCCAACTGGCTCATGGACAGAACCCACATGGTAAGAGTTGCAGGTGCTAGGTCTGACTCTAAACTGGTTACAAGTGGCGTTCCCCAGGGCTCAGTCCTAGGACCGCTCCTGTTCAGCATATACTATTCAGAGGTACAGGCAAGCACAGGAGGACTATGGCTGACCAAGTTCGCAGATGACTTGACTCTCCAGCTGACACAGACATCCTCCAAAAGGGTCTCACTGAGACAGATACCTGGTGTCAAAATCATGGCCTCAAGCTAAATGCCAAAGAGTGCATAGTCATCCCCTTTGGAAAAAACAAAGTACCCACAAACTACCACATAGGTGGTAGCCCCCTAAATATGGAAGATGTAATAAGGGATCTGGGGACCCAAGTAGATAGTAACCTCTCCTTTGATAATCACATTGCCAAAGTGGTTAGAAAATCCTTCTATGTGGCCCACCTAATCACAAAAGGGTTTGCATCCAGATCAAAAGAGGTCATTGTGCCCCTCTACGCAACACTCATCAGACCCATCATAGAGTACAATGCCCCATTTGGGATGTACTTTACAAGGCACCTGCAATAACTGGAAAGACCACAGAAGTACCTCACCAAGAGGATCACTGGCCTCAAGCAGATGCCCTATGCAGCTCGACTGAAGAAACTCCAATTGTACTCGGTTGCATACCGCCTACTCAGAGGTGATCTCTGCCTGACATACAAGGCCATGTCCAACCCAGAATTGATGGACATGCTCCACCTAAAGAAAACCGTATCCCCTCGAGTTACACACACTCCAGGGATCTAAACCTCACCACAACAATAAATAGGACATGCTGGAGGGATAGATTCATGTCCCAGAGACTTCCCATGCTCTGGAACAAGATTCCAATCTACATTGGGCAGAGCTCCTCGCCAACCCTCTTCAAGAGAAACCTTGACGAGTGGATGGGAAACAGAAAGTTTACCCCAGGGATCACTTCAGTGGCTCTGCTGGACAGAGGCACAGGGAACTAATCTAAGGGGGTGACGAAAGCCAACACATTCCGGCTAGGCTTATAAATGCCTTCAGGTAGATAGCTTAGTACCTACATATGAACCTATGAACCTATATACATATGTGCGTATATATACGTATTTAAACTTTCCATTGGTGGGCTGTTTACTAATGAATCAGATGTTACATTAGCTTAACTCATGTTTTGTGTTGCCTTATGGTGTTTTATGGACGTTCTACCTTATATATTACAAAGTTGTGTGACATTTTTTAAGTTCTGATGAAGTCCTGATATATTAAATGGGCGAAAGTGCTCAACATGAATTTGGTCTCCAGTGTATTTTTTTCTATGTTATTCGTTAGCTGTGTGAAGTTTTTATATATATATATATATATATATATATATATATATATATATATATATATATATATATATATATATATATATATATTTATTTATTTATTTATGGATGTAGGACAGTTGATCGAAAGACCAACTGTCCGAATCCAATCCTACTGAACACCGTTTACCGAAACTGCTTTCACCGAAAAAGCAGTTTCGGTAAACGGAAGGTAAAACACACACACACACACACACACACACACACACACACACACACACACACACACACACACACACAAAAACAAAAAAAACTCCACACACACTATGTTTACGCAGGGGGGCTTTGCCCCCCTGCACCCCCCACACCCTCCTACTTTTATATTCTCACTCCGAGATCGCACTACAGTGGGGAAGGGGAATATTCCCTTAACCCCACTGTAGTCCAGTCTCGCCCACTACCACTTCCCTCCGATTCCCTGTACTTTTATGAAAGTTTCGCAAAAGCACTTTTTTCGATAAAAAGTGCTTTCGCGAAACTGTGACAGCCCGTTTCACTTTCGGTGAAACAGTCTTTTGGTAGACTGTCCTAGACCCATATATATATATATATATATATATATATGGGTCTACTTCACTTCACTGTAAGCTCATTTCACTGAAACTCATTTCGCTGAAAGGTATTTGCCCTTTTCCCCATTGTATTGCGATCCTGGAGTTAGTATATATAGTAAGGGGGGGTGAGGCACACCCCCCACATTAGGGATGGCATAGCTCCCCACCTATTTTATACATTTTAAATCATATACATGGATACTTACAATTCCAATGAATAACTCTTTTTAGAAGACAATATATACCCAAACCCCCACACCCCCCCTTGCTATATATGCTAACTCCAGGATCGTACTGTATTGCGGAAAAGGGCATATACCTTTCAGTGAAATTAGTTTCAGAGAAATGAGTTTTCAGTGACATGAGCTTTCAGTCAAGTGTGCTCAGTCAAATCAGTTTCAGAGACCCATACACACATATATATATATATATATATATATGTATGTATGTATATGTGCATATATATATATATATATATATATATATATATATATATATAGAGAGAGAGAGAGAGATACCCGCCCTATTAGCCTGATGAGCCTGGTCTGCAAGGCAATGGAACGTATCATCATGGAACTTATAAACAAAGACATTGGTAATCTCCAAACTCTGGAGCCCACCCAGTTCGGGTTTGTAAAAGGCAGATCATGTCTCCTAAACCTGATAGACTTCTTTGAAGCAGTCACCAAAGCCGTAGACGAGGGTAAGATGGTTCACACAGCCTATCTCGATCTTGCCAAGGCTTTCGACACCATCCCCCACTCTGGAATTATAGATAAACTCACTAAACTAGGTATAAATCCCTATGTCACAAGATGGGTTGCCAACTGGCTCACTGACAGAACCCACACTGTGAAAGTAGCAGACTCCAAATCCGACTTCAGACCAGTGACAAGTGGACTACCACAGGGTTCAGTCCTGGGTCCTCTCCTGTTTGGTATCTACTTCTCTGAAGTACAGGCTAACACAGAAGGTCTTTGGCTAATGAAGTTCGCAGATGACTGCAAACTAGGAGACATAATCGAAACTCCTAACGATGTGGACATCCTACAAAAGGGCCTCACTGAGACAGATGCCTGGTGTCAAAACCATGGCCTCAAGCTCAGTGCCAAAAAGTGCATTGTCATCCCCTTTGGTAAAAACTCTGTACCCATGAGCTACAACATAGGTGGTAGTATACTTAACACCAAAAGTGTGATAAAGAGACCTTGGGACACAGGTGGACAGTAGTCTCTCCTTTGATAATCACATTGCCACAGTAGTCAGGAAATCCTTCTACGTGGCACACCTCATCACAAAAGGTTTCTCATCCAGGAAAAAAAGAGGTCATTGTTCCCCTCTACTCATCACTCATTAGACCCATTATAGAGTACAACACCCCTTTTGGTATGTACCTCACAAGACATCTACAACAACTGGAAAGGCCACAGAAATACCTCACAAAGAGGATTACTGGCCTCAAACAGATGCCCTACGCAGACCGTCTCAAAAAACTCCAACTTTACTCAATCGCATATCGTCTTCTCAGAGGTGATCTCTGCCTAACATACAAAGCTATGTCAAACCCAGAGCTGTTGGACATGCTCCACTTAAAGAAATCCCAATCCCTCCGAGCTACACGCTCTAGGGACCTAAACCTTGTCACCACAATAAACAGAACATGCTGGAGGGATAGATTCCTGTCCCAGAGACTTCGCGTACTCTGGAATAAACTACCTATCTGCTCAACAGTGGCACAGGAAAATAATTTTCTTGGGTGACAAAAGCCAGGGTACCTTTTTGACTGGGCTTGTATAGGCCCTAGGGCCGATAGCCTAGTACCTACCTATGAGCCTGTGAACCTATGAGAGAGAGAGAGAGATAAAAATCTCCCACTCCCCTCCATATGGTTGTAGTTAATAAGCTCAGAAGAGTGACTGCACTTTTTCACTTATTGTTTTAACCTTAAGGCTGCTTTCTATGCAAGATTGTGTTAAAGCAACAACTGGGAATTTGCCCTTACACTGCTGTTATGTGATCTTGGAATTGGTTATAAAACAAAACATATATTATATATATATATATATATATATATATATATATATATATATATATATGTTTTGTTTTATAATTCAGTCATTTTAGATTCTCCATAAAATGATCACTCTTTTTTGTTTGCTCTTAAAAGCATTGAATATTCAATCACATAACCGTATAATATAATATAATATAATATAATATAATATAATATAAGATATATATAAGTCCATGCCATTTGACTGAAAAATGTGGAGGCGTATGCACTTTATTTTCAGGATCACAACTGCATGGGCATTTCCTTGTATTTAAGATCATGTTGATGTTTTTATTTTGATTGTGTGGCAGATGAATAATATGCAGATCGATGTTTCTGAATGTAATCATTTATGCATATGTACTCACACACATGCACACAGACACACTTACACGTAGATACACACACATACACACACACACACACACACACACACACACACACACACACACACACACACACACACACACACACACACACACACACACACACACACACACACACACACACACACACACACACACACACACACACACACACACACACACACACACACACACACACACACACACACACACACACACACACACACACGCGCACACACACGCACACACACACGTATTTAAAGGGAGATGGTGGTGGGCAGGGGCTATTGTGCTAGGACCCATTTCAGAAAACTAATCTTTATATCTAAAAATGTTAACTCTAATGACCACCAGGGGTATGGTCTCTCGAGTCTCACCACTGGTACCACATTTATTAAACTATAAAAAAGGCACATACATATGAACCACTGAGCAACTCACTAAGAAGTTTAGCCACAAAAGCATATATGAAAAATATGGTGTTGCCCTAAGTACAGTCCTGTACCATCCACACCTACGAATAGGCTCCACACTGAATGGCCAACCAGGCAGAAAGTTTGGCAAATCTCTTCTGACACCTTTCTCACCATTCTCTTTGGGTTTCTGACACCTTTCTCACCATTCTCTTTGGGTTTCTGACACCATTCTCACCATTCTCTTTGGGTTTCTGACACCTTTATCACCATTCTCTTTGGGTTTCTGACACCTTTCTCACCATTCTCTTTGAGTTTCTGACACCTTTCTCACATTCTCTTTGGGTTTCTGACACCTTTCTCACCATTCTCTTTGGGTTTCTGACACCTTTCTCACCATTCTCTTTGGGTTTCTGACACCTTTCTCACCATTCTCTTTGGGTTTCTGACACCTTTCTCACCATTCTCTTTGGGTTTCTGACACCTTTCTCACATTCTCTTTGGGTTTCTGACACCTTTCTCACCATTCTCTTTGGGTTTCTGACACCTTTCTCACCATTCTCTTTGGGTTTCTGACACCATTCTCACCATTCTCTTTGGGTTTCTGACACCTTTCTCACCATTCTCTTTGGGTTTCTGACACCTTTCTCACCATTCTCTTTGGGTTTCTGACACCTTCCTCACCATTCTCTTTGGGTTTCTGACACCTTTCTCACCATTCTCTTTGGGTTTCTGACACCTTTCTCACCATTCTCTTTGGGTTTCTGACACCTTTCTCACCATTCTCTTTGGGTTTCTGACACCTTTCTCACCATTCTCTTTGGGTTTCTGACACCTTTCTCACCATTCTCTTTGGGTTTCTGACACCTTTCTCACCATTCTCTTTGGGTTTCTGACACCTTTCTCACCATTCTCTTTGGGTTTCTGACACCTTTCTCACCATTCTCTTTGGGTTTCTGACACCTTTCTCACCATTCTCTTTGGGTTTCTGACACCTTTCTCACATTCTCTTTGGGTTTCTGACACCTTTCTCACCATTCTCTTTGGGTTTCTGACACCTTTCTCACCATTCTCTTTGGGTTTCTGACACCTTTCTCACCATTCTCTTTGGGTTTCTGACACCTTTCTCACATTCTCTTTGGGTTTCTGACTCCTTTCTCACCATTCTGTTTGGGTTTCTGACACCTTTCTCACCATTCTCTTTGGGTTTCTGACACCTTTCTCACCATTCTCTTTGGGTTTCTGACACTTTCTCACCATTCTCTTCAGGTTTCTGACACCTTTCTCACCATTCTCTTCGGGTTTCTGACTCCTTTCTCACCATTCTCTTTAGGTTTCTGACACCTTTCTCACCATTCTCTTTGGGTTTCTGACACCTTTCTCACCATTCTCTTTGGGTTTCTGAAACCTTTCTCACATTCTCTTTGGGTTTCTGACACCTTTCTCACCATTCTCTTTGGGTTTCTGACACCTTTCTCACCATTCTCTTTAGGTTTCTGACACCTTTCTCACATTCTCTTTGGGTTTCTGACACCTTTCTCACCATTCTCTTTGGGTTTCTGACACCTTTCTCACCATTCTCTTTGGGTTTCTGACACCTTTCTCACATTCTCTTTGGGTTTCTGACACCTTTCTCACCATTCTCTTTGGGTTTCTGACACCTTCCTCACCATTCTCTTTGGGTTTCTGACACCTTTCTCACCATTCTGTTTGGGTTTCTGACACCTTTCTCACCATTCTCTTTGGGTTTCTGACACCTTTCTGACCATTCTCTTTGGGTTTCAGCACTTCACTGTGATCACGGTCCCACAATAACTGTACCTTGAATACCCCCCCCCCCCCACACACACACACACACACACACCATACACACATTAATTTCACACAAGACTGGTAGATATTCTCCAACACTACAAACTTCTGTCCTGGCCTAAGATAGAAAAGTGCCACTAACCGAGACTGACTTGGAAATGCCCAGGTACTGCTTCACTCCTGATAATAACCCAAATGATTATAAACACAAATGGTAATATGTAGCAGCGCAGGCTGGCCAGTAAGAGGTGAGTGCTAGCAGCTTTCCAACATTTAGCAAGAATACCCAATTTATCAGTTAGTAAATAGATCAGCCAGAAGCTTATTAAATGTGAATAAATAAAATATTTAAGAAGAATTAGTTAATAATAGATGATCAGCCACAAGCTTAGGAAAAAAATGAATAAATAAAAATACTTAAGAAAGAATGATTTAACAGTTAAATATGCAGAGAAATATAAAGAAAATGGAAAGCAATCACTTTCAACAAATGGACTACAAGAAATAAAAACACTTGTTTACAGCTAAACATTCTCCTAGCCATCTCTTAACTAAATTAATTGCTTAGCCATAAGCTACACTGGTTCATTTTTAAAAGACATCACTGGCAGAAACTTAAGTACAGAAAACAAACTTACGAATCTATAAACCACAAGCTCCAGGGTAGCTCTTCTCCTGACTGTTTCTCCATTCAAATATTTGGTTTATGCTTTTCCAAACTAGAAACCACTGATGAAATTAAGCAGAGTTTCACACGTAGCTATTTTTGTTTTCCTACTCTTAGCTAGGTATCTTCTTACAGAATTTTCTTATTATGTTTTTACAGATTTTAGCTTGCTGGCTTCAGAATAATTACATATGTTATAATTACAGGACAGAAAAATTACAGTTTCTGTTTCACATGTCTGATATACAGTACATTTCACATCTTATGTATAACTGCTGTATTTCTCAGCAGAAGGCAATTAAAAACCATTTACAAACTTCATATACTAATTTATACATTACAGAGAAAAAGTCGACTTCTGAAATATCATCATGCCACTGAAAAACATATTGCAGGTATACATTGCATATTTTTAATTTCATGGCTGCATGTTTTACAAGACCTAGTAAGTGCAATTCATATATTTGTTTCAGTTGGACTCAGAAAACAATTGCAGGTTTATTATTAATCAAAAAAGAGACACATTTATTCTCAATTACTACATTAAACTTCCTGGTCTGAGCCTGAAAATGTTCCACTCTGGTTAACAAGTGGAAAATAAATCAAAATAAAATTCCACTGAACTACCTCCTGAAAGATGATATAATCCTAGATCAGCAGCTAGGTGGTTAAGAACCAAGCATCTGTTACACTGTTTTCCTACATAAGCAGAGGGCGTCTAAGCTATATGTCTGTATCTGAGTGGGGTTGCAGCTCTGTGAGCCACTGATGTTTTCTGGACAGAGGAGTAACTGAAAACTGTATCTATAGATGCACTCCTTTTATATGTAAGTGGCTAGTGTACACTGAGCCTGTGCTTGGGACGAAGGGTTAATTATTGAAATGCCCCTTAGTCCCTGATGCAGTGTTAGTTTTGTCATCTGTGAAACAAACCCCTAAATATAGGAAGGGAGGTGTGGCAAGAAAATGAAACCGGGTCAGCTAGCAGAGGAGAAAAGATTGGTGCATATATGTGGTTCATCTCCGCTCTTCTCCAGTCTGGTTTTGTTAGTTAAACACAATATAGTTTTCATTTCCCTTTGTAGCAGATTGCTGTACTTTGGGAATGGTATCTGTGGCACATAACGGCTTCAACTAGTTTACTTGAAGAACATCAAGGGTGAAATGGACTGAAGGCATAAGCGTATCTTTGTCTTCTTTAAAGTACAGAAGCTGTTTTTACCTAGCTGATCATTTTGCAGTCGTTTTAAGGCACAGTACTGCAATGATTTTTAAGTTAAGTGTGGGAGCTTGTTGCAAAATTTTTTTTATATATTACAGCAGTAAAACAGCTTTCAACAAAACTGGTTCCAGCCAGGTTTTAAAGTATGCTTTTTAACAGAGCAGTGTTCCCCATAGGACATGCATGAAAAACTAAATGAGGACAATTCTTGAGTTAAATCACATCACACAGACCTCAGCTTCTGTCAGTGATTTACTGGGAAGAAGGAAATTGCCTCTGGCTAGTACACTAAATTAGTACTCACTGATGACCAATTATTTGGCCCTGCCATAAAAGTTGAGGCATATGAATATCAGTTTTGTCAAACATAAGTCTCTTCATAAAATTACCGCAAGAGAAGTGTATAGATATTTCTTAGAAGACCTAGGCATGCTGGTGGGCTTCTCAAGTTTCTGTTTTGTAAAAGTTTTAATGAGCAAGATATGCTCAATCAGCTGATGAGATATGCCAGTTAAAACACTGCAACAAGATCCAAGCCCTTTGATTGGTTTGAGCCTGTATAATTCAGAAACACAGTATACTCTATGGGTAAAAGTTCAGTCCTGTAAACTGATAATGTAATGCACCTATAGAAATTTAAAAAAGAAACTATTTTATTTCAACTGAATGAACACTAATGCTCAGTTTATCACAGATGATAACAGTAAAAAAACGTTGGGTTAGGGTTTCCTGATGTGTCTTCCCAAACCACATGCCATAATTCATGACCTCACTTCAACCAGAATCACATTTCATTGTTTGCTGGCAAGTGCAACTGGTTACTGGTACGCTTGTACTGTTAGAAACAGGTGTGGATATGCTTATGCTATTTGTTCTCCATTTCTTGTATACTGCTTTATTTTACTAGTTTGTGCCACTATTTTGCACACAAAGCTTTCCATTGCTAATTTATTTTAAATTTCTTGAGACAGTGTACCTGAGTATATTTTCTGGTACCCAAGAAATACTTAGTGTTTGCACAAGGCATATTTCTTCAGTGATTCTCTACCATGTGTACTATCTTTATTAATGCATTTCTTATGCCTATCCCACTCTCCAGTCATGTACCTCACTGACGGAAGTAGTGTAGGCAGCATATATATACCGGGCTCAATACAGGCTGAGGAGCCCAACAGTCCAGATATGTCTGTGCTAGTCCACTAATCTGGTTCTTAAATCACAGGCCTGAGCTGCTCTGACTTTCTGTCATAGCTGACCCTTAATCTTATGTAGTGTTAAAGCTTGGGAAGGTGTATGCATGTCAGGCACTCTGTACACGCAAGTTGCTCCAGTTGCCACCTCTAGCCCTGCTGCCCTAACCTCAGTAGAGTGTTTTATTTTTTGAAGCTTGTGTTTGTTACTAAAATAAATTGAAGTATGCCAACTGATGACACTTAGACAGGACATCCATCTGGCCCTACCAGTGACCAGAGTCTGGCCGAGAGGTCGGGATGAAGTGGTTGATGGACAGCTGTCCTACCCTGAAGAGGGTTTGGGGGAACCAATGCCTGGTAGACCTCTGGTGGTAACCAGGAGTTTTACAATATAATGCAGCATAATAAACAAGCATGGACCAATGGCTTAAAGAGCCTGTTAGTACTTATAATAGCCCTTACTGAAATGGATATAAAAGTTTTTTTAAATGCCTCTAAAGCTTGACTGTCTTTAAAGCACAATGTTAATTTATTCTAGCAGTTAACCACTCTTTCTGTAAACTAATTGGTAGATCTATTCTTTGAGAACATTTGTATTAGTCTGCGTTAGTTCTGTTACTCTTTTTAAGTTCAAGGCATTCTCACAGGTACAAACACTTTGTTCCTTTATAAACTTTAAGTCTCCTCTCTTGCCTATATTTTATTGTAAAAAGTTGCAATTTCTGTAATTCCTCTGCATAACTTTATCTATTAATTTTATTTATTTGTCAAAGTTCCTTTGTATGTTCTCTAACCTCTTTTGATCATTTCATATTTTTTTTTATTATACAAGTACCATACTGGGATACCAAACTCCATCTTTGATCTTATTACAAAACTAAAAACTGTTTTCAGTACCTCTGTATCTTGTGATGTAAATATCCCTTTTTATAGTTCACATGTATTTATAACTCTTTGTTTTAATGATATTGAGCTATTCCTTAAAGGATTATTTACCAACAACTGTGATACCTAGATCTTTAATAATTGAGACAGTATCCAATTTCTTGCTGTTCAAGTGGTATTTAACTTTTACTGTAGTAGCACTAAATTTCATATGTTTATTGTTTTTTTTATGTTTATAATCATGCTGTTTTATTATTGCCCAGATAGACAAAATGTTCTAAATATTTTGTTCTGAACTATTCTGCAAAACCTTACCATTTCTTGGATATGTAATCAGTTTACCTAGTTTCAAGTTATAGGTTAATAGTAAGTGCTAGGCTAGCTGCCCTTGTGGGCCATTTTAAGCCTAACCAGCTTTTCTTTTTGTGCTCAAAATAACCTATCCCATTTGGTTATAGATTGGCCTTATCCATCCCATGGTTGATAATTATATATTATCCCTAATGAGAATAACTGGGATCATACCACAGATAATTTGGGGGGACCCATGCATGGGATAAAGCATTTAGGAGCTGCCTCCGTCCGTTAGCAGTATAGGGGAGTTCTGGGGTAAATTTGCTGTTTCCCAGCCATACAGCTATGTTGCGTAGTGGCATCCCCTGCAGGATATACCTGTCCCTTCAAACCCTTCTGTTGATGTTGCAGAAGAGGTTTAGATCCCTAGACAGAGTATTTCTGATGCCATTTGACTTGCTGATGTGCAGTAAATCCATCAGTAATGGGTTGGAATATGCCGTGTATGCCAGACACAGGTCACCTCTTAGTCTGTAGGATATCAAGTATAGTGACAGAGCTATGTGTCTGTCCATGTAGGACATTTTGTTTAGACCATGTGTCCTTTTAGTAAGGTAACTCTGTAGGCATTCCAGTTGTTGCATGTGTCTGGACAGATATATGCCAAAGGGAGCATTATATTCAATTCAATATTCAATGATTGGCCTAATGAGGGGTGTGTAAAGGGGGACAATGACATCCCTAGATCTAAATACAATCCCTTTGTTTATAAGCTGTGCAATGTAGAACTTTCTTACAACAATATACACATGTTGGTCAAAAGTTAGGTTACTGTCCGCATACATTTCCAAATCCTGAACAACTGGGTCAGCACTTAGGGGTGCTTACTCTAATCCGCAAACACTTGCAGACACACTGTTATACCCAGATACTGCTACTGCATGCACATTTCCTCACTAAAATCAACATTTAATGTTACTCCTTGCAGTAACTCAGCAATTATCTCAACAATTTGTAACAGCAAAAATAACTGTTATCATTCAGTGCATTTCACAGAATCCATGCAAACCATATTATACAGACAGAGCATAGAAGATTTGTGTAACAATATCTGTAAAATAATACTGTCTGTCATGCATCCTGAAAAGGATAAAAGTCTAATTGGCCTTTGACTTGATAGTTTTGTGTATGTATGTATTTATTTATTTATCTGTGTTTGTTAACCAGGTAGGTTGACTGGTCCCAGACCCTTTTTTCAGCCACAACTTGGATGCATACAGCACAACATTACATAGAAGTCAAATAGTTCATTTCATAGCATAAAACTACATACAAGTCAATTTTCTTTTAATGCAAAGAGTTTACAGTGTAACATACAAATAAAATTGTCCAAGTTTTAACAAAGACTACATAAAATTATTTACAAGTTACTTAGTTCATTGCTAAATAGTTTATGCAAGGTTCTTCAGGAGTGCATTTATACATGAGAAATTTTCACAATGAGATAAGTTGTAATCTGGAGTATATTGAATATATAAAGTTTTCACAGTGACTAAGTGTGACTATATAAAGTTTGCACAGTAAGTGTGACTATATAAAGTCTGCACAGTGAGTGAGTAAGTGTCACTATATAAAGTTTGCACAGAGAGTAAGTGTAACTAAATAAAGTTTGCACAGTAAGTGTGACTATATAAAGTTTTCACAGTGACTAAGTGTGACTATATAAAGTTTGCATAGTGAGTAAGTGTGAATATATCAAGTTTGCACAGTGAGTAAGTGAGTAAGTGGGTTCAAATTGTTCTATCATGGTGTGAATGGGAGGAGAAATGGGATAGGGGTTATCCTGAAGGAAAAGTATGCCAAAAATGTTTTGTAGGTGAAAAGAGTGTCAGATAGAGTGATGTTTATGAAGCTGGAAATTGATGGTGTAATGATGAATGTTGTTAGTGCATATGCTCCACAAGTTGGGTAGGCGATGGATGAGAAAGAAATTTTGGAGTGAGTTGGATGAAGTGATGGTAAGTGTATCCAAGGGTGAGAAACTGGTGATTGGAGTGGATTTCAATGGGCATGTTGGTGAGGGGAACAGAGGGGATGAGGAAGTGATGGGCAGGTATGGTGTTAAGGAGAGGAATGCAGAAGGTCAGATTGTAGTGGATTTTGCAAAAAGGATGGACATGGCCGTGGTGAATACATATTTTAAGAAGAGGAAGGAGCATAGGGTGATGTACAAGAGTAGAGGAAGATGCACACAGGTGGATTATATCCTATGCAGGAGGGCCAGTCTGAAGGAGATTGGAGACTGTAAAGTGTTGACAGGGGAAAGTGTAGTTAGGTAGCATAGAGTGGTGGTCTGTAGGATGACGGTGGTGATCAAGAAGAGGAGAACAAGTGCAGAGCAGTGCCAAGGATCAAATGGTGGAAGTTGAAAAAGTGTGATTGTGTGGTGGAGTTCAGGGAAGAGTTAAAACAGGCACTGGGGGGGGGGCAGGGAAGAGTTACTGAATAGCTGGGTAACTACATCAGAGATGGTAAGGGAGACAGCTAGAAAGGTGCTTGGTGTGACATCTGGACAGAGGAAGGAGGACAAGGAGACCTGGTGGTGGAATGAGGAAGTACAGGAGAGTATACACAGGAAGAGGCTGGTGAAGAAGAAGTGGGATTGTCAGAGAGATGAAGAAAGTAGACAGGAGTATAAGGAGATGAGGAGCATGGCAAAGAGAAAGAGGTGGCAAAGGCTAAGGATAAGGCATATGGAGAGTTGTATGAAAGGTTGGACATTAAAGAGGGAGAAAAGGACCTGTACCGATAGCTAGACAGAGGGACAGAGCTGGGAAAGATGTGCAGCAAGTAAGAGTGATAAAGGATAGCGAGGGAAATGTACTCACAAGTGAGAGTGTGTTGAGCAGATACTTGAGAGTATTTTGAGGGGCTGATGAATGAAGAGAAGGAGAGAGAGAAAAGGTTGGATGATGTGGGGATGGTGAATCAGGGAGTGAAGCAGATTAGCAAGGAGGAAGTAATGGCAGCTATGAAGAGGATGAAGAATGGAAAGGCTGTTGGTCCAGATGAAATACTAGTGGAAGCATGGAGGTGCTTAGGTGAAATGGCAGTGGAGTTTTTACCTAGATTGTTTAATGAAATCTTGGAAAGTCAGAGGATGCCTGAGGAGCGGAGAAAAAGCGTTTTGGTACCTATTTTTAAGAATAATGGTGATGTGCAGAGTTGTTGTAACTACAGAGGGATAAAACTTATCAGCCACAGCTTGAAGTTATGGGGAAAAGTAGTGAAAGCTAGGTTAAGAAGGGAGGTGATAATTAGTGATCAGCAGTATGGTTTCATGTCGGGAAAGAGCACTACAGATGCAATGTTTGCTCTGAGAGTGTTGATGGAAAAATATAGAGAAGGTCAGAAGGAGTTGCATTGTGTCTTTGTGGACTTGGAGAAAGCATATGATAGGGTGCCTAGAGAGGAGTTGTGATATTGTATGAGGAAGTCGGGAGTGGCAGAGAAGTATGTAAAAGTGGTACAGGATATGTACGAGGGTAGTGTGACAGTGGTGAGGTCTGCAGTGGGAGTGACAGATGCGTTTAAGGTGGAGGTGGGATTACATCAAAGATCAGCTCTGAGCCCTTTCTTATTTGCAATGGTGATGGACAGGTTGACAGACGAGTTCAGACAGGAGGCCCCATGGACTATGATGTTTGCAGATGACATTGATATCTGTAGTGAGAGTAGGGACCAGGTTGAGGAGACCCTGGAGAGGTGGAAATATGCTCTAGAGAGGAGAGGAATGAAGGTCAGCAGGACTAAGACAGAATATATGTGTGTGAATGAGAGGAAAGATAGAGGAATGGTGAGGATGCAGGGAGTAGAGTTGGCGAAGGTGGATGAGTTTAAGTACTTGGGATCAACATTTCAGAGTAATGGTGAGTGTGGAAGAGAGGTGAAGTAGAGAGTACAGGCAGGGTAGAATGGGTGTAGAAGAGTTTCAGGAGTGATTTGTGACAGACGAGTACCAGTGAGAGTGAAAGGGAAGGTCTACAAGAGGGTAGTGAGACCAGCTATGTTGTATGGGTTGGAGAAGGTGGCATTGACAAAAAGGCTGAAGTCAGAGCTGGAAGTGGCAGAGTTAAAGATGTTAAGATTTGCAGTGGGTGTGACAAGGATGGACAGGATTAGGAATCGGTATATTAGACGGTCAGCTCAGGTTGGACAGTTTGGAGACAAAGTCAGAGAGGCAAGATTGCATTGGTTTGGACATGTGCTGTGGAGGGATGCTGGGTATATTGGGAAAAGGATGCTAAGGATGGAGCTGCCAGGTAAGAGGAAAAGAGGAAGGCCTGAGATAAGTTTTATGGATGTGGTGAGAGGGGACATGCAGGTGGTTGGTGTGACAGAGCAAGATGCAGAGTACAGGAAGAAATGGAAACAGATGATCCGCTGTGTCGACCTGTAACAGGAACAGCCGAAAGAGAAGAAGTGAGTAAGTGTGAGTCCATGATGAAACATGATCATTCTCTTTCCCCTCACAGGACATCGCAGGTTAACACAGGGGACAGATAGGAATGACATCCTTATGTCATTGCATTCACCCCCCAGCTAGCGACTGTGAGTGGATGCTGCAGGAATTTTAGCTCCTGGCTGAATACTTCTAATTCCCCTGGGGATGCCTCACTCTCCAAGCCTAACCAGGAAGCAATGATCAGTCATTGTTTTTGCACTGACAGCTGATGTCTGGAATTTCATGTCTATAGATTCATACATTCATAGATATTCCAAGGTCACTGAGACAGAGATCTTCCCTTAAAAGTATATGACACTGAATAAAAGGATAGAGCTTTCAGCTTCTTTTGGCAGCTTAGGGACTTTAGGTCTGTGATCTTTTTGGTTAAAAATCTCTGGGGTCTTTCTAATTGCTTGATATGTTTAGTGATATACATCACAAAGGGGATGCTAATCTTCAGCATAAGGGAGTGGTTACCTGTTTAGAAATTAATGATATACCTTTGAAAATTGGCTAAGCTAAATAAAAGGATTTCCTGACAACTGTTGTTCCATGATGGTCAAAAGAGTAGGAGGCTATCAAGCTAAGTCCCTCTGTCGCTAAATACAGTTTTATTTTGCAGAGGTATGTTTTTCTTGACAGGATGATGAGAGGAGGGCTTCCCTATCAGAAGTGATGATTTTTAGCATTTCGTTTGAGCCCATTTTAGTGCACCATGAGTTTACTAGGGTGAGCTCATTCAGGAAAGTTTGGGGATCATAGGGTGACTTAACAACATCCTCCAATTTACAATCATCTGCATACTTTATTAGCCAGGGGTTTTGTCTTCCTCTGCTTGGAGATCTGAGAAATAAATGCCAAAAAGACTGTTGTAGCACTGAGCCCTGAGGGATACTGGTCACGTTCATACTTTCTGATGGGGAACCTGCAACTCACACAGTTTGGGTTCTGTCTTTCAGCCAACTTACTTTCTGTTTTACCACATATGTGTTGATATGTAAGCATTTAGCTTTTGCATGATGCTGACATGAAGAAAGTATGCCAAACACCTTAGCTTGGCCACCATCAGCCTCTGTTACTCATCCAAACAAATTTACGAGTTTAAATAGACACGATCTTCCCTTCACAAAACCAAGCTGCTGGGGATCAAGTCTAGCAAGACTCTTGATATCAGAGTTTATGAGCTCAGTTATATTATGTTCTGTGACTTTGAAGATGAGGCTTGTAAGGCTGATAGGTCTGTAATTATGCAGGCTGGTTGTAAGGTCACCCTCATGTTGGCAGGGGGGCATCACCACTGCTGTGCACCACTCATCAGGGACAAAACCAGTAGCTAAATTTAAGTTAAACAATTTGAGGAGTGTGCCTGCAAGGACATGTTTAACACAATTAATTATGCAACCAAGTATATTGTCATGTATCATTGAGGAAATATTTTTGATCTTGGTTAGCAATTTCAGTAAATGAAATAAAAAACAGTAGATGGTAAAAACTCCTTAAACTCCTTTATTCACCAGATGGATACAATTAAGCGCTTTCATCCCAGGTTTACATCTACTACATTACTTCTTCAGAGCTAAATCACAATACTAAAAACACACATAAAATAATCACATTAATTAATTCTCCACCAATCAGAGAGTTAAAATATATACCCAAAGCTTCACCCTCAAAATGCTCAATTTTTAAAATGCAAGAAATACTAGCAAATTCATTTAAACCTGGATATACAAAGGCATTGCAATGCAACTGCCATTTTAATTCGCAAAGCTCAAGATGCTCTGGTAGAATTTTTCCTTGAGGGTCTGGTATTAATTGCTGTATAACTAAAAAACAAAATTCATGCCCATTATAATCCATTATTTGTTTACTCAGAGTATTAGTTTGCTTTCCTTTTTTAATGTCTGCAAGATGTTCATACATCCTGTGATGTAAACGCCGAGTTGTCTTTCCAATGTAGAATACTGGACATATTGTGCACTTTGCTAAGTAAACCACATTAGTAGACTGACAGTTAAAATGACCATTAATAAATAACATGAAATCCAAAAAAATTGAATTTGGCACCTGTGGTAAGAATATATGAGCATAATGTACACATTCCACATTTAAAATTACCAGGGGGCCTATTTCTACATTAATGTACCATGTTAGTAGACTCCAATAGATTTTTGAATGATATAACTTTTCTATAGACTATATTGGATCTTACCTCCACCAAATGGCACACAGTTTGGTCTAAAGCAAAAAAATTCCAATTTTTAAGAATTATGTTATTTACAGTGTTACTGTCTTTGTTAAAAACTAATAAAAGAATGTCCATCCTTTATCTTGTTCCTGCTATTGTCTAAGTTAACAAGTAATCCATTTTCAACCAAAGTGGTCACTAAACTTTGATGATGGTCCAAAATCGGTCTAAATACACCATTCTGTCTTTTACGAATTACCTATTACTTATGCTGCTGAGCATCCTTTCAGGATACCCTCTTTTTCTGAATATACTAATAATGAAGTCAATTTCACTTATAAAATCACCCTCATCAGATACCATGCATGCTGCCCGTACCAGCTGCCCCTTCACAATTGATCTTTTTTGATGGTACATATAGCAGCTGGTAAAACCCAGATAGGAATCTGAGAAGGTGGGTTTATGATATATTTTAGATTTAACTTTATTATCAACTGGATTCACTGTTAACTCAATATCCAAATAGGTAATCATAAATTAATTTATGCTATGCGTAAACCTTAAAAATGTGGTTGACTGGTTTATATATTCAAGGAATTCTAATAACTGGCTCTCAGTACCTGTCCATACCAAAAACAGATCATCAAGAAACCTTGTATAAAAAATATTGAAAAAATTTACTTTGAACTACAAATTTAGTTTCCCAATGGGACATCACAAAGTTGGTGTAGTCTGGGGCACAAGGTACCCCCATAGCTATACCTACCTCTTGGCTGAAATACTGGCCTTTAAAGTAAATAAAATTGTTGTTAAGCACAATTTGCATCAGTGTTACAATCAAATTAATTGTATCCTGATTGAATTTCTTAGTGACAGCTAACTGTTCTTCCAACCAATTAAGCCCAATGTCATGGGGGATAATGGAAAAGAGATTCTGAACATCTATAGTGATGAAAAGCATATCATGAGTGAAATTTACACTATTAAGATTCTTCATAAAGTTCCAGGCGTCCTTGCAAATGAACTCCAGACTACCCAACCCTTTCTTTTAATAATCATCCACTAACTTTGCAGTAAAGTATGTCGTACATCTGTTGCCATCAACAATAGGTCTAAAGGGTGGGTTGGTTTGATCCTTATGGATCTAATACTTGCTATCCTGGGACAATCATTTTTAGCAAAATTGTATTCATCCAAATTCATTTGCCCCTGATATAACATGTCACTAAGTTGCATATGTATCCTACCAAAGGCAATAGTGATTTCATTTTTGGATACTTCACAGCATGTACCATCTATCAATAATGCATTCACATGGTTAACATAATCAGCAGTTGCATAATGACCATACCATTACTTTGTCAGGTTTCATAACCCGTATGCTTTTATTCTTAACCATTTCAGCCAAAAAGCATGTTTTTTCAACAGTTAAATTGTCACAATTATTATCTCTTTCACTATTACACATGTCCCTAAAATCAATTTCACAGGCCATTTCAAATGTACTTACAAGATTATGCATGGGTGGATTGAACAAGCTTGGCTTTTTAAGCACTTAGGTATACCAGGTCCAAATGTCCCACTAGATTTAAACCACAAAATCAAATTTAGTTTCCTACTAAAACATTTTAAATCAAGTAAAAGATCAGCAATATTACCCCTTTGTGCAGGCACAAAACTAAAACCTTTTGCCAACAAATTGGCATGAACTGTACTAAAACACTTAGTAGAGTAATTGTAGATCTTAAAATCATTAGTGGTGTTACTTATAACTTCAGGGCCAGAAAAAGTTTCACTTTCCACTTAAAGAAGTTCAGTTGTTCCTCCATTCTACACTCAGACTCATGTACTGGAAAATAAGGGGTGGCAGGTCTTCCATTGTTACATCTGTGGCCGTGGCCTATGGTAGGTTTGTAGTCATTTTATTTACTTCCCTTGTTTGCACCCCTGCAATGACACAATGTGCTCTGATGCTGAGCTGCACAGCATATAGCCTTCTGAGTATGCTTAGTGACAAGTATTGTTGCCAAGGGAGTGGTTACTAGCTCTGGATTAGGACCACCCCTGCCCCGATTTTTGCCAGGACAGGCAGAACTCCTTTGTCTTAGGCTATCCCATCCCTTTGTTGTCTCAGAGAGTAACAGAGAGGGTATTGTCCACTCAATCCCTTCTACCAACTCCTCTAGGAGCTGGGCTTGATTGTTGATCCTGGATCTCTTGGGCCTCGGTCAGGATTATACCCTTTTGCACATGGAGCTCGATCTTTCCCTGGACTTGCCAGTGATGCCATTTAACAGAAGCTTCATTCATTCATTGTGATTTCTCCTTACCTTATTCACTCACCCAAATAGACATATAGACCCACATATGCTGAGGCACTTAAATGCAACCTTCCCAAACCCAAAAGACACATAACAAATGCCTTCAGCAGTCCCGAATGCACTCTTTCAAAACAACACCCACATCAAGACATGCAGCCACATCTCATGGAGCCTCTACTTCTAAGCCCATAAGGCAAGCCACCACACAATCCAGCATTCTGGTCATTGGGGACAACATCGTGAGACATACTGACGTCCCTCTCACCAGGCTGAGTAAGGAGAAAGCCATTGTCAGTTGCTTAACAGGGTCTAGGATCTGCCACATTATGCACACACTCAGGTCATTGGACCACAAGTACCAGTATGACTGACTCACTCATAGTCCATGTGGGTTTAAATTACCTGAGATGTATCTCCCTAGACTATGGGAAGACAGACATCATGGTGCTCACAGAATATGTGTCTCAGGCTAGTATGAGCCTATCACTGAGCGGCATTTTACCTTCATCAAGAATGATACCACAATACAAACAAAATATGAATAACTTTCATAATTGGCTTAGTTTCTATTGGCATTCTAAGGTGGTGCAGTATTTGTCAGCATGGAAGGAGGTGGTCAATAGACCACACTGCTTTGCCAGGGATGGTCTGCACCTCTCCCCTCTAGGCTTTTGAATATTAGCAAAAAATTTGCCTTCTCCCATAGTGCCTTTTTAGGTAATAACCAAACTGAGAGTATTGCCAACATAGCAAATCAAAACCAAGAAAATCTAAAGGTATTACTGGTCAATGTTAGGAGGTTAAACAAAAAACTCCACTCCCTAGAACGTATGTTCACCCAAGAGAATGCTGACATCTGTACAGTCACTGAGACATGGTTTAAAACCGAGGACAGCATCCCAGCAGTGCAAGGTTATAATGCCTTCCACACATTTAGACCAGCTACTACACAAACAGGGACTAAGGGTGGAGGTGTCTCGATTTACATAAAAAATAAATATACTTCAAGGCTGGTCAAACAGGACAATGCACTTGAGCTACTCCATGTTCAAATCACCATTGACAAAATCCAATACCACTTCTTTGCAAGCTATAGGTCCCCGTCTATGACCCATGAAACCCATGACACGTATTTAAACTTGTTGGAAACACTCACCATCCAACCCAATAGTATATTCATAGGCAACTTTAATTAACCCACTATTAACTGAAAATCCTATATGACACCAAATGTACAGACACTGAGATGTATGAATTTTATAAACACAAACTCCCTGGACCAGACTGTCAGTACCCCAAGCAGGGGTGCAACCATACTGGATCTGGTCCTCACTAATATGGGAGAGTGCTGCACACCCCCCTAGTGTAATGTCTTCCCTGGTAAGATCAGACCACAAAATGGTCTCCTTTGAAGTAAAAGTAAAATCTGGACCCCCAACTAACCCTGGAATATTCAGCAACTATTCTAAGGCTAACCTCCTTCTAGTAAGTGATAACCTGGCAACATTTTCAAGCCTCCATAAACCCTGAGAACACTGCTGCCTATACAAAACTGTTCACAGAAACCCTATACAAGTATGTTAATAGCTCCATAGTAGCAGCTGTACCCACCAGGAAAAAGTACAGGACTATCTCAAAAAACAAGTCACCTTGGTGGAATTGCAAAATCAATAGACTGTATAACAGAAGGAAGAAAATCATGACAAAAATTAGGAGGCACAGCACCCAGCAGGATTAAATCACCCTCATCAAACTAAACAAACAACTCAGAGGACAAATAAATTCTACCAAAGCCAAATTTGAGGTAAATTTTGCCTCCCAGGCCAAGGGCAACCACAACACATTCATTAGCTATGTCCACAACCTCAAAGGCAATACACAATTGTGTGGAGAGCTCATTGTAAATGGAGCCACCTATACTGGGCCAGAAGATATAGCAAACCTCCTGGCTGATAAATTCAGCTCCAACTTTACTCCTCTCTCCCCCTCAACCTTACCTCAGGAAATACCCTCAAATATAACTTCCCCTGTAGTGCAGTCTCGGAGTTGGTATATTTAAGTAGTGGGGGTGTGGGGGGCAAAGCCCCCCACTTAATATCATGTATTAAAGTGTTTTCTTTTTTTTTTTTTGTTGGAACAGCGATTTTGTTCCCTTGGAAAAAAATCACTGTTCTGACAGTTTGGTTTTGTAAGCAATTGCTTACATGGGGTCAATTAATCACCGTTTGCTAACCTAAGCATTCGGTGATCTAATATAGACCCGATAGCCAACTGGCTCACAGATAGGAACCAGGAATTTAAAATTGGAGAGTGCACCTCTACAAAGAGGCCAGTAACAAGTGGAGTCCCTCAGGAATTAGTTCTTGGACAACTCCTTTTTGGCATTTACTTCTCTGAAGTCAAGGGCAATTTCAGTGGTCTCTGGCTGACTAAATTTGCAGTTGATTGCAAACTAGGAGCTGTCATTGAATCCCACATCGACACAAATGTTTTTCAGGAAGGGCTGACACAGACAAACAACTGGTGTCAGAGCCATGGACTAAAACTGAGTGCCAAGAAATGCATAATAGCATCCCTTGGGAAATTATCCACCCTGATAACTATCATATTGACAACACATGCCTTAGAGTTGACCCAGTAGTCAGGGACTTAGGGACACACATAGACAGTAATCTAGCCTTTGACCATCATGTGTCTACAGCAGTGTGGAAAACATTCTATGTTGCGCAACTTATAAACAAAGGTAGGGCATCTAAGTCCTAGGAAGTCATTGTTCCACTGTTTTCGGCATTCATCAGACCTGTCATTGAGTACAATGCCTCCTTTTTTGTGTACCTAACCAGGTATATCCAACAAATGGAGCATCCACAGAGGTTCCTCACTCATTGTCAGATCCCACTCTGATAGACCTCCTGCATCTCAGCAAAACAAACAGCACCAGAATTACCCATTCTAAAGACTTAAACATTGCCTGTGATTTAAATAGGACCTGCTGGAGAGACAGATATGCATCTCAGAGACTACCTCCCTAACCCATTTCAAGTGTAACTTGGACAATTGAATGGAGAACAGGAAATTCATCACAGGCTTAGCACATATGTCTCTAATGGACACAGGCAACCTGTAAATGGTTCATC
This sequence comes from Protopterus annectens, assembly GCF_019279795.1. Lineage (NCBI taxonomy): Eukaryota > Metazoa > Chordata > Ceratodontiformes > Protopteridae > Protopterus > Protopterus annectens. Next base: position 31,912,905 of record NC_056750.1, read on the forward strand.
TCCCAGGCCCCTGCTAACACTTATCAAGGGTACCAGAACCTGTCAGAGATTTGGGATACAAGGCTAGGCCTAAAAAGGACCTTGTGGTTGTTAGCCTTGTGACGTTGCACCACTGCCAACCAGTAATCAAGGAGCCTCAATCCTCACCACTGGCAACAGTGGGGGATGTTCACTGGGAGGATAGCAGGTACACACACAGTATTTCCAGATGCAGATCTCTGCATCAAGTGCAATTTCCCTTAAGAGCACACAGAGACCACAGTATGTCTGGGGATGGTTTCTGCCTCTTTCTCCAGATCCCCAATAAGACTCCCCACTGGCACAGCCATAGCGTTCAGTCCTTAGCCAGGGTTCCAAGCCAAGTCCTCTAACACTCTCTCTGTCCAGCCAGTGCTTCGTGTGCCTGCCCAAGTAGCTGATACACACACTCTTGGAGATTTGTTTTACACACACACACACACACACACGCACGCGCACACACACACACACACACACACACACACACACACACACACACACACACACACACCTGGGAAAGGCTGGCACAGGTTTACTAGTTATGCCCCCTTCTGCCCAGACTATAAGGTAGTTTTTACTGCCACCAGAACACCTTATCAGCTACTTTAAGGCCCTTAACAAAGGGTGTCTAACCTTACTGTGTAATATTAATATTAACACAAATGGTGGTTTGACCAAGAGCGAGGCTGTTAGGAGTGGCCCACACAGTGCCACCAAATAAATATGCAAGTACTCTCAAAGCTTAAATATCTTTACACAGATCAGCGACAATGAAAGGTTTAAATATATTTAATAATAAATAATAAAAGAACAAGACAATACTAAATATATATTCACAGTGACATCAAAGTTCAAAACCACAGGAAATATTTAAAACAACATTGCAGGACAGTCTCAACTAAAGAAAGAAAAATATCTAAACTAAGCTTTACTATATTTCTGACTGAATCTAAGAGAATTATACTATAAGCTAAGAACTCACTAACAGAGCAAGGCAGATGTCATGAATGGATCTTCTAGTTATTGTCAGGTCCAAGACAGAATGCAGAATGCTCTGTTTCACTAAGAGACTTCTCAAATTCTCAAATTGATATCTCAGATGTTACTACTGGGATAGCTTGCAGAATGACACCATTTCTTGTCATCTGACTCTAGCTCCCAGGTGAAACCCCCACTGCTGGAAGCTGGTAGTATTTAGCATCTACCTGTAAAAATACATCGACCTCAGATCTTTGGCAGATGCTGGAACTCATAAAACAATTGCATTCCTTCATGCTTTTAGAGGTAGTAATTAGTTCACTCCAAAAACAATACAGAAAGCTTCTCAGCACAGACTGTATGTTTCTAGCTACATTGAAAACTAAAATATGCCATATTTTATTGTGTAGCCTATAAAGTAATTCCTAAAATTTGCTGGACTATAGTTAATTTCCTGTATTTCAGTTTCCACTGTTAAAATATATACTTTTAGACTGTTACAATAGTGCATGTACATTTCTGTTCTATTCCAGCAGGGCACACTGTGGATTCATTTCAGACACAAACACTTTATAAAATACTTTTTCAGCACACGTCTGTATGGACCAGTTTGATAGACACATGACATACAGTTATAATGCAGTTGTAACACAAGCATCTTATATAAATCATGTTGATATTCTTAAATGACATATACTTATTTACAAAATTCCAGATAGCTGCGCTGGCAGTATCTCCCTTCATTACAAGCCTAGTAAACATCTATGAACGTATGAACCTGAATACATTTTGGATAAAATTATAGCCATTTGCAATTCAGAGGGCTGTAATATATAACACTATAAACAAAGGTGGCATGGGGGTGGGATGGTGGGTGTTCATCAGCTAAATGCCTCATAGCACTTGGTTCTCAAGTTTAGTTTTCAGCTGGTATGGTGTCTTTGTGGAATTTGCGTGTCCTCTATGTGTCCACATGAGATTTCAATGGGTGTTCTGATTCCTGCCACATCTCAAAGATGTGCTGGAAGTGAACTGGCATTCCTTCATATAGTTCATAGGTATATTTGCTGTATGAGTGAGAGACTATCTAGTACCAGTCTGGTGCCCTGTTCAGGATTAGTTCTTTTAACTTGCACCCAGTGATGCCAGGATAGAGTGTGATTTACACACAGCCCTGAATTGGATTAAATGGGTAAATAGTGAATGAATGAATACATGGTCTAAAAATGAAGTCGGTATATACAATCAAATCTTGAGGGGAGTAGCATAGCTAGGGTGGGTTGAAGAGGGCAGCTGCCTCAAACACAAAGTTTTAGGCGGTGCAGTTGGTCATCTGAGCCATCATTCTGATCACTCTTTAGTGTATACAGGCTTTTAAAAGACAGTATTGGATTTGCAGTCAAGACTAAGCAGTGTAACGATCTGTGTATGGTGTAAACGGTTTACTATTGTTTGTTCGAACGGCAAAACATTTGCCGTTCGAAACAACGAAAAGTAAACCCGAACTCAAACATTCCAACCAGCCACAATGTTGACCCAAATGATCGACACATTTGAGTCGACATTGTGGCTGAAACCATCACGTAATAGCTGTATAGGAGCTGATGTAAATCAGACTCCTATATGACATATCACGTTTTTGCAGGGGGGCAAGCTCCCCTGCACCCCCACCACCCCTACTAATATATTCAAACTCCGAGATCGCACAACAGTGGGGATATGGATGAATTTCCAATCCCCACTGTACCGCGATCTCCATGCAGATAGTCGACTACACTTATGCAAATGCACTACTGCATTTGCATAAGTGTATTCGACTATCCCATCCATTTATGTTTTGTGCACGACATTCTGATTTTCGGCAGCAGTGCTACCGACAGACTGTCATTCACACAAACCATAGTAAACCGGTGTAAACTGTAGCAACTGCTTCCTATATTTGTAGCAATTAGTTTGCTTCAATTTAAGGGTAAATAAATATATTTTCTTTCTTTTTCTTTTAAGTAAAACAAGAACACAGTAGCATTCCCTGTGTGGTCTAAACATAGCAACTACTTGCTACATTTGTAGCAAGCAGTTTGCTACTGTTTAAAAGTAAAAAAAAAAAAATGTTTCCCTCTTTTTTTTGTAATTAAAACATGAGCACTGTAGCACTCCATGAGGGTAGAAACTGTAACAGCTGTTTATTACATTTGTAGCAAGTAGGTTGCTACAGTTTAAAAGTAAAAAAAAAAAAATTTTTCTTTTGTGTAACTTAGTAACTAAAAACCTGAGCACCATAGTGCTCTGTGTGGGGTATAAAGTGTAGCAACTGCTTGCTACAGTTTAAAAGGACAAATATATATATATATATATATATATATATATATATATATATATATATATATATATATATATATATATCTTTGACTAAAATCTGTGGCAGGAGGAAAGTCAGGGACAGGGCACAGGAACTGAACCTAATTAGCCCCTGCATTTCAGGTATCCGATTGCAGACTTTTTTTTCTTTTACTCTTCCATTGAGGAGCAGGGGCAGTGAGGAGGGATTGTGTATCTGGCACTGGATTTGCCAGTACAAGGAGTGGACTTTTTTTTGCACTTCAAATGAAGAGCTGGAAAGATGGTCTTCACTATGAAAAGTAACCCCAAATGCTACTAAATCTGGTTACGCCTCTGCTTGAAGGCTGTTGATGCTGTTTTAATAACGATGTTCTTAGAATGAAAGAATGAAAAAATTGGTGTGGATGCACTTTTGTTTATCTGTGCTTTATGCATTGAGCAGTTTTAATGTGACATTTCTTTTTATCCCTGGGTGGGTAGATTTACTAACATTTATTGTAAGGCAAAACAAGCCTTCAGTCTAATACACACTGTTTGAAAGAACAAACTGAAATCTTGAACATCCTGAGCACATTATCAAAACTGCTCATAGTACGGTAGGCACAGTGTCAAGAAAAAAATAGACCAACAGGCTGTATAAACTGTCAGTGGCATAATCTGTTCCTCCTGTAAAGTGTTCCTTCTGAGACTCAAGCTGTCATTCTACAGACTTGTAAAGCCTTTAGTTTAGCTGACTGGTACATTTTGTTCTTTATGAGATCTAATTTGAAAATGGGTTTTGTAACCCCCTCAATAGATGTGTCTCTTCTCACCCATCCTTACAAATATACACTCTCACTCACTACTTGATCCATGCAGTTTGTGGTATTTGCTGTACACATGTTTTTTGAAGAATGCCTTCTGCTATGGCTGCTCTCTTGGGGGTCCCTTGCCAGATTACACATCTTGTTTGTCATAAAAAACACAGTCTTATGTTAGAAATATTTCAAAGCATGTGGTGTGCAATAATTAAGCAATAAAAGTCACTGCAGGGGTCAATGAATGGGAAGCTAACAAAGTACTAATCACATACAGAAGATAGGTACTGGCTTTCTTTTTATACAGGTTCCACTAGGCACCAGTAAAGGTGTCAGACCAGTCATGATGTACGCTGAGTACTGCTGCCAGAGTCACTGCAGCCCTCTGGTAATAAACAACTGCATTGTAACAGCCATTGTAGTGCTTCTGAAAGTAACTCTTATAGTCGCCTTTTATCTCAAGTGGCAGTTACAGATATTGTGCTGTATAATACCATTAGATTTGGGGTAATTGCTATGTAATTATAAAGTCACTCATTCAGTGTATAGCAGATGCTACATTCAGTAACAAAGGCTGGTGATGCACCAATGCAGTGACAGTGGGTTAGCTACAGTCTTTTTCAAAATACAGAACTGAACAAAAATATTGCTCTTAAGTCTGTTCCCACCAAGAGTATGCTTGATAAATCAAAATATCGTGCTACACTACCTGACTGCAGATTGTACTTGTTTTACTTAGGCTCTGAGATTTAGTGGTTTACAAAGAATGTTTGTATTACTAAATACTGTAACCACATTACAGAGTTGTCAGAAATAAATGATTAAATGATGGTTAAATGGTGCTAAAGGCTGAAAGGCATCCTATCTGGTGTGAAGTTTATAGTAGTGCAGCAAAACTGAAACTCTTAGTCCTGTGTAGTGGTTAAGTCACTTAAGTGCACGAGTTGTATGCCAAAATAAAATACATCCTGTAGTGCATATCTACTCTCTTTCCCTGTAGTGTACAGTCAGTGAGTGTGCTAGCCAAGTGCGCGACATCTACTGAGTGCCAGTGAGATCACTGCAAGGGCAATTCCTTATGCCCCAAGGTACAGTGACGTTGTGTAGATATTAAGTACAGAGGTAGAGGAGTAAATGTACCTGTATGGGGGATCCGAGGGTCTTTGCCATCTGCATGAAGGCAGGATTCAAATTCCACTCTGAATTTACTTTTTCTTTAATTCAAGTAAAATTCAGACTCCTGGCATTGGTGATCATGGCAAAGAACCTTTTACTTCCTTTAATTTAGTATCTTCAAGTTTTACTTGAAACAGTCCCTCTGCACAAATCAGCACACGGGTATACCCCATTATCTATTTATGTGGTTGTCCTGTGTTTGGAGCATGCATAGCACAATTTGGTCTATGCATGGCATTCCTGTACTAGGACCAAGATGCACCTGTAACCTCAGGATCTCCATTTCCTTCTAGTTTCTGGCTTGTCATAATGAGCATTTAACTGAAATATTCCCATGTGCAATGCCTTATTAATTTAAGCCTGACAAGGACATTTATGATTCATGTCAATCACAAGCACTTCCTTTTTTGCTTTGGATGGAACACAGTGTAGATGGTTAATGCAAGTACTTTAACCTGATGATTTGTTGACATAAAAAAGAGAGAAGCTGAAATCCATTGTCATTGCCTAACATTTATTAGTGACAAAGGGGACACAAAAGTGGACCAGCCAAATTACAGGAGCATTAAATGCAGAATATTAGGGACCCAGATCTCAGGTTTAAGCTCAGAAATGTCTCTGCTTAGGAATCCACCTTGCTTAGCCATCAGTCCCTTACCCTGAGAGTGTTTATCATGGTTACTATTATTAACTGTAATTACTGACCCAAGATAGGTTGCAATTAGAACTAGTTTTGAAACTAATGAAAGCAAAATGCAGGAAATTTCTGGTACTCTCAGAAATTACAAACTGAAGTATCACCAAAATTAGGTGGGAACCCTTGTCCAGGACTGCTGCAGTAATGTCTGTAAATCATCTTACTTTGAGAGGTGTAATTTATTAGTTACTTAAAATATATGCAGTCTTACCATTATGTCTTTCTTTTAGTAAAAACTACAATAAAAACCTACCCAAGCTAGAATCTGACCTCATGTGCAAAATGGGAAAAGGGGTTGAGGATGGATGGATACTGTAAACCTCATGTAGTAAAGACCCATGGGTTATATGCAAACCTCTTGTAGTAGAGGCCCAAGGGTTATATGCAAATGACCCCTTAAGGAGATCAAGTGTTTGCGCTATATGGCTTCTGAATGTCCATTACTTTTTCATTTCTTATTTTTAAGTCTTTGTAAACAGATTCAGGCCAGTAAAGCCAAACCCAGCTGGCTGTAGATCTGTACATTTTAGCCTTCTTGTGTCCTCATCAGTACAGCATAAGTGGACTTATTTGGCTATACTCTAGAAACACAGGGTCTTTAAATCCAGCTGATGTCCATAACCATTAAGGTGCCTGCAAGATATCCTAACAACTAAACCAAAAAGTAAAATAGTTACACAGAAAAAACAAGTAGTAAAAACTACAAGAATAACCCCTTAAGGACATCAAGTGCTTCAACTATATGGCTTCTAAATGTCCATGACTTTTTACTTTTTCATTTTTAAGTCTTTATGAACAGATTCAGGCCAATAAAGCCTGTGTTACTTTTTTACTTTTTAGTTTAATTGTCATTTGGGATATTTTGAGATACCTTAATGGTTATGGACATCAGTTGAGTTTAAAGACCCTGTGTTTCTAGCGTATAGCCAAACAGTCCACTTATGCTGTGCTGATGAGGTCATAAGAAGGCCGAAACTTACATGTCCACAGCAAGTGGGTTTTGGCTTTCTTGACCTAAATGGGTCCATAAAGACTGAAAAATGAAAAAAGTAAAAAGTCATGGAAATTCAGAAGCCATATAAATGAAACACTTGATGCCCTTAAGGGGTCATTTGCATATAACCCATGGGCCTCTATTACAGGAGATTTAAGGTATCACACTGTGAGAAGTCTAGCTTGGCTAGGTTTTTCTTGTAGTTTTTACTAACTGGTTTGTCTGAGTGATTTTTATTTACTTTTTGATTTAATTATCTCTTCCTTTGGTAGCATGACCTTTCCCTGCAGTATCTGTTTTCAGCTTATATATTGTTTTCATGCCAGAATTAATCAGTATTGATTCTGAATCCTTGTATTCCCATGCAGGGGTGTAGCAAGCAAATTCCATTTGTACTCACAACCTATGCAACCCCCTTGGGCACCTATCACTTAAAAATGGACACATCTCTCAAAATACTGTCCTCCAGGACTTAATAAATGTATGTAACATTTTTAGCTGTTCCCTCTAAAACTATTAAAAGTATTGTTTTTAGATTAGCAATACTGCACATGTTGTTAAAGGCATTCATTTAAAGGACCACTACGGGCAAATGATGAAGAAAACATATATTTTTTATCTTGTCATGATTTACTATACCTCCCAAAGCTGCCTGCAGCAAAATAAGAACTCATTCCTAATTTTATTGTGTTTTTACTCTTTTCTGCCCTCATGGGGGCAGACATTGTGATTCCTTTGGAAAGCTAAATCTGTCCCATAATGCACAGACTGAGAACAAATAGCCCTACCATTTGTTGTCAGACTAGACTTCCATTCACTTAGAATGGAACACCTGAAAAAAAATGCCAAGTTTGAGAGTCTGCAGCTCATGTGTCATTGACTGGTATGCGCTGAGTTTTACAAATGTTGTTCCTACTGATGTACTACACATTCTCTTAAAGAAACTTGCAAAAGTGTCAACAAATTACTGAGATAAAAAAGACTTTTCATAAGGAGCAGTTTTGCAAGTTTCATTTCCTGGCCAAGTTACTCCTCCCATCTCTCCTCCTTCAGTGGGCTACAGTCTCACATTTCCAGCTTTACTAGATTCAGCTATTTAGTCAGCTTTGCATGACAATAGACATAAAAAAAAAATCACAGCCTGGTGTGCCACTAAATCTGTTCCCTTGTATGTCTCTATGTCTCTTCACTTCTGAATAGCATTTCCCAGGAATAAAATAAAATAAAAAAAAAAAAGCAAACACATCAGTCCAGAGTTTAGGCCAGTCTGTCCATTTTTTAAAATGTGCACAGTAAAATATTCAACTTATAATGCATTTTGGCTGCTGACATGGTTATCTTTACATAGTTATTCTCTTATAGTATAACCTGAACTTATGGTATTTAATGATAAATTTTACAATAGTTCTCAGTTTCTTAACAATGACCTCCCAAGCCTCTGATGTGACCTAGTACTTTTTCTTACTATTGCTTTATCTAGTTTGTCTTAGTTGTATACCTGTAGCATGCCTCTCATCCTCTCAGCAACAGACTCCTGGAGAAACTTCCAAAGCAGATACTTGTATTGAAAGAGTAGCAGCAGCTGTAGCAGTGATACCACACTCCAAAACAATGCACTCAAACATAGTGCTGACAAACACAGGGGAATGTATATGTCTGAATCAAGCAGTGTTGAAATTGCTAGGGACTTCACTAAGCACAATTTTACTCTTAATCTCTCCATTTCATACTCCATAACATTCGCACCACACTTACAAAGGCACACCTCCACCTTCCACAAACACAGCTACCCATACAACATACCAGTCAAATTTAAGGCTTTTCCCACCTCTCTGCAAAACACTGCTGTAATGGCTTTGGCAAACAAATGAAAATGATTGATGGGTGTTGGTTCAAGACTCCCATCCATATCTCTCAACAGTACAGATTTTTGCAGAAAGTCCAGATTTTTTGTCTGTTTTTCATAAAATTGCAGTTTTCTGTCAAATCACTGGCAAATCATTGAACACTGAAGTCAGAAAGTTGACAGACATTTGATTTTTAGACTTCATATCCTTAAGAAAATTCACTCTAATGCAAAATCTGTTTATCAACTTTCTAAGTTTGTAAGTGCAATATTTATAATTGTCCCATTTTTGGGCCTTTGTCCCCTATTATTTATGGCCTTTCATTTTTGGGCCTTTGTCCCCTATTATTTATGGCCTTGTCCAGATTTCTTGTTCTATAATGTTGAGAGTTATGCTGCCATCCCTTCCTACTGCACGTGCACAAGTGTCCCCCTCAGCAGGGCAGCAAGCAGGTATCAGTGCAGATTTGCTTTATAGTTCTTTTACACCACACACACACACACACACACACACACACACACACACACACACACACTCTTGTTGTCCATGTTATTTATTCTTTTCCTTGGTTTCGTTTCTCTTACTTGTAATGTTACTTTTACAGTTCTTTTACACACACACACACACACACACACACACACACACACACACACACACACACACACACACAGTAAATCTTGTTGTCCATGTTATTTATTCTTTTCCTTGGTTTCGTTTCTCTTACTTGTAATGTTACTTTTACAGTTCTTTTACACCACACACACACACACACACACACACACACACACACACACACACACACACACACACACAGTAAATCTTGTTGTCCATGTTATTTATTCTTTTCCTTGGTTTCGTTTCTCTTACTTGTAATGTTGCTTTTACTCATTTTTTCTCCCGCCTCCCATATCTACCCTAATTATTACTTCTAACAAATACTTTTTCTCACTCTTTCTTCTCTTCCCCTCCTCCTCTTTATCCACTATTTGAACTTTTCCACTCTGACATTTGCTTTATGGGTAAATAATGAACTGTCACCCTTATGTCAGCCCATTTCAATGCTACATAATATTGTAATTAGTCTAATAATAGGTTCATAGGTAGGTACTAGGCTATCGGCCCAAGGGCCTAAGTAAGCCTAGCCAACAAGTTTCCCTGGCTTATGCCACCCAAGAAAGTTATTTTCCTGTGCCACTGCCGAGGAGAGCCAGAGAAGTGATTCCCAGGGTATATTTTCCTATCTCCCATCCACTCAAAGATTTTTCTTGAAAAGTGCTAATGAGGAACTTTGCTTGACATAGATGGGTAGCTTGTTTCAGAGTATGGGAAGTCTCTGGGACAGGAATCTATCTCTCCAGCATGTCCTGTTTATTGTGGTGACAAGGTTTAGGTCCCTAGAGCGTGTAGCTCAGAGGGATTGGGATTTCTTTAGGTGTAGCATGTCCAACAGCTCTGGGTTTGACATAGCTTTATATGTTAGGCAGAAATCACCTCGGAGTAGGCGATATGCTAAGGAGTAAAGCTGGAATTTTTTTAGATGGTCAGTGTATGGCATCTGTTTGAGGCCAGTAATCATCTTTATGAGGTACTTCTGCGGCCTTTCCAGCTGCTGCAAATGTCTTGTGAGGTACATTCCAAAAGGGGCATTGTACTCTATAATGGGTCTAATGAGTGTCAAGTAAAGGGGAGCAATGACCTCCTTTTTTCCTGGATGAGAACCCTTTTGTGATGAGGTGTGCCACGTAGAAGGACTTCCTGACTACTGTAGCGATGTGATTATCAAAGGAGAGACTACTGTCCACCTGGGTCCCAAGGTCTCATTACACATTCGGTGTTAAGTAGACTACCACCTATGTGGTAGCTCGGTTCCACTTCATATCATCGAAATTTCATTTCATCGAAATTCAAATCATCGAGACCAAATCGTCAAAAACTCATTTCGTTGAAAACTCATATCATCGAATTTCAAATCATTGAAAACTATAAAGCAACTAGAAATAACATCCCAGACACTGTTTACTACGTTTATGCAGGGGGGCAAGCCCCCCCCACACCCCTGTAATTAAATATACCGACTCCAAGGTCGCACTACAATGGGGTTTTCCCCCACTGTAGTGCGACCTTAAAGTTGGTATATTTAATTACGGGGGGTGTGGGGTGCTCCCACATGGGGGGTGCAGGGGGGTTTGCCCCCCTGCATAAATGTAGTAAAACTTTGTGGAACATTATTTCTAGTTGCTTTATAGTTTTCAATGATTTGAGATTCGATTATATGAGTTTTCGATGATTTGAATTTCGATGAAATGAAATTTCGATGATATGAAGTGGAACCGGTAGCTCACGGGTACAGAGTTTTTACCACAGGGGATGACAATGTACTTTTTGGCATCGAGCTTGAGGCCATGGCTCTAACACCAGGCATCTGTCTCAGTAAGGCCCTCCTGTAGGATGTCCACATCATTTGGGGAATCGACTATGGCTCCTAGTTTGCAGTCATCTGCGAACTTTGTTAGCCAGAGACCTTCTGTGTTAGCTTGTACTTCAGAGAAGTAGATAAAAAACAGGAGAGGTCCCAGGACTGAACCCTGTGGTACTCCACTTGTCACTGGTTTGATGCCAGATTTGGAGTCTGCAACTTTTACAGTGTGAGTTCTGTCAGTGAGTCAGTTGGCAACTCATCATGTGACATAGGGATTTATACCTAGTTTAGTGAGTTTAGCTATAATTCGAGAATGAGGGATGGTGTAAAACGCCTTGGCGAGGTCAAGATAGGCTTTGTGAACCACCTTAGCCTCATCGACTGCCTCAGAGAAGTCGATTAGGTTCAGGATGCATGATCTGCCTTTCACAAACCCGAACTGGGTGGGGTCCAGAGTTTGGAGGTTACCAATGTCTTTGTTTATGAGCTCCATGATGATACATTCCATGGCCTTGCAGACCAAGCTCATCAGGCTAATAGGACGATAGTTCCCAGGATCAGTGGTGGCTCCCCCTTTGTGGAATGGGATAACTGTTGCTATGCACCATTCAGTGGGCACAAAGCCTGATGTGAGGCTATGATTGAACATGGTGCTTAGGTGGGGAGCCAGTTCGTTCTGAAGTTTGTGTAAAATGCAGCCTGGGATGTTGTCCAGTCCCATGGAAGCTGTGTTTTTGGCTTTAGAGAGTGCAGCTTTTACCTGTGTAGTTGTGATTACAGGGACTCTGCATTCTTCCTGTATAGATATGGGCCCTTTAGGTTGTGAGAGGGTGGTAAAAGTTAGCACTGAACCTATCTGCCAGAATGTTGGCAATATCAGTTGGTTCTGTAATTTTCATGCCGTTGTGCTGTAACTCAGAGCAGATCTGGGTGTTGCCATTGATATTCTTGACATAGCTATAGAATGCTTTGTGGTTGTCCTTAGAATCAGTGGCGATTTTATTTTCATAGCTAGCTTTGGAGGCTCTTATAAGGGATCTCAGCGTCTTACTGAGGCTGACCAGGGAGCTCCACCACTCATGGGATTTTACTCTCTTTTGCAACAGTTTCTTCCTGCTGTTGTACAGTTTGTTTATGGCAGGGTCCCACCAGATTGGCTTCCTTTTTTTGGAGGATAGCTTCTTAGTTCTGTTTGGGATAGCACGATCCATGCACTCATGTAAGTGCTTATAGAGTGCATTTGTGTAGGATTCAGCAGTTGTAACTGTATTGGCCATCTGCATGGGTGTCATGAAGTTCACCACTTCTGTCTTATGAAGCATGAAGTTGGCTATGGAGAAATTTTTTACCGTGGTTTTCTTAATGGGTGGGGGTGGGATGTGGATATCTAGGGTGATTAACTTATGGTCGGATCTGACCAACAAGGAACTGACTTCGGGTGTGGAACACCAGTCACTCATGTTGGTAATGACTAGGTCTGGGATATTGTTGCCCTTGGTGGGGGTGTGGATAAGTTGATTCAGGGCACTGGAATTTAGGAATTCCAGAAAGCATTGAGCGAAGGAGTTGGTACATGAGTAGTTTTCCCAGTTAATGGTAGGGTAGTTGAAATCGCCCTTTATCAGGGTGTTTGAACCCTAATATTTTCCAGTATATCAAGAAAAGAGGAGTGGGAATGCTGGGGCATGATGGGGGATCTGTAGCATGCTACAATTTGGATTGCGGTTTTGCCCAGAGTTAGTTGCACTTGGATAACCTCGGATGCATTATGCTGAGCAACTAGCCTGGAGGTGTGGATATCCTTAATGAATATGGGCACACCTCCGCCTTTGATGTTCCAGTCCAGGTTACGTGGCCGAAAAGTGTGGTATGAGTTATAGCCTGGTAGTGCAGGGGTGTTCTTTGGAGCCTTGAACCAGGTCTCACTCACTGCACAGGTATCGATGTTCTCCATTTTAAGGAGTGCCTTGAGTGAGTGCATTTTGAGATTTAGACTTCTAGCATTGAGTAGCGTTACCCTCAGTTTTTGCTTGCCTGTTCCTGTTACATTTGAAACTTGTCTAAAAAAGGCACTATAGGGGAGGCAAGAGCCTTAGCCAGTATCTGGAATACCATGGGCGATAGGTGCAGGCCATCTCTGGCAAAGCATCATGGTCTGTCGACCATGTCGTCCCAGGCAGACAGATACTGGATCGGCATAGAATGACACCAGAAGCTTAGCCAATTGTTGAAGTCAATCATTTTGTCCTTGTACTGCAGTATCATTCTGGGCGATGGCAGAATGCTACTCAGGGCTAGGGTCATACTTCCATGGGCTACAAGATTGGAGAGCTCTTCCATGTCTCTTTTCATGTAGTCCAGGGAGGCATGTCTCAGGTCATTCACACCAACATGGACAATGACAGAGTCATATTTGTACTTGTTGTGGAGTGACCTGAGTGCATGGGTTATGTGGTAGATTCTGGCACCCGACAGGCAGCTGACAGTAACCTTCTCTTTGTTTAGCCTGATGAGTGGGACATCAGTGTGCCTGACTATAGATTCACCTATGACTAGTGGGTTGGGTACGTTGTTTTGCCTTATATATTATATATGTTGTTATTATATATATATATATATATATATATATATATATATATATATATGTATGTTTGCCCATAATATCTGAATAAGTGAGTGGGATTTTCATGACAGCATCAAGGAAACATTTTCCTTCCTTCTGTGTTTTTTTTCTTAAGTTTTGGATTTTTCTTGGTATATTGATTGATTTTCTTAGTATATTTTATTTTTTATTTATTTTTCATTTGTTTACCAGGTTAGTCCGACTGGACACAAGATGACCGTTTTCAGCGGAGGCTGGGGGAGAAAAGCTCCAGATACATAGTAAACAATTATAAAAAATAACAAAAATAAATTATACAAACATAGCTATTTTGTACAAAAAGCATAGAAAATATAAAAGGAGTAAAATCAGAGTTTTACAATTGATGCAGCATACACAGTGGTTAGAATATTGAGAAACAATTAAACAAGATAATATACAACAAATATACAACTGCATGAACATAAATTCAAAAAGAAGTTTCCATAGACAAACAGGGTCATAAACTAGAAAGCATAACTATATTGATATGATTTATATTGCATTTATCTTGTTTTAATGATGGTATGTGTGTATTATTGTACGTGTCATATGTGCACAAATATTTGTATTAATCTATGTATTTACAGTATATTGACAAAGTACTGGGTCACATCAGAGGCTTGGGAGGTCATTGTTAAGAAACTGAGAACTGTTGTAAAGCTTGGCATTGAATAGCATAAGTTCAGGTTATGCTATAAGAGAATAACTATGTAAAGATAACCATGTCAGCAGCCAGAACGCATTATAAACTGAATGTTTTACTGTGCACATTAAGAAATGGATAGATTGGCCCAAACTCTGGACTGATGTGTGTGCTTTTTTTTTATTCCTGGGGAAATGCTATTCAGAAGTGAAGAGACATATAAGGGAACAGTTTTAGTGGCACACAAGGCTGTGATTTTTTTTTTTATGTCTATTGTCATGCAAAGCTGACTAAATAGCTGAATCTAGTAAAGCTGGAAATGTGAGACTGTAGCCCACTGAAGGAGGGGAGATGGGAGGAGTAACTTGGCCAGGAATTGAAACTTGCAAAACTGCTCCTTGTGAAAAGTCTTTTTTATTTCAGTAATTTGTTGATACTTTTGCAAGTTTTTTTCAGAGAATAGTACATCAGTAGGAACAACATTTGCAAAACTCAGCGCATACCAGTCAATGACACATGAGCTGCAGACTCTCAAACTTGGCATTTTTTTTCAGGTGGTCCATTCTAAGTGAATGGAAGTCTAGTCTGACAACAAATGGTAGGGCTATTTGTTCTCAGTCTGTGCATTATGGGACAGATTTAGCTTTCCAAAGGAATCCCGATGTCTGCCCCCATAAGGGCAGACAAGAGTAAAAAAAAAAAAAATTAGGAAAGAGCACTTATTTTGCTGCAGGCATCGTCAGGAAGTGCAGTAAATCATGGCAAGATAAAAAATATATGTTTTTTTCATTGTTTGCCCGTAGTGGTCCTTTAAGACAGTTGTAGACATAATATGACCTGAAAAAAGCCATGTTGATATCACTGATGCTCAGAATAAAATGTACTCGGTAGAGTACAAAGAGTATACCTGGCTACACCCTTGTTCCCATAGAACTTCACTTCAAACCATTCTTAGTTCCTCTTACCACTCACAATGATCCTTTTAATTCATTGGAACCTCTAAGAAATTCTTCAAAATGTTACAGTTTTTCATATTTTCTAATTTTGTTTTGACAGTTATTGATTGGTTTCACTTGGATTACTTTGTGCAATATCTGCAACAATGTTTTCTCCAATTTTTTAAGATTTTGTTTTACTATCTGTACTGATACTGACTCTGGACTAGTAATGATCTTTGTCTTCTCCATGGCTCCACAACTGTGCCTGTAGAAGAAAGTTATCTCTTATGGATTTGTACTCATGGTGTGTGATTTGTTTAGGAGATGGGAATATTGTAGTGGATTCTAAGTTGTGTAATATTCTCAGGAGGACCACTAGAATTAGTAAAATAAAAGCTTTAGAGGCTTACATGTTGAAAGGAAAGTTCAAATGTTCAAGATCATGGCAAGTTAAGTCACCTGAAATTTTGTCTCCAATAAAAACAGAGAGAAAGAGAGGCGAGACCACTGACAGGCAAAACAAAAACTCCTTTTGTAAAAAAAAAAAAAGCTGTGGGAGAAAAGAGAAGGAAGAAAGACATTGACAGAATTGGAAATGCATACAATTTCTTAATAAAAATTATGAAAAGGGAGAGATCTTCCTCTAGAAAAAGAACAGTTTCTAGGGAATGGCTATTATTATGAGAGTTTTTAAGTTTTGTCAGTGTCCAGCATAGGAAGTTGGCATTCATCAGCTTCCATAAGTAGGATACAGGCTGTGCTAGAACTTAAAGAACTGACAAAGGTCCTAAGTGTATTGTATTAGCTGTAATGTACATTGCATAACAAGCAATACATCAGTGCTTAATGTCGTTGTGCCTTGTATTTATATCAGCTGATACTAGCTGGTGCAGGTCAGCTATAGTGTACATACATCCTATATATTTTGGGCATGCTCACTTTATCTTTGCAGCTTCCATTGTTTATAAAAAAAAAAAAAAACACTTTGTAAAGTTGTATTTTCCCGTTTCATGTCACTGAGTATTATCAGTGAAATTTATCCTCAATGACACGAGCATAGGAAGAACATGTAGCTTCACGGATGGACTTTAATGGATGCAGCACTGACACATCCATTGAAGTCTTTGAATGCATCCCTTGCTATAATTAAGGTGACATCACTGAGGGATACAGTACGTTTATTTGGACCATATTTTGACAAAAAGTTTAAGATTTTTTTTATCAAAATACAGTCCAAATATATAATAATTAATAGGGATGAAAATGCATTGTTGCACTTAATTCAACATATGATGTGATACAGGTACAAACATAGGCAAAGTGTTTTAAAGGAAAACTCCATCTTAGAACTAAAAATCTATTTTTTTCACTCTATCTGTTTTCTGAGTTATTTTAACATCTCAAAATTACTCTGACTACTCCTTATAGAATGTTAATATGTTTTCTGCAAAATGGCAATCAATGGGGCTTGATATATCAATGTGATCTTATTTTTCTTCAAGCCTTTCTCTTTCCCATAATCAGTTTCAAGTCTGCTTTATGTGAGTCATGCTAGACATAAGGAAGTAGTGGTGTATTCCCATGCCACTGGCATATAATGGGATTAGTGTCAGTCACTGCCATCTTATATACCGTCTATAGCAGGACTGCTGCTTTTATTTCTTGACTGTCCCTCATTTGTGTGTTTCTCAGGGCTTCTTTTACAGTATACTAAGGAATTATACAGCTGCAACCAAAACAGTTGCTAAATTGCAGGCCTTTGTTCAAAGTATCTATTTGTACTCCAAGTTGAATTGACAGCTCCTCCCCCTACACTTTGGTAAATATTCTGATACTTTATAGGAATTACAAGAAAAACAATTTTCTGACTTTTCTCTAAATGTCACAGACATCTTTAATACTACATTCAAGTAATCTTAAAATGTAAACTAATATAAACATTTAAAGTTCAAAGATTAGCATTTCAATACTGTGATGCTGCTTATGTAAATTTGTCAAGTGTTAACAACTGCCTTTAAACCGCTGATCTAATTGCTCTGTTTTGCTATGAAAGGCATGGCTACATTAGAAGCAGCTGTGAATCAGTGTAGGTTCTCTTTATATGTGCAATAAAGACAATGGAAAGCAGTTTCACACATCTCTGCCTTGTTTACAGCAGCTTGAGCTTCTGACTACAAATTTTTTTGTGTCTGTGGTATGTCATACAAGTGTAGACAAATTCCTCTGTAACTTATGTGAGAAGTTAAACTTATAAAAAAGTGTGTGCCTTTTCCCTTCCTTTGATACCAAAGTGAGGAAATAAAAGTTTTATAAAGCTTAAGAAGGTTCCAGGTACCTAAACAGTACTGGAATCATATTGTAGGGCAGGGGTCTGCAACCTTAACTATCAAAAGAGTCATTTTTGGCCCCTCTCCACCAAATAAAATTCATCTGTTGCCACAAAATCTATTTGACCCCTAAAATGAAGATAACACATAAACAGTGTATAAAGTTTTATATATAGTTATTAAACTATATATAAAAGAGCTACAGTTAGTTGCATTTATGAAATTATAGAACTACAAAAAGAAAACTATTGATATTTTATCATTTTATTGCTTGTTTTAAATGCCAAACTCTTATGAAGAGAAGGCAAAAAACAAAACAAAACAAGAACACTGGCATGTGTAGGCTTATTTTGAAATCAAACAAAGAACTATGCAGGTCTTAGGTTCATAGGTTCATAGGTTCATAGGTTCATACTAGGCTATCTGCCCAAGGGCATTTATAAGCCTAGCCCATAGTTATGTGGCTTTCGCCACCCCTTTAGTTTGAATAAAAACTATGCCTATCATTTTGCTGTGCCTCTGTCAAGCAGTGACGCTGAAGTAATCCCTGGGGTATATCTGCAATCTCCCATCCATTGGTCAAGATTCCTCTTGA
Source organism: Protopterus annectens (assembly GCF_019279795.1). Lineage (NCBI taxonomy): Eukaryota > Metazoa > Chordata > Ceratodontiformes > Protopteridae > Protopterus > Protopterus annectens. The sequence goes on from NC_056750.1 coordinate 31,931,318, forward strand.
ACAAGACCAGAGAGGTGCTCTGCCTCACATGTACCGGGATTTTGTTCCACAGCATAGGGAGTCTCTGGGTGATGAATCTGTCCCTCCAGCACGTTCTATTTATAACCGTGTCAAGGTTTAAGTCTCCGCCCTTGTGGTTCTGAGGGATCTAGATTTTTGAGGTGAAGCATATTCATCAAATCTGGGTTTGACATGGCCTTATATGTCAGGCACAGGTCACCTCTGAGCAAGCGGTATGAGACTGAATAGAGCTGGAGTTCTTTCAGTCGGGCAGCATAAGACATATTTTTGAGACCCTTTATCCTTTTGGTGAGGAACTTTTGGGGCCTTTCAAGCTGCAGCAGGTGTCTGGTCAGATACATTCGAACGGGCATTGTACTCAATCATAGGTCTAATAAGTGATGAGTACAGGGGACGATGACCTCCCTTGATCTAGATGTGAATCCCTTCATGATCAGGTGGGTGATATAGAAGGTTTTCCTAACTACTTTAGCAACATGAGTGTCAAGCGAAAGGCTACTGTCAACCTGGGTCCCCAGATCTCTGATGACTTTTTCTGTGCTCAGTGGATTGCCACCTATATGGTAGCTAGGGGTAGCCTTGTTTTTCCCAAAGGGTATGACTATGCATTTTTGGCGTTTAACTTCAGGCCATGGCTCTGGCACCAGTTATCCATTTGTGTGGGCCCTTTCTGGGGGATATGTGTGTCATATGTTTTATCGACTATGGCCCAGTTTGCAGTCATCTGCAAACTTTGTCAGCCATAACCCTCCTGTGTTTGCTTGTACTTCAGAAAAGTAGATGCCGAACAAGAGTGGACCCAGGACTGAGCCCTGTGGGACACCACTTGTGACAGGCTTTGAGTCTGACATGGCTCCAGCAACTCTGACCCTGTGGGTTCTGTCACTTAGCCAGTTTGCAACCCATCTTGTGATGTATGGGTTTACATTCAAGCTGATGAGTTTTTCGATGATACCTGAGTGGGGTATTGTGTCAAGGCCTTTGCCAGGTCGAGGTAGGCTGTATGGACTGCCTTTCCCTCATCAATGGCCTTGGTGACTGTCTCGAAAAAGTCAACCAAGTTTAAGAGGCAGGATCTGCCTTTGACAAAGCCAAACTGAGTTGGATCCAAAGTCTGCAAGTTCCCTATGTCTTTATTTATGAGTTCCATTATGATCCTCTCCATGGCTTTGCAGATAAGGCTTGTCAAGCTAATGGGGCGGTAATTTCCAGGGTCTGTGGAGGCACCGCCCTTATGAAGTGGGACCACAGTCGCCGTGCGCCACTCCTTGGTGCGTATCCTGAGGTGAGGCTAAGATTAAACAGCTGTCCTAACTGTGGGTTTAATTCCTCATTGAGTTCAGGAAGCACACAGCCGGGGACACCATCCGGTCCCATGGATGCTGTGTTTTTTGCCTTAGTGAGGGCAGTTCTCACCTGGGCGTTGGAGATGTTTGGGGGCTACAATCCTCTGGAATAGATATCTCTCCTTTTGGGGGAGGGGAGAAGTTTGCACTGAACCTGTCAGCCAGTATGTTGGCAATGTGTGTAGGTTCAGTAATTTTCACATCATTTTGAACTAATTCTGAGCATATCTGGGAGTTTCCTCCTAGGTTTCTAACATAGCTAAAGAAGGCCTTATGATTCTCTTTAGAGTCCTTGGCGATTTTTCTCTCAAAATTTGCCTTGGATGATTTTATGAGAGCTCTTAGTTTTTACTTATAATGATCAAAGGTGTCTTACCTTTCAAGGATTTTGCTCTATCTTGTAGTAGCTTCCTCCTTTTGTTGTAGAGCTTGTTTATGGCTGGGGTCCACCAGACTGGACGCTTGCCTTTGGTACAGAGAGTCTTAGTTTTGTTTGGGATTGCCTGATCCATGCAGTCCTGTAGGTGCTGGTAGAAGGCATTTGTAAGTGATTCAGTGGTTTGAGTAATGTTTACCACTGGCTCAGGGGCCTTAAAGGAGACCACACTAGTTTTAGAAGTGTGAAATCGGCTTTTGAGAAGTTTTTCACTGTGGTCTTTTTGTTTCAGGTGGGGCGGGATGAGGACCTCCAGCGAGATTAGTTTATGATCTGATCTCACCAGTGAGGGGTATACTTCGGTGTTGAACATTTTGATCCCATGTTCGTGATGATGAGATCAAGTATGTTTTCTCCTCTTGTGGGGATGGTGACTAGTTGTTCCATGGCATTTGAGTTTATGAACTCCAGGAATCTTTGGGTTAGAGTGTTCGGGCTTGAGTAGTGTTCCCAGTCTATATTAGGGTAGTTAAAGTCACCTAGTATGATGGTGTTTGGAGATACATTTATCCCTCCAATGTTTTCAGGAAGGCCATGTGAGGTTCCTGAGTTTGAGAGGGTGGCCTGTAACATGCTACAAATTGCAGAGCAGTCTTGCCTATGGTTAATTGCACCTGGATGGTCTCCGATGCATCATGCGTTGCCACCAACCTTGAGGTGTGGGTGTCCTTTATGAATATGGACACCCTCCTTTCTTGGTGTTGTCCGGATTTTGGGGCGGAACACATGATATGAGGTGAAACCTGTTAGTGCTGGGGTGCTCTCAGGAGCCTTGAACCAGGTTTCTGTCACAGCACAGACATCGATGTTCTCCATATTGAGAAGGGCCTCGAGTGCGTGCATCTTGAGATTGAGACTTCTGGCATTGAGCAGCATTACCCTTAGTTTTTTCCTTTTGGTGTTCTAGGGTGGTAGGTTTAGAATTTGAGCCTTGCCTAAAAAGGCACTATGGGGTGGCAAGAGCCTTTGCCAATATCCGAAGCCCAGGGTGACAGGTGCAAGCCGTCCCTTGAAGCAGCGTGGCTTGTCCAGCATGTCATCCCAGGCAGACAGACATTGGATCCCCTTTGAATGACACCAGAATTTAAGCCAATTATTAAAGCTGATCATCTTATCACTGTATTGTGGCATCATTCTAGGTGAAGGTAGGATACTGCTCAAGGTCAGGGTCATACCTGCCTGGGCTACATAATCAGAGAGCTCCTCGATGTCCCTTTTCATGTAGTCCAGGAGGTGCGTCTCAGGTCGTTGACACCAGCGTGGACAATGACTGAGTCGTACTTGTACCTGCTGTTGAGAGACCTGAGTGCTTGCGTTATGTGGCGGATTCTAGCGCCTGACAGGCAGCTTACTGTGACCTTCTCTTTACTCAGTCTGGTGAGCGGGACGTCAGTGTGTCTGACTATGGAATCACCAATGACAAGTGTGTCTGGCATTTTGTTTGGCCTTAAGGGCTGTGACTGTTTGACACTCTGACTGTGTGGTCTATGTGTTGCATGTGTTGGGTCGTGAGGTGGTAGTTGTTTGGGTGTCTGCTTTGGTGGCCTCTGCTGTTTTGGTAAATTTTTGATCAGAGCCTCCGAGTATGTCTTTGTGTGAGTATGTGTATGATTTGAAGTTGTGATGGTACCATGTGTGACTGGGTATGTATTGTGTGTGGTTACCTTCTCCTCCTGTCTGGTCTTGCCAGTCCTATGTTGAGAGAGCTCAGCCTCCAGTTTGGCCGTATAGTTGCATCTCTCGCATGTATTTGTGTTTTGTGGGAGAAGGAGAGGATTGTCTGTGTACATGAGGCAGTTGTAACATTGCCTCAATATTCCCAGGTTCACCAGTTGAGCTGGAGAGAACACTAGCAACTGATCCCTCGACATACTAGAAGTAGTAGATAAAGAGACTTTCAAAGGACTCCATGGGAAGTGGGTTTTAGGCTGGTGGGGTACTATCTATAATAAGAGTGCTTTATCAAGGTGCAAGTACTGTAGGAGTAAGTGCTAGGCTTTACAGATAGAGAATAGTCTACTTGGGAATCAAGTAGAGATGAACTTTTCAGTTATAGGATATGCTGGTTAGATCAGCAGTACAGCTCGAGGAAGGTAGTTTTAAGGGAAAATTGGAAGAGTGGAATTTAGATGGCCCAAATAGTTTAACCTTGTTTAACCGCTGCTCTTGTGTGCAACAGTGGTAACTCAGCTAAATCAGCGCTTCTGGCTTAGCGTGTTTTATAGCAGGGGCTGAAGGGAGCTAGGAATTGGCCCAAAACGACCAATGGACTACTAGTTTCTGGCTGAAACTTCACCAAATCAGACAAAAGGCGCTCAGTGCTTCCCACTCCCACTGGTAAGCAAAGAAACTTCCCTCCTTCCTAATAAGGCAATGGATCAGTAACAGGAACTAAAAACAAAGCCCAGGGATCAGCAACTCTGAAACTGGACTACTCTAGTTCAGTAAGGCGGAAAACAAGAGATTTTTTTTGTTTTATTACAGAGACAAGGAAAAAACAGACAGTAATTGCTGTAAATCGGCTAGCACTTTAGTGTGTAGCCTACAGAAACAATTTGCAACAATTAGTAACTTAAAGTGCAATAAACAGTGTAAAATGCAGAAATCACTTAAAGTAGCAATAAAACAGGCGAAATGCAGTTGCTAGCTTAAATAACAGTGGGAAAGCCACAAAAATACTTATATCTGGTAGAAAGTCACTCTTTTAGCTCTCTGCTGCTTGGATCACTCTGCAGGCCACCACGAGGATCTGTGCTGAGTTGGTACAAGCTGGAAAACGTGTTTAGCGTGTTTTATAGCAGGGGGACGAAAGGAGCTAGGAATTGGCCCAAAACAACCAATGGACTACTAGTTTCTGGCTGAAACTTCACCAAATGGGACAGAAAGGCTGCTCAGTGCTTCCCACTCCCACTGGTAAGCAAAGAAACTTCCCTCCTCCCTAATAAGGCAATGAATCAGTAACAGGAACTAAAAACAAAGCCCAGGGATCAGCAACTCTGAAACTGGACTACTCTAGTTCAGTAAGGCAGGAAAACAAGAGATTTTTTTTTTGTTTTATTACAGAGACAAGGAAAAAACAGACAGTAAATGCTATAAATGCTGTAAATCGGCTAGCGCACTTTAGTGTGTAGCCTACAGAAACAATTTGCAACAATTAGTAACTTAAAGTGCAATAAACAGTGTAAAATGCAGAAATCACTTAAAGTAGCAGTAAAACAGGCGAAATGCAGTCGCTAGCTTAAATAACAGTGGGAAAGCCACAAAAATACTTATATCTGGTAGAAAGTCACTCTTTTAGCTCTCTGCTGCTTGGATCACTCTGCAGGCCACCACGAGGATCTGTGCTGAGTTGGTACAAGCTGGAAAAACGCGTGTTTAGCGTGTTTTATAGCAGGGGCTGAAAGGAGCTAGGAATTGGCCCAAAACGACCAATGGACTACTAGTTTCTGGCTGAAACTTCACCAAATCGGACAGAAAGGCTGCTCAGTGCTTCCCACTCCCACTGGTAAGCAAAGAAACTTCCCTCCTCCCTAATAAGGCAATGGATCAGTAACAGGAACTAAAAACAAAGCCCAGGGATCAGCAACTCTGAAACTGGACTACTCTAGTTCAGTAAGGCGGGAAAACAAGAGTTTTTTTGTTTTATTACAGAGACAAGGAAAAAAAACAGACAGTAAATGCTATAAATGCTGTAAATCGGCTAGCGCACTTTAGTGTGTAGCCTACAGAAACAATTTGCAACAATTAGTAACTTAAAGTGCAATAAAAGTGTAAAATGCAGAAATCACTTAAAGTAGCAGTAAAACAGGCGAAATGCAGTCGCTAGCTTAATAACAGTGGGAAAGCCACAAAAATACTTATATCTGGTAGAAAGTCACTCTTTTAGCTCTCTGCTGCTTGGATCACTCTGCAGGCCACCACAAGGATCTGTGCTGAGTTGGTACAAGCTGGAAAACGCGTGTTTAGCGTGTTTTATAGCAGGGGCTGAAAGGAGCTAGGAATTGGCCCAAAACGACCAATGGACTACTAGTTTCTGGCTGAAACTTCACCAAATCGGACAGAAAGGCTGCTCAGTGCTTCCCACTCCCACTGGTAAGCAAAGAAACTTCCCTCCTTCCTAATAAGGCAATGGATCAGTAACAGGAACTAAAAACAAAGCCCAGGGATCAGCAACTCTGAAACTGGACTACTCTAGTTCAGTAAGGCAGGAAAACAAGAGAATTTTTTTTTTTTTTTTTTTTTACAGCGACAAGGAAAAAAACAGACAGTAAATGTTATAAAACAATTCACATGCAGTGCAAGCTGGCACACTTGAGTATGTAGCAATATTAGTCCACACACAGTATGAAAAAATGTAATTAAATTAAAAGGACTAAAAGCAAGTGCAGAAAGGGTTTATTAGAGAGAATGCGGTAAAGAGAAGGGACTGGGGAGTGTCCTAGATCAAATCTACAGTGGGCGGGCACTGCAAAAGCCACCAAATTTAAACTACATCCAAGAACAGGGAGGGGGGTAGACAGCTTCAACAGAGCTATATCTGAGAAATCAGTCTTCAAGTTATAACAACCACAATAAAATGAAGGAAATATACTTAAATCAGCTTATGTCCAGTTGATGTATGCAGACAAATCTCAGTAGCAGCAACTCTACTTAAAATGATTACCAGAGATGTAACCAACACAGGTTTTAAAGTTATCAGAAACCCCACCAAGCTAATTAACACTTAAAGGAATTTCAGAGCAGTTTAACAACTAGTGCAGAGCTTTAGACACACACACAAGACAGTTTCAACAGAGCTAGATCTGAGAAATCAGTCCCCAAGTTATAACAACCACAATAAAATGAAGGAAATATACTTAAATCAGCTTATGTCCAGTTGATGTATGCAGACAAATCTCAGTAGCAGCAACTCTACTTAAAATGATTACCAGAGATGTAACCAACACAGGTTTTAAAGTTATCAGAAACCCCCCCAAGCTAATTAACACTTAAAGGAATTTCAGAGCAGTTTAACAACTAGTGCAGAGCTTTAGACACACACACAAGACAGTTTCAACAGAGCTAGATCTGAGAAATCAGTCCCCAAGTTATAACAACCACAATAAAATGAAGGAAATATACTTAAATCAGCTTATGTCCAGTTGATGTATGCAGACAAATCTCAGTAGCAGCAACTCTACTTAAAATGATTACCAGAGATGTAACCAACACAGGTTTTAAAGTTATCAGAAAACCCCAAACTAATTAACACTTAAAGGAATTTCAGAGCAGTTTAACAACTAGTGCAGAGCTTCAGACACACACACAAGACAGTTTCAACAGAGCTAGATCTGAGAAATCAGTCCCCAAGTTATAACAACCACAATAAAATGAAGGAAATATACTTAAATCAGCTTATGTCCAGTTGATGTATGCAGACAAATCTCAGTAGCAGCAACTCTACTTAAAATGATTACCAGAGATGTAACCAACACAGGTTTTAAAGTTATCAGAAACCCCCAAGCTAATTAACACTTAAAGGAATTTCAGAGCAGTTTAACAACTAGTGCAGAGCTTCAGACACACACACAAGACAGTTTCAACAGAGCTAGATCTGAGAAATCAGTCCCCAAGTTATAACAACCACAATAAAATGAAGGAAATATACTTAAATCAGCTTATGTCCAGTTGATGTATGCAGACAAATCTCAGTAGCAGCAACTCTACTTAAAATGATTACCAGAGATGTAACCAACACAGGTTTTAAAGTTATCAGAAACCCCCCCAAGCTAATTAACACTTAAAGGAATTTCAGAGCAGTTTAACAACTAGTGCAGAGCTTTAGACACACACACAAGACAGTTTCAACAGAGCTAGATCTGAGAAATCAGTCCCCAAGTTATAACAACCACAATAAAATGAAGGAAATATACTTAAATCAGCTTATGTCCAGTTGATGTATGCAGACAAATCTCAGTAGCAGCAACTCTACTTAAAATGATTACCAGAGATGTAACCAACACAGGTTTTAAAGTTATCAGAAACCTCCCAAGCTAATTAACACTTAAAGGAATTTCAGAGCAGTTTAACAACTAGTGCAGAGCTTCAGACACACACACAAGACAGTTTCAACAGAGCTAGATCTGAGAAATCAGTCCCCAAGTTATAACAACCACAATAAAATGAAGGAAATATACTTAAATCAGCTTATGTCCAGTTGATGTATGCAGACAAATCTCAGTAGCAGCAACTCTACTTAAAATGATTACCAGAGATGTAACCAACACAGGTTTTAAAGTTATCAGAAACCCCCAAGCTAATTAACACTTAAAGGAATTTCAGAGCAGTTTAACAACTAGTGCAGAGCTTCAGACACACACACAAGACAGTTTCAACAGAGCTAGATCTGAGAAATCAGTCCCCAAGTTATAACAACCACAATAAAATGAAGGAAATATACTTAAATCAGCTTATGTCCAGTTGATGTATGCAGACAAATCTCAGTAGCAGCAACTCTACTTAAAATGATTACCAGAGATGTAACCAACACAGGTTTTAAAGTTATCAGAAACCCCCAAGCTAATTAACACTTAAAGGAATTTCAGAGCAGTTTAACAACTAGTGCAGAGCTTCAGACACACACACAAGACAGTTTCAACAGAGCTAGATCTGAGAAATCAGTCCCCAAGTTATAACAACCACAATAAAATGAAGGAAATATACTTAAATCAGCTTATGTCCAGTTGATGTATGCAGACAAATCTCAGTAGCAGCAACTCTACTTAAAATGATTACCAGAGATGTAACCAACACAGGTTTTAAAGTTATCAGAAACCCCCCCAAGCTAATTAACACTTAAATGAATTTCAGAGCAGTTTAACAACTAGTGCAGAGCTTCAGACACACACACAAGACAGTTTCAACAGAGCTAGATCTGAGAAATCAGTCCCCAAGTTATAACAACCACAATAAAATGAAGGAAATATACTTAAATCAGCTTATGTCCAGTTGATGTATGCAGACAAATCTCAGTAGCAGCAACTCTACTTAAAATGATTACCAGAGATGTAACCAACACAGGTTTTAAAGTTATCAGAAAACCCCCAAGCTAATTAACACTTAAAGGAATTTCAGAGCAGTTTAACAACTAGTGCAGAGCTTCAGACACACACACAAGACAGTTTCAACAGAGCTAGATCTGAGAAATCAGTCCCCAAGTTATAACAACCACAATAAAATGAAGGAAATATACTTAAATCAGCTTATGTCCAGTTGATGTATGCAGACAAATCTCAGTAGCAGCAACTCTACTTAAAATGATTACCAGAGATGTAACCAACACAGGTTTTAAAGTTATCAGAAACCCCCAAGCTAATTAACACTTAAAGGAATTTCAGAGCAGTTTAACAACTAGTGCAGAGCTTCAGACACACACACACAAGACAGTTTCAACAGAGCTAGATCTGAGAAATCAGTCCCCAAGTTATAACAACCACAATAAAATGAAGGAAATATACTTAAATCAGCTTATGTCCAGTTGATGTATGCAGACAAATCTCAGTAGCAGCAACTCTACTTAAAATGATTACCAGAGATGTAACCAACACAGGTTTTAAAGTTATCAGAACCCCCCAAGCTAATTAACACTTAAAGGAATTTCAGAGCAGTTTAACAACTAGTGCAGAGCTTCAGACACACACACAAGACAGTTTCAACAGAGCTAGATCTGAGAAATCAGTCCCCAAGTTATAACAACCACAATAAAATGAAGGAAATATACTTAAATCAGCTTATGTCCAGTTGATGTATGCAGACAAATCTCAGTAGCAGCAACTCTACTTAAAATGATTACCAGAGATGTAACCAACACAGGTTTTAAAGTTAGCAGAAACCCCCCCAAGCTAATTAACACTTAAAGGAATTTCAGAGCAGTTTAACAACTAGTGCAGAGCTTCAGACACACACACAAGACAGTTTCAACAGAGCTAGATCTGAGAAATCAGTCCCCAAGTTATAACAACCACAATAAAATGAAGGAAATATACTTAAATCAGCTTATGTCCAGTTGATGTATGCAGACAAATCTCAGTAGCAGCAACTCTACTTAAAATGATTACCAGAGATGTAACCAACACAGGTTTTAAAGTTATCAGAAACCCCCAAGCTAATTAACACTTAAAGGAATTTCAGAGCAGTTTAACAACTAGTGCAGAGCTTCAGACACACACACAAGACAGTTTCAACAGAGCTAGATCTGAGAAATCAGTCCCCAAGTTATAACAACCACAATAAAATGAAGGAAATATACTTAAATCAGCTTATGTCCAGTTGATGTATGCAGACAAATCTCAGTAGCAGCAACTCTACTTAAAATGATTACCAGAGATGTAACCAACACAGGTTTTAACGTTATCAGAAAACGCCCAAGCTAATTAACACTTAAAGGAATTTCAGAGCAGTTTAACAACTAGTGCAGAGCTTCAGACACACACACAAGACAGTTTCAACAGAGCTAGATCTGAGAAATCAGTCCCCAAGTTATAACAACCACAATAAAATGAAGGAAATATACTTAAATCAGCTTATGTCCAGTTGATGTATGCAGACAAATCTCAGTAGCAGCAACTCTACTTAAAATGATTACCAGAGATGTAACCAACACAGGTTTTAAAGTTATCAGAAAACCCACAAGCTAATTAACACTTAAAGGAATTTCAGAGCAGTTTAACAACTAGTGCAGAGCTTCAGACACACACACAAGACAGTTTCAACAGAGCTAGATCTGAGAAATCAGTCCCCAAGTTATAACAACCACAATAAAATGAAGGAAATATACTTAAATCAGCTTATGTCCAGTTGATGTATGCAGACAAATCTCAGTAGCAGCAACTCTACTTAAAATGATTACCAGAGATGTAACCAACACAGGTTTTAAAGTTATCAGAAAACCCCCCAAGCTAATTAACACTTAAAGGAATTTCAGAGCAGTTTAACAACTAGTGCAGAGCTTCAGACACACACACAAGACAGTTTCAACAGAGCTAGATCTGAGAAATCAGTCCCCAAGTTATAACAACCACAATTGTTTGAGTCCTGTCACTTGTTTGTCTCTAATACATAAAATACAAAGGCTTGGGGCTTCATTCAAATGCTTTAATACATGGAAACACATCAGAATGGATAGCAGGATCTTTAAATATGAACAAAGTAGTAAACAGGCAGACCTTACATACATACATACATGCTTACATCTCAACAGCTAACTACAAAATTGCAGTCAGGTTCCCACGTGCTCAGTATTTATACACTTGTGCAAGCCCTTGTATAGCTTCTTAAAGTTATATGCAAACATACTGATCTACATCCTCCCTCTTAAAAAGATTGCCCCTTATGCAAAACAATGTTAGAGTTAGGGATGCATTACTATATACATTAGAAACAAAACGCAATGTTCATGTCCAGGTTGCTTCATATCTGCTACAGGGTTTAGAGAGTCGACCATATCTCGTAACATAACAGTTGGGATCAAATTTAGCAACAGGGACAGTCTGCAGTGCACATCTTGTATCAGGAGCTTCTGGATTTGTCCTAGGAACAGGAATGTCCTCTGGAACTTCCACTGGAATTGGAACACCAGATAACTCACTCTGAGATAAAGAGTCTTTCTCACATTCTATCTGCTGTGGTATAGGCTCAGACACTGGTCTTAAATGCTTCTGATTCCACCTAAAAGTTGCTTCTTCTGATTCCACAATGTACCGTCTCAGCTCTGGACCAGTATTCTTCACGACATCAATCCGATCATAACCTTTGGACGTCTGCATCCTTACCACTTCTCCCTCTCGTAATGGATTGAGCGGTTTGCAGGTTTTATCATAGTAGGACTTATGGGACAGGTGCTTCTTCAACAGATTGGCTTTCACCAATCTGTTGTTCTTGACAGATGGAACCAACAATTGACTACTAATTAGTAATGTGGTTCTGGTTTGTCTCGACAGAAGTCTCTAAGCAGGTGATCCAAGATGTTTATCATGTGGAACATTTCTGAGATTCAAGAGATTCAGGAAAACATCACTATTATCTCATTTGGACTTCTCAAGTAACTGTTTTGCACTTTGAACTGAGCATTCTGCCAAGACATTTGGCTGCAGGTACTCTGGACTACTTGTGACATGAGTAAAGTCTCATTCTTCGGCAAATCTTTTGAACTGCTGGCTTGTAAACTGCGTGCCATTGTCAGAAATAACTTTGTGCAGACTACCATGGATTGCAAAATGATGTTTCATCTTAGTAATGACAGTACTTGATGCTAGGTTGGGAAGGAGGTCAATCTTGAATCAATTGGAGTAAGAGTCTACTAATACCAAATAATGTTGACCATTCCACTTGAAGATATCATGGCTACTCTCAACCAAGGTAGTTCTGGAATCAGGTTTAGCTGAAGTGGTTCCTTCTGTTGATGTGGCTTTGTACTATTACACACTAAACAAGATAAAAGTACTCTCTCAATGTCTTGTGACATAGAAGGCCAAAATACTAGTACTCCCACCTTTCTTTTGGTAGACTCAGTTCCTGGGTGACCATGATGCAAGATAGTAATGTACTCTGGTTGCAAGGACTTTGGAACAATTACTTTCAGACCTTTCATTATGATACCTTTGTCAGACAAAATCTCATCTCTGTATGGGAAGTAAGATTGCATTTCTTGAGGTAAATCAGATCACTTTGATGGCCATCCTTGATTGATAAAGTGGTTGAGCCTTTGAAAGACTGGATCTGTGGCTGTGTGATCTCTCAACTCATCGAGACATGTGGAGGAAAAATTTTTCACTTCAGTGACTTCAAAATCAAGGTTCTCATTCTCATGCTGTTCTGTGGTGTTTCTGGGTGATCTGGATAATGTATCAGCAAGATAAAAAAAGTCTGCCTTTCTTGTAGACAAGATTGAAATTGTATTTTTGCAATCTCAGCATCATACGTTGCAGTCTGGATGCACAGGCCTTCTCAAGATAGTGACTAATGGTTGCTGGTCTTTTTCAATCCAGACAGGTCTCTCATAAACATAATCATGGAACTTCGAACCTGAAAACACAATTGCCAAAAGCTCTTTCTCAAGCTGGGCATACTGCATCTTGGTTTGGGTAAGAGTTCTCGATATGTAGGCAACAGGTTGATCCTCTTGTAGAATAATTGCATCAAGTCCAAATTTCGAAGCATCACAGGAAAGTGTAACTGGCTTGTGAACATTATAGTATATGAGAGTTGGTGGACTTGCAGTTCTCGGTTTCAGGACATCAAATGTTCTTTGGTGTTTCTCTAATCAAGACCAGGATACATCTTTATGTGTCAGCTCTCTGAGTGGTACTGAAAGTTGGCTCAAGTCTGGAAGGAACTTCCCTAGATAGTTGACCATGCCAAGAAAATGTTGCAGTGCTTGAACATTGTCTGGAGCGGACATCTCGAGAATGGCTGTTTGCTTTGAAGGGTCTGGTCGTAGGCCTGTACTTGTAAATAAATGACCGACATAAGTAACTTTATGTAGCCTGAATTTGCATTTGTGTGGGTTGAGCTTAAGATTCACTTGACATGCCCTTTGCAGAACTTTTCTGAGGTTTCTTTCATGTTCTAATTCATCATGATCTCCTACTAGTATGACGTCTACTATGATACGACAAGAATACCAAGAAAACATTTGCTCCATTGCTCGCCAAAAGACTTCACTTGCGGAGTTTATTCCAAATGGCATTCTCAGAAATCTGTACCTTCCAAACAGATTACTGAAAGTAGTTAGCAATCATGATTTTTGTTAAGCTGAATTTGCCAAAATAAACTCTTTGCATCTAGGACAGAAAAAATAGTGGCATTGGCATCAAGGCTGTGACTTCTTTGACTATGAGCCTTGGATGATGAGGTCTTTTTAATGCTTTGCTCAATGCTAGTGGATTAATACATATTTTGATGTCATCTGAACTTTTCTTATGAGCAAATCACTAAGATACCCATTCATTTAGAGTTTCAATTGGAAAAATCACACCTTGTCTCACCATTTTATCTAACTCGTCTTTGACTCTGTCCTGCATGGCTATTGGAACTTTGCATGCTGGTCTGATAACTGCACTGACATCTGGGTTTAACTTCATGGAGTACACAACTGGAAGTTTCAACAACAAAAAAACAAAACAACCAGGAACCAAAGAGAAGCAACCAAACAGTAAAAGTACACTGGTGGAAATAGGTGCTCGACACGATTCTTTTAGCCTAAACCAAATTTATTAATCTTCTATTCATCCAAAGACTTCATCAGAAACAAACAACCACATAATAATGCAGACATATTTAAACAAAATTTGTTAAACAGTTAACCAATAAGAAAACACTGATGTTAACCCTTAATGCATCAAACAGAATAAATGACAGATTGTCTATACTTTAAAAAACATTTAGTGTTTACAGCTTCATTGAACCAGGAGGAAGGTGAGCAGCCAACCGAATCTGCCACTCTTTGTCCTTCTTTTTAACTTCATTCTTAAAATCACCACCCCTTAAGTCCATATGTACCACGTCCAAAACAGAAAAAATAAATTTCTTAAAATTGGAACATTTTACAGAATGCTTGAACAGAGCATTGTTCTCATTATGTGCCGTAATAGCATGTACATGTTCCCTAATTCTAGTACGCAGACTTCTGCTAGTCATGCCAACATAAAATGCTGGGTTCCCTATGTTAGACTGACAGCTCGGAAGATCAAAACTCAAAACACTGACGCCAGAAGAACGAAACCTCAAAAACACGAAAGTTCACATGCCCAACACACCACAATCCTGGCACTTTAAACAAAAAGTTCACTGTTACACACAACACACACACAAAACAAGCACACCAACAACCTAAAAACCTACACTACACCTTACACAAAACTATCTATGCACTAACGCACTAACCTTAACTCAAACCCTAACCCTAAGGTCCATAACTATCCCACACTCACCTTACCCACTCCCTAACCCTAAGGTCCGTAACTATTGCACACTCACCTTACCTGCTCCCTAACCCTAAGGTCCGTAACTATCGCACACTCAACTTACCCGTACCCTAACCCTAAGTCCCTCACTATCGCACACTTACCTTATACGCACCCTAACCCTAAGTCCCTCACTATCGCACACTAAACTTACCCGCACCCTAACCCTAAGTCCCTCACTATTGCACACTTACCTTACCCGCACCCTAATCCTGCGTCCCTCACTATCGCACACTTACCGGGTTGCGCTCACAAGTTACCCCTGTATGTGTTTTTGCTGTCGGGATTACGACTTGTCGGTCATCTGCTTCTTCGTTCTTCTGGCGTCAGTGTTTTGAGTGTCGATCTTCCATGCTGTCGGTCTAACATAGGGAACCCAAAATGCTGTATATGATGTACATAAAGCAACATAAACAACCCCAGTAGAAGAACAATCAAATCTTCCTGGCACTTTTATAGTTCTATTACAGTGTGAATGAAAAAACAGTGCCAGCAAACGTTCGAACTCCGTCCCAGCAGTTTATTAAACCAATGATGTAGACAAATCAAGCACAAATTCTATTGTTAACGCTTTTTAAAAAATAGAATCAACCTGCGTTTTCGTCCTTGCATATAGGACTTCATCAGACAACACTTTAATTAATTGGTACATTTATATACTGAAAGAATTCAGTCTACTTATATAAATTATCCATTCACCTTACTTAATTATTTAAAACCTCCTATCACATTAGGGAATCTCATGAATATTAATGCCTTTCAGGGAAATACGTAAAAACAACAAATACATGAAATGTTTGCTCACTTTTACACTGATCAAAAACTAACTTAAAACATACTCATAAAAAGTTTATAATAAGTAAAAATACAATAATTAATTCATCCATTCATTAATAAATAATCATATAAATATTTATTTAAATATTATTTAAAAATATGTATATATATAAAAACAAGCTTCCTAAAAGTATACTATTCACTTTATGCATATATAAATAATAAGTGGTATATTTGATGAAATAATGCCCTCTAGTGTCAATTTTGAACATTACATCAATTTTATCTATAACTTGTTAGCTCTTATTTTTAATAGGGGTGTTATGGTAAGGAAATCATTTAAACCAGGTTTAGTATTTGAATCCAAATAAACCTGCCACCATAATTCTTTTGATTCTAAAATTTCCTCCCATAGTCCACCCCTAATATCTGGCAAAATTTGATCAAGTACAAAAAATTGGAACCTATATTCAGGACATGTGGTTGTATGTTTATATAAGGCATTTGTACTCTTCGCTTTCAGTATGTCATAATTGTGCTCATAAATTCTTCTTTTCAAACAACGTTCCGTTTTACCTATGTAAAACGACTGACATTTCTGACAAATAGCCACATAAACGATACCCTTACTTTCACAGTTGTAATAATTTCCACTTTTGAGCCATTTATCTCTACTTACTATCTGTATTACTTGTTTATTAATGATATATGGGCACTGTTGGCATCTACCACATCTATATGTCCCATTCCTTCGTTGGTTTCCCTTAGGTAATTTACCTCTACCTCTTTCCAATATTTTGCCTATATTTGGTGGATTTTTGTACACTATTTTAGGTGCCATCTTAGTTATTTCTTCAATATCTGTTAATGAGCTAAAATTATTCCATTCTTTTTTAAAAATTTCTCTCAATTTATTATTTGACTTATTATATTCCACTATCAGGCTCCCTGAGTAATTAACTTGTTCCACTTTGTTACTCACAATTTCTTGATTAATCATATCTATATTCCTCTGGGGACCCTCATTTGTGTCTAAAATTGGTTTGAACCTATCTAACCTACCCAGCTCAACCTCTTTTCTTAAATTCTCTATGAAACTCATGGGATATCCTCGTTCTAGAAACATATTTGTAAGAGTCTTACATTCTTCTTGGAAATCCTTCTCATCTGATGTCATCCTTGAGCCTCTTACAAATTGTCCCTTCACTATATTTTTCTTACTGTAGGGGGGGTGTGCACTTTCATAATGTAAATAGGAATTTACATATGTGTCTTTTCTATAAACCTTACTTTGAAATTTACCCTTTTCTTTATATATTTCTA
This sequence comes from Protopterus annectens, assembly GCF_019279795.1. Lineage (NCBI taxonomy): Eukaryota > Metazoa > Chordata > Ceratodontiformes > Protopteridae > Protopterus > Protopterus annectens. Next base: position 31,948,222 of record NC_056750.1, read on the forward strand.
TATCTAAATATTTCAACTTTTCTTTGTTTACAGTATACGTAAATTTCAAAAATGTAGTCGTTTGATTAATATATTCCATAAATTCAGAAAATTTCTCCTGCGTCTCTACCCAAAAAATGACTATATCGTCTAAAAATCTGAAATACTTTATCCAACATTCCTTAAATTTACAATTAGCTATGAATTGCTCCTCCCATCTGGCTAAGACAATATTTGCAAATGTGGGGGCATAAACTGCCCCCATCGCAACACCCGTCCTTTGTTGATAATATCCACCGTCGAACATGATGTAATTATATTTTAAGACGGTGTCCATTAGTGTCACACTTGCTATCTTGTCTTCCAAACTTAAACTTTCATCACTAAATATCATTTGTTCAAACATGTCCATACCCTCTCCAAAAGGAATACATCCAAACAGATCGATAACATCTATAGTGATAAACAATAAGTTTTCCTTATACATGTCTTGTTTAATTACCCCCAATAAGTTCCAGGAATCCTTTAATATAAAATTGTTTTTTAACCAGATATGTTTAGTTTTATAGTCAACAAATTTAGCTAAAGGACCCGTCTTGGCCCCTGCTGCCGAGACTATGGGTCTAAGGGGGGGGTTTGTCATATCTTTATGGATTTTTGGTATCCCAAAAATATAGGCTATCTTGGGTTTCTTAACCTCCAAAAATCTATAGGTTGTTTCATCAATAACCTTCTCTAACACCAAATTTTGTAAGATTATATCAATTTTTTGATAGCCTATATTGATTTCATTCAGGGATACCTCACCATACTTATAATTATCACTCAAAATGGAATTTAACTTTCCTTCATATAATATTTTGTCCATGATGACAATGCCCCCACCCTTGTCTGGCTTCATTATTCTAAGTGAGGTGTTACTGCTTAAATTGTTTAAAACCTCCATCTCTTCTTTGTTCAAGTTATAATGAATCCAACCTTTGTTAGAATGTTTTCTAACTGAGCTAATCATTAAATTCTCAAAATTCTTGATTTGAGGGATCAAAGGGGGGTTAAAAATTGACTTTCTCTTTAAAACACCTTCGTTTGTCCCTTCTCTTTTAATACCAGCCCTATTAGCCATGACTTCCAAATTATTTTTTCTCGTAAATAACTTGACATCTAAGATGGTACGAGTGTCATCACTTCTCTTGTTAGGTATATACTTCAACCCTTTACTAAATAAAGAAAAATGATTAGGATTCAGAATAAGGCTGCTAAAATTGTAAATAGTGAAATTATTGTAAATGTGTTTAACTTCATCCTGTACTATTATTTCTTTGTTTGAGTCTGTATACTTATTTTCTAGGGTCGGGGCATCTACATGTATCTTCCCCTCCCTCTTCTCCCCCCCCGATTCTGAAAATTTCTACCATAATGAGAATTATTTCCATACTCATTACTCCTTTCACCTAAAGGTGGGAATTCCACATCATAATCTTCACCATACCATCCATCATCCATTCCAGTCCCTTTTTTATATTCAAAAACTGTGTTATTAACATTATTATTCCATTTGTTTCTGAATTTTTTCACCCTATTTCCTTGATATACTGGTTTAGGGTAATTAGTGTGATTTTCATACTCCTTAACATCTCTATTTAATTTTAACAATTTACGCTGTATCACTTCTTCACACTTTTTATCTATTTCATTCCTTATTTGGAGGTACTTGTCCTTTTCCTCCTTAATTTCATGCAGCAAATCTGTTGTGATACAAGTATCTAATAACTCAATTTCACTTTTCAACTCCATTTGCTTACTTTCATTTTCATTAATAATTAATTGAATAACCTCTAAACCACATTTATTAAACACATCTAACAAACATTTGTGAAAATGGGAGCCAATCTGCACATTATTAGGGTATCTGTATACCCTTAAACCCTTAGGGACTATCTCCCTTTTTAAGCATTCCCTTAAATAGGCATTTTCAATACTGAGTATTCTATATTTAGTTAATAAACTGTTAAATCTACCAAATTTCATACTATAAGATTCATCATCATAAATAACTTCTTCATTACTAATAAAATTGTCAAATTGAAAGTCTCTTTGAAGCCATTCGGAAGTCGTTTTTTTATGTAAACTATTGTTATTAGGGGCAACAGTACCTTGTAAGCCTGTATTTGGCTTCGCTTTTCTTTTGGGTTTGGCACCCAAATCTTTACTTGTCTGATGAAGTCCTATATGCAAGGACGAAAACGCAGGTTGATTCTATTTTTTAAAAAGCGTTAACAATAGAATTTGTGCTTGATTTGTCTACATCATTGGTTTAATAAACTGCTGGGACGGAGTTCGAACGTTTGCTGGCACTGTTTTTTCATTTACTTGTTTTTTCGAGTGCTGATACCTGGTTTGGAGTCTATTACAGTGTGATAAGTTTATGAAGGGACCCTCAGAAATAAACCTACGCATCCTGCAGTTCAAACATTTGTAAGTACCAAAGACCTTATTAGTACAAGGTGTTAAAATTTTCATCCCTGAAAATTCTAACAGTTGTTTTATGTTTCCATTTTTTCTTTTCTACAAACTGGAGTCTATTTCCACTACTTTTGCCAGGTCCTCATGTCCAGGCAAAATTTTCCAATTGTTTTTGACAATATTTTTAATGGTCATGAAATCCACCTTCATGTCCAAACAAAACGTTGAAGCAAAATGGGAGTTAAAAGATTCATCTCTTGCTTCATTGGTAATCTGTTTAATAGAGAAACCATGTATAATAATGGGTGGAAATTTATTGGTTCTAACACTAATAATTTAACGTTGTATTAATAAGCAAGTCCAAGCTATAACCTCTTTCCAAGAATAAATTCTTAATAAATTCTATTTCATTCAAAAAGCTTGGTCATCACTGACAATCATGGAGGCTCAAATGTATTGGCCACATGGAATGATCCTTTTTATGTACATAGGATGCCCACTTTTAAACTGGACATAACTATTACTAAAAGTTTCTTTTCTGTGAATTCTATAAATAAATTTGACACCATCCCACTCTTAATCTATGTCTAAAAAATTCACACAAAGACCAAAGTTTTCAGTTGTGAATTCTAGAAAAGTACAACTATTATTTAATTCTAGCATAAAATTATTCAAATCAAAATCAACTTCTAAAACAATAAAAAATAAATCATCGAAAAAACAGCAGTACATCAAAATCTTGTCATACATAGAAATGTGCAGTAGCAATTCTTTCTCCCACCATCCTAAAACTAACTTAGCAAAAGAGGGGGCTAATGTCACCCCCATTGCTACCCCCTTCTTTTGTTTGCAAAACGTAGTGTTAAAAATAAAATAATTATTCACTAACACTATATCCATTAAAGTTCTATATAGATATATAGATATACTTGATGTATGTCATAGTGCCCATATTTTTGTAAAAAATTACTTAAAAATTCTAACCATTCTTCTACAGAAATCAACGTATAAAGGGAAGAAATATACTGAAGAAATATAATCAACGTATAAAGGGAAGAATTTTAGGATGGTGGGAGAAAGAATTGCTACTACACATTTCTATGTATGACAAGATTTTGATGTACTGTCATTTTGTCGATGATTTATTTTTTATTATTTTAGAAGTTGATTTTGATTTGAATGATTTTATGCTAGAATTAAATAATAGTTGTACCTTTTTAGAATTTACAACTAGAAACTTCGGTCTTTGTGTGAATTTTTTGGACATAGATTTAGAGTGGGATGGTGACAAATTGGTAAAAGAAGCAGTATTATCAGAAATTTCTGTCCTCACATGAAATTCTCTACTTTGGTTAAGGAAATCCCATGAGTCACTAATATGCAATTCCATTTTCTTAAAAAATGGGTTCAAATCATAATCAAGAAACAGAAAAATATTCTCTGTACTACATCTAGGCACAGAGACTATCGATCTAAAGGGAGATTATGAAAGTTTGTATGCAATTTTGGGATACCAAACAGGACACCTATTTTTGGTTCATCAGTGTGCAAAAAAATGAACAATTCCAGATTAATATCAGCATTCATTAATAATTCATATAAGTTGTCATATACATTCCTATGATTTTTCAGTACATCACATTTTCTAACCTCTGTGCATTCTAATTCATTACTAAGCATTTGTTCAATTGAGCATTTGTTCAATTGCATTAACAAAAGTCTCTTGTGTCATTATGACAATCCCTCCCCTTGTCTGCCTTCATATATCTAAGATGTTTAAAACTCTTTAAGTCATTTAGTGTTCTAATTTCACTCTGACAAATTAAAAAAAACATACTTTTAGATTAATTCTTACAACATTGCCTTATTTCTTCTTTACAACTTCTTTCAAATACCTTAATAGTATGATGTAGAATCAGGTTATAACTAGAAGGTTTACAAAACATAATCTTAGAACTAATGCCATTCAACATAAAACTTAAATTCAGCTTCCTAAAATACTTTTTAAAGTCAACAATAGTTGTAGTTTCATTAGCACGTTGACTAGGAACAAAGTTCAAACCTAAGTTTAAAATTTTGTAATGAACATCTTGCAAACAAACATTAGACAAATTATAAACATTTCCAAAAGTATTTGTACTTATTTTTTTAATGTTTTCTCTGAGCGCTTCCTGTTGAGGCTACTCCCTCGACTCCTGGTGTTGAAACTCTGGCTCCTCTGCCTCAAAAAATTACTTTTAGCTGAACGAATGGTCATTCTATCAAATTCTTGTACAGAACCAGCATTATTGTTAACGAAACCTGGCAAGTCTTTAAACTCTTGAGCATTAGTACGCTCAGAAGTTCCTGGGCCTCCATTACTCTCTGCATGAACTCTGTCATATGACACTGCAGCCTCATTTATGCTTTCAGTGGCTCTTGAATTTAAAGAGACAATCTGATCTCCACCTAATGTGCATGTTAGAAGTTTGTGCATTAAAAAAAGTACTATTTCAATGATACCTTTTCTGATAGGCATTCTTGTTGTTGTAAAGTCTTTTCTCCTGTTCTAAGAGAAAGGCATTGCCAGACTTATAAGCTGACACATCCCTTTGAATTTTCTTCTGCTTACGAAACACAGCTGCCTTCTCAAACTTGGATACATTGTTAAAACAGTATCACATTCATGCTGTATATTGCTACAGTGTTGCAATTGTGCTCTAATAGTAGTATCCACATCAGTCAGACTTTTCTTTGACTGTCAGTAATGGAAACATTGTTTTTTATAAGCAATGTTAAAAATTCTTTTCCAGCTTTACTGAAAAAGGAAACCAACTCATGATAAAAAGGAGTATCCTTGCTTTCACCATTGGGAAATTTATAAAATCTCAAACCCTTTGGTGTGATGTTTAGTCTCAGACAGTGTTCAAAATACTTGTTCTCAATCACTAAACTATGACAGCGCTTTAAATGCTTTTCTATTTCATCAAACAGTTCAAGCAAATTACGTCAGTTGATGTTCTCCTGTCTGTTCCCAACAATTTGAAGTGGGTCATGATTGTCATTTAAAAAGAATGTAACATCTCTGAAAACTTCATTTCTTATGGAATTTTGATCCATAACAGTTGGAACAACAGTTTCTACACCATCATAGGAGTCATCCAAGAATTCATAACTGGAACATCGATCCATTTCATTCAGTCTACTCACATCATTTGCTAGGGTGTTTTGTAACTCACCCACTGCAGAAGTCAATTTGTTTAAAGCATTTTCATGCATATTAGGTGTCAAATGTACCGTCATGTCCATAAACTCATCATTAGAAGCACCTGCCATGGTTTATTCAGCAAACAAAACCACAAACAACGAAAAACCAAAACAACCAGGAACCAGAGAGAAGCAACCAAACAGTAAAAGTACACTGGTGGAAACAGGTGCTTGACACGATTCTTTTAGCGTAAACCAAATTTATTAATCTGCTATTCATCCGAAAACTTCATCAGAAACAAACAACCACATAATAATGCAGCTATATTTAAACCAAATTTGTTAAATAATTAACCAATAAGAAAACATTGATGTTAACTCTTGATGCATCAAACAGAATAAATGACAGATTTTCTATACTTTAAAAAACATTTGATGTTTACAGCTTCATTTAAACAGGGAGGAAGATGAGCAGTCAATCAAATCTGTCACTCAACTTCCTTGCAAACAAAAGAAGGGGGTAGCAATGGGGGTGACAGTAGCTCCCTCCTTTGCTAACTTATTTTTAGGATGGTGGGAGAAAGAATTGTTACCACACATTTCTATGTATGACAATATTTTGATGTACTGCTGTTTTGTCGATGATTTATTTTTTATTGTTCTAGAAGTTTATTTAGATTTGAATAATTTTATGCAAGAATTGAATAATAGTTGTACTTTTCTAGAATTTACAACTGGAAACTTTGGTCTTTGTGTGAATTTTTTTGGACATAGATTTAGAGTGGGATTGTGCCAAATTTATTTCTAGAATTCACAGAAAAGAACCTTTTGGTAATAGTTATGTCCACTTTAAAAGTGGGCATCCCATGTACATTAAAAGGAACATTCCACGTGGCCAATACATTAGAGCCTCCAGGATGGTCAAAATGATGATGAAAATGATGACCAAGATTTTTGAACGAAATAGAATTTAAGAAGTTATTCTTGGAAAGAGGTTATAGCTTGGACTTGCTTAATAATGCAGCAGATTAAATTATTAGTGTTAGAACCAATAAATTTCCATTGATTATTATACATTGTTTCACTAGTAAACAGATTACCAATGAAGCAAGAGATGAATCTTTTAACTCCCAGTTTGCTTCAAGGTTTTGTTTGGACATGACTGTGGATTCCATGACCATTAAAAATATTATCAAAAACAATTGGAAAATTTTGCTAGGACATGAGGACCTGCAAAAGTAGTGGGGGATAGACCCCAGTTTGTAGAAAAGAAAAATGGAAACATAAAACAACTGTTAGAATTTTCAGGGATGAAAATTATAACTCCTTGTACTAATAAGGTCTTATAAATGTTTGAACTGCAGGATGTGTAGGTTTATTTCTCAGTGTCCCTTCATAGACTTATCACATTGTAGTAGAACTATAAAAGTGCCAGGTAGATTTGATTGTTCTTCTACTGGGGTTGTTTATGTTGCTTTATGTATGTCATGCGCAGCATTTTATGTTGGCATGACCACCAGAAGTCTGGGTACTAGAATTAGGGAACATGTATATGCTATTACGACACATGATGAGAACAATGCACTACAAAAGCATTCTGTAAAATGTTCCAGTTGTAAGAAATTTATTTTTTCTGTTTTGGATGTGGTACATATGGACCTAAGGGGAGGTGATTTTAAGAATGAATTTGAAAAAAAGGAAGTTGAGTGGCAGATTCAGTTGGCTGCTTACCTTCCTCCTGGTTTAAATGAAGCTGTAAACATCAAATGTTTTTTAAAGTATAGAAAATCTGTCATTTATTCTGTTTGATGCATTAAGGGTTAACATCAGTGTTTTCTTATTGGTTAACTGTTGAAGAAATTTGGTTTAAATATGGCTGCATGATTATGCGGTTGTTTGTTTCTGATGAAGTCTTCAGACGAACAGTGGATTAATAAATTTGGGTTATGCTAAAAGAATTGTTTTGAATGCCTGTTTCCACCAGTGTACTTTTACAACTGGAAATTTGCCTAGTTTGTCCTGGAAAAGCTCAACATAGGTAGAAATAATGTGCTGGACAAAATTAGAGTAGTGGTCTTTTAAGCTAATTTGGTGGACTTCTTTATTAAATGAAAGCAGTCCCATTTTCAAACTGTCTCTGAGCCCTAATAATGACTGGACGTGCCTCTTGACCATATAAAATAATGAAAAAAACAGTCTGATACTGGATCTACTGCAATAACACCTCGGCTCGGACAGTGAAAATCTATTTATTGCCAAAAAACAAACACGAAAGTATCCACAACAGACAGGTTAAGCACTTTCATCTGACTAGCAGACTTCATCAGAACAAAGATAATTGATGCTGGGTTCTTTAAATACCAAAATTGGCGCCAAAACTGCATCACACAAAACTTTTTTTTTTTTTTCTTCTTCTTCTTCTTAAAGAAATATATACTTATTAACTTCACTAACGCTTTTAAACTACAAATAAATACATACATAAACATGTTTGCATATAAAAACATCTATATAAAAAAGTATGGCATAAAATTATCATGAATACGTATATATATCCCTAATAATATGTACCCCTAAAAAATAATAATATAATATATATATATATATATATATATATATATATATATATATATATATATATATATATATATATATATATATATATATATATATATACATATATATATATATATATGTCGTCTATTGAGACATCCCTGACTATTAAGACATGATTAGATATGGTTTGATGCTAATTGAATCATTAATGCCTGGGTATCTGGTGGCATCAGTGAACATCTGCCACCTGCTCTCCTTCATAGCCAATAGGGATTTAGTATTCCCTCCATATGGTGAGATGCCCACCATATCGATGATTGCAAATTTAAAATGATGGGTATCTCCGCTATGATGTATGTGTCGATATAAAGCGTTCTTTTTATCCTTAGTTCTAATACAATATTGATGATCATAAATACATCGTTTTAAACTTTCTCTTAGTTTTCCCTATGTAGAATGCGTTGCATTCTACACAGGTAGCTAAGTAAACCACGAACTTGGTATTGCAATTTCATTGACTCAGCCAGTACAACAATATGACGGTTTTCTCCCTCTCCAGCATAGACAGCAGGTGCATACACAAATGAGCGTTCCCTTTTTATAGCTTCTGACCCAACTAAGTTAAGCAGAATAAATGCCTTTGTATGATCATCCTTATCAGAAAATGCAGTCTGTATGAAAATGTTGTACTCCTACTCAAACACTCTCCAGTTTTCTGCAGTATTACTGTCAATCACAAGTGCACTGGGTTTTTGAAATCTGTCTGCCATGCCCACAAAGTATACACAAACACGCTGAAAATATGGCCCTTTTAATTATGTATGAACAAACAGTTTTGTGAGCTTGTAACAACATTCAAATGTACAATAAACTCTCTGAAATACTTCATCTTGCAGAATATGATCTGTAATAGCCGTACTTTGTAAAATATGCCTTGTAATGGCTATACTTTTGTGAGCTAGCTTTACTGTAATACTGCACAAACATGCAAACACTTTATACACTTCTGATAACTTGGATATCTTTGCTTAATACGAAAATACATATGCTTTGTGAAAATGCGGTCATTTCTCCTTAGGTTAATCGTTAATTTGGATTTTATTTCAAACATTTTCCGTAGTAATTTTAATATTTTTATGAATATCGTACATATCTGTTTATGCAAAAATTATTTAGCATGTTCTGTATGCCTTGTTTCATATTATACGAAAAGAAGTAGCGCTGAGCAAGTTGTAATACTTGAAATTCGTTTCTAACCTGTTTTGCGAAGTATGCACATTTTAGGATGATCCACTCCTGTATATTCCTCCAGCATCTAAACAAGTGCTTGTAATCGTTTCAGCCAAGCCATTTCTGATTCCATGCCCCTTTGTTATGCTTCTTCTGGCACCATGTCCTTTAGATATGCCTCACCTGACTTCATGTCCTTTTAGCTATGCCTCTTCTGACACCATGTCCTTTACACATGCCACTTCTGACACCATGTCCTTTACACATGCCACTTCTGACACCATGTCGCTCATTCATCTTTAATACATAAAATAAGAAGGCTTGCGGTTTCGTTCAGATGCTTAAATACATAGAAGCACATCAGGATGGATAGCAGCATCTTTAAATACGAACAAACCAGTTAACAGACAGACCTTACATACATGCTTACATCTCAACAGCTAACTACAAAATGGCAGTCAGGCTCGCACATGCTCAGTATTTATACACTTGTGCAAGCCCTTGGATAGCTTCTTAAAGGTATATACACATATTGATCTACAGGTCCTTCCCTTATTTGTGGAAAATTAATAAAATAAAAAGTAGCCCACTTTGAAACAAATAAAACATATAGCTGTAGCCTAATAATTTTAAAAAGAATAAACATAAAAATAGGTCAGTTTGTATTTAATTATGACTTAAGTCCATTTCAGTGTGCTGTCATCCTGTTCTGTTTTTTCCTCATCCACGTACAGCAATCAACCATCGAGCCTGAATGTAAGACATAACTACATCATCTCAGGGTCTAAAATAAATATTGTTTTTGCAAAATAAAAGCAAATTAAATGATAGTGTTCTCACCTGTTTAATGTGATTTCTGTTTCTGAACATCACTGCAGAGCATCTGTATATCAGGGCTGTAAGACATGACTTTGATCTTCACACAGGACTGCAGGCTGTCATCTATGAAGCACGAGCGATATTTGCATTTTATGTAGTTCATGCTTAAGAAAAACTGCTTGCACAAGTATGTGGATCCAAAGATGGACAGAACTCCAAATGCATACTTCTTCATGTTCATATAACTGTCAGAAATGGCATTTCATGTTTGAAACACAAGTTTGTCGGGTTTGTGGAGGTTTTCAATATCATTCCATATGTGCTTCTGAGTAAGAATGGCCTTCTGATGGGCAGCATCTTCGAGATCTGCTGTCAGGCTGTTAAACTTAGACAGCCATTAAGTCTTTATCAGCTATATCAGCCAGTTCAGTTTCAAGATCGGGTTGACTTATTCCTGTAAATGCGGACATGTTCAGCAGGGATGGGTCAATGTTCATGGGTGTGACAGAGAAGATAATGTAAATGAACAAACAAATTAACGATCCAACGGATAAACGCACCAAGTACCTGTAGTAAAAAGTATAGTTCAATTTGAAAAAGTTGAGTACTTGTGCGTGGAGTGGAATAATTTCGATATAATGTTGTGTAGTAAATCCAAGTTACAGTTCTAATGCTGTTGTTCAATTTCTCAGTCAAAAAACTTCTCCGTAATAAATCCAAATTGTTTATTAACATAAACAGTCAGAACAGAGAACAAAGATAAGCGCTTTCACTAATGTTAGCTTCTTCAGATCATTTACATTCTCATTTAACTTCAGTGGTTTATATAATCTTTCATTAATTGTTAATTGAATAATTTGTAACTGTGGGACAATTACATAAAAGAGTGTGGGAAATGAATCATTTAAGTTTTTAAAAGAGAAGCATCATCACATTACATCTTGTACATACTGAATCTCAACAATATATTTCGCTACATAAAATTGCTTAAATACATAAAAATACTCAAATATGTAAGAAATATATATATAAAAATATGTTAGAAACATATTCAACATATTAAGAATATTAAAACCTAAACTTTACTATAAGGAGATTTGTATTTAATATATAACATGAATATAAATGTAAATGTATGATTTTATATATACTGGTGGTCTAAATGCAAACTGGAAAACCTATGATGTTATCTCTGTATGTTAGTGTCTGAATGACATAAACTACAAGGGAATATGATTAAAATGTGAAGTATATTTTAAATATATATGTGTATATAAAATGATGTAAAGATATGTGTATAGAACAAATATATGAGTGCTTGTGTATTAATAGATGTATATAAAAGATGTATATAAAAGACTTATAAATATATATAAATATGTATGTATATGTAACAAATATTAAAACTAGTATGTATATATATGAAAATGTGTATATAAATATGAATATAAATATAAATATAAATATGTATTTATAAATAGAAAATTAAATAAAATAAATAAATTAACCAATAAATATATAAATTCATGTTTGTATAAAATTGTATAGAGTGTATAGGAAAATATATATATATTATATTTTCATGTTATATTTAATGTATAAATGTCAATTAAAAAATGGGTTTCAAATCTATCTAAATGTAAACATGCTAATGTATATAGTGTAAAATATATGGGGCTATGTATATTATAACATTCTATTAGTGGTTGGATAATTCATGTAATATATAGATGTGTGTGTATAGGCATAAAATACCTTAAATGTAAAGAACATATATACAAAAATGTATGTATGTATAAATAGGTGAAAATGTTATCAAGTAAATAAATGTATGTTACTAAATAATTATTTAATATGTCTTCTTTGTTTTAGGTATGGTTTGATCGATGCTCTCGTTCAAACCATGCCCTCTGTCAGCTCTTAACAAGATAATCCAACCACTCTCCTTGTTTTCAGTGTGGCATCTTATATCTCCTCCTTGGATTTGGTGTTATAACCTCTAAGGCTCTAAAAGTAAAAGTATGTTGTGCACCTGCTTCCTTAACATGTTTTGCTAGAGCATTATTAGTGTTCAGCTTCCTGATATTATAGCAGTGCTCCTCATCCTATCACGTAGGCATCTGTTAGTTTTGCCCACATAGAAGGATGAGCATATCGAACACACTGCTAAATAGACTACGTGACATGTCATGCAGTTAGCATTTGCATTTATAATAAATTCTCTATTAGAGTCAGGATGCAAGAAAATAGGCTCTGTGTTAATTAATTTGCAGAAATTACATTTACCACAAGGTGTTGTGGTATTTATGGTGTCTGAATCTTTTTTATATGTATTATAGCACAACATCCTTTTCAAATTCATCTTATTCCTATATAAGAATGAGGGTCTTTCACCAACTATACTCTTTATGTCTTCGTCAATAATTAAAATGTCCCAATATTTATTTATAATGAGTCTAATTTCATCATTGTCTCTAGTATAAAACGTTGGAAACTTGACTTTATTTAAATCTCTATTGGTGCTTATATTAATTGTATTTGCTGGTCCAAAATATGGTGCACCACTGGTTGCCCTTATTTCAGGTGTTATTTCTAAGTGTTCTTTAACTTCATTCGATTTGTAACCTCTTTCTATAAATAAATTATTTAATTCATCTAAGTCCTTTTCTAAGCCTAATATATTAGAATTCATCCTAGACATCCTGAGAGCTTGTCCTTTCATAACATTTTTAAAAACATATGTAGGATGCATGCTAGTTCTAAACAAAACATATTTCTGTGACAATTCTTTCTATAAATCCCAGTGTTTATCAAACCACATGGCAGTTTTTCAATGAATAGATCTAGAAACTCAATTCTAGTCTCATTGAATTGTATTGTGAATTTAAGGCACTCTGTTAAGTCATTGATTGTTACAATAAAGTCTTTCAAGGCTGTTGTACTACCTTTCCACAGAATGAATAAATCATCCACAAAGCGCCTATAAAATATTACATTTGATTTAAATAATGCATGGTCAAATAATGTTGTCTCTTCCCAGTGGGCTAGGAACATATTGGCGTAGCTATTTGACGGAGTGCCCATAGCTACGCCTTCGCATTGTCTATAAACATTCTTATTAAACATAAAAGCATTGTTATCTAAGATCAATTCAAGAAAGTGTGTTATCAAATCAATAAGAACCTCAGAATAATCACTGTGCTTTTTAAGATAGCATGTTACATAATATAGACCCAGTTCATTTGGAATTATTGTGAATAAAGATTGAATATCTAGCGTAACCAGTATCAATTTGTCTATCACTGTACAATCTTTCAATGCTTCATAAAGATCTGTTAAAAAATGTTTAGAATCTCTTAAAACATATTGATTATGATTTAAAATACATCTTAGATGTTTCTCTATAAAAACAGAAATGTGCTCTGTCACCCATCCTTTCCCAGATACAATTGGTCGCATCGGTGGGTCTGTATGGTTTTTATGGATTTTAGGTAGGCCCTGTATAATGGGAATGGTGGGTGAAGGTATATACAAGTACTCATATAAATTTTTATCAATAAGTCCATGATAGTGTTCTCACCTGTTTAATGTGATTTCTGTTTCTGAACATCACTGCAGAGCATCTGTATATCAGGGCTGTAAGACATGACTTTGATCTTCACACAGGACTGCAGGCTGTCATCTATGAAGCACGAGCGATATTTGCATTTTATGTAGTTCATGCTTAAGAAAAACTGCTTGCACAAGTATGTGGATCCAAAGATGGACAGAACTCCAAATGCATACTTCTTCATGTTCATATAACTGTCAGAAATGGCATTTCATGTTTGAAACACAAGTTTGTCGGGTTTGTGGAGGTTTTCAATATCATTCCATATGTGCTTCTGAGTAAGAATGGCCTTCTGATGGGCAGCATCTTCGAGATCTGCTGTCAGGCTGTTAAACTTAGACAGCCATTAAGTCTTTATCAGCTATATCAGCCAGTTCAGTTTCAAGATCGGGTTGACTTATTCCTGTAAATGCGGACATGTTCAGCAGGGATGGGTCAATGTTCATGGGTGTGACAGAGAAGATAATGTGTTATTTTCCTTTCTGAACTCACAGAATCTTTCACCAAATGCAGTTTGCATTACGATGATTGCACACTGTAAATACAATCTTTGTGACTGTGTGTTTCTTTGAACTCTCTCAAGGAGGGGAAGTGAGAGAGTGTAGCTCTCTGTATGTCTCTGGCAAACACCATCATCTTGGGCTCAAATGCCAACACATCCTCCAGCATATGCAGGGCTGTGCTTCCTTTTCCCTAAAGTCTTTTGTTCAGTGTTTTGAAGTGCAGTCATATCCACCATGAAGTGCAGCTTTTCCAGCCAATCTGGATGCTCCAGTTCAGGATAGGTGAGTCCCTTGCTTTCCAGGAAACTTTTCACATGTTCCAGACACGCAGCAAACTGTTTCAGCATCTCTCCCCTGGGCAGCCATCGGATTTTGTTATGCAGCAGGAGATATGAATATGTGCTTTTGACTTCATATAACAATGAACAGAATTGTTGGTGGTTTAACCCTTTTGCCATTATTTTGTTCACTATTTGAATGACAAGGTTCATCACCTCCATGCATTCGCTAGGATACGTTTGAGTGCACAATGCTTCTTGGTACAGAATACAGTGAAATGTCAGCAGCTTTCGATCCAGTGACTTCCGAAGTAAAGTCACAGACCCCTACTGTGCTCATCTCATACTAGATGCCCCATCAGTAACCACTGACACCTTGTGGGTGGTGTTTATTTCTTTGGCTTTTAAACAATTCACTACAGACTCAGAAATGCCCTCTCCCTCCAGTGTTTGGCCTTTTAATGGTATCAACTCAATGATTTCTTCCTACAGCCCATCAGAGTTCACATACCTGCATAACAGTGCTGTCTGCTCAATGTTGTTTACATATTTTGACTCATCACAGGCGATTGAGTATGCTGGAGTTGAATTAATGTCCTCAGTTTGTTGACTGGTGATGTTTGCTGCCATCTTAATGGTCCTATCCTTGACCGTCTTTGCAGAGAGAGGCAGATCTCTAATTTTCCGAACAATTTCACGTTTGTTTTTGAAGTCTGAGAATACATGCTCTGATATTTTAATGAATGATTCTTTCATGCATTCTCAGGCTGTGAATGGTTTTCCATGCCTTACTATGTCCTGGGCTGCCTCAAAACTAGCAGCAGTAGTTGAGTTTCCCACTTCTTGGAAGTATATTTGCTCTGATCAGCGTTCCACAGTAGTTACAAAATCACACTTTTTCACTCATCTCCAGTTTGGTACTTTTCAGCAAATGCTGTGTCTTTGTTATGGAAATGTCTTTCAACATTACATTTTATGTTGTTTGCTAATTTCTTGCCACATATCAAGCATACAGGTAAGCCAGCATCGTTGGCAGCGGAAGAAACTCTCTATTTTCTTCCGAGACTTTTCTTTTTTTGGATTTATCCATGGTTAGCTTATAGGGGCTTAAACTCAAGATTTGCAACCTGCAAGTAGCAGAGAAAGGTGGCAGGCTGTAGACTTTGTAGGATGTGACTCATATTTTGGTTGACAAAATATTAAAACACTGTTTTTTGTTTTAGTGACACAGTATCACCTCTATCTCCAAAATAAGTGGTTTGCTTTGAAAGAAAAAGTAAAAATAAAATAAAAATAGCCATTATTTATTTCCATATTATTATTTTTTTTTTCAAAGCTACAGGGAGCCACTTCAGAGGGGTGGAAGAGCCACGTGTTGCCTACCCCTTCTGTAGGAAGAAAAGCAACCTAAGAGTTGAGTTAAACTGTAGGAGAAGATGGAGTTTTCCTTTAAAAGGATATCCACCCTCTAATGTAGTTAACCTTATATCAAAGTTATTTTCCTCTCTGCAATAATATCAAGGAAATACTTATTGTCAAGAAATATTTCAGTACCTTAAATTTTTCAGATCTACTTTTCTCAGCTACAGATTATGGAAGTACTGCCATGTTTTCCTTTTTAAATCTTGCATTGTTTCAGAAAGGAGTTTATTTCAGCATACATAGCAAATATACTAATAAAATTCCTTCTGTGTTCCTAACACGAAAATGAGAGTACAATGCTGTACAAGGATAACTCTACAGTGATAAAGTAGCACTTTATTAAGTATACTTTTAAAAACTAAATAATAGTTTGCCTTGCAAAGGACAGCACACATAACGTCTAAAATAAAAATAAAAACTCTCTTCCAAAAAACACACTGTATGAAAAACAATTGTGTTATATTGCAGAACTGTATCAACAAGCTGTTAACTAATCTCATTTTTGGCTACTGAATTGTTGCTTTTATCCCTGTAACTGTAGAAAATCAAGCATGGTATAGTACATTATAGGTAGCCTTTCTGATTTGCCTTAGCTCTTTCTAGTGACAGTTGTTAATGGTGAGCAGAGCAGAGCAGTAGACTTGTATAACAACCTTAACACCTGTACAGGGGTATAAGGGAAGGTGCGGAAACCGACTAGGGCTACATTTTTTGTCGTTGTCATTTTTCTCCCCGTTGCCTACTGATTATAAACTCTTTTATGACCTGACCAGCCATTCAGACGATTCATTTCTTGTTAACAAAAGCCAGTCATGGGATACCGTCATCAAAGCTGCCCTAAGTGTTTTCTGTTCCTTAAACTTCACCTACCATGGCAGGATTAATAAGCGGAAGCCTCCTTCGGCATTCACTGTGCATTATGCACTGTTTACTGCCCTGCATAATGAACTGCTTAGTGGTTAACTGTCCCCGCCCCTTTTCCATGCACTTGCAGTAACTCTCAGTCTCTGCTTTGTGCCAGTCTTGCAGCTGACTGAGATGGCATCCCTCCCCAGGATGGATGAATCAGCATTGGCTGATCATTCTCACCCTCCCCATTGGCTCTTCCAGTGCTTGGGTTGATAACTGATCCTGGTTATTCCAGGTCACAATCAAGGCTTTATTGTTAAGCACCATGGAGCTTGTGGCGACCACATCTCTAACTACTTAACTGTTTATCAAAATACTGCAATTTACTGACATTTTACTGATAAAAATTTATATCTACAGTGAAAGGATTGTAGTATGTTACAGTTAACACTACTCAAAGTAATTCAGTGAAAAAGAATGTAAAACTGTTTCCAGAGGTAGTCTAAAAATTCTTGATGACTCACTGTACTATCATAGTACTAAATGCAAAGAAATCCACCTCATCTATTATGCCTAGGTTGATGTTATGGGGACTTAAAATACATGTGGAAATATGATGATTAGAGTATAAAGCAAAATTATATCAGCATTATATTGCTCATCACAGTCATTTTATATTATAAGAAATTAAATTGTAGTAAAAACAGTGTTTTTGATTCATTAGTATAGCATATAACATTAAGGTATGATGAACAACTAGGAGGTATAATAAATAAAAATGTAATAATAAACAGAGTGATTGTGATATAGTACCATAGCATAGAATATCGATTTATGATAAAATGTCAATTTTTTTCAGTTTCTTGGTGGAAGTGGAGTAGTTTTCCTTTAATGATAATAATAAAGCTCAGTAGTTACTTTACCTACCAGTTTTAGGATTTCTCAATAAAAAATACTGCCCCCTGTTATAAATTTACCCTCTGAAATGGCTTTTTCATGCACTTAGAGTAACATCTATGAGACCTCCATAGACTGAGTCCAGTGAACTAGTAGACCCTCTAGGGGTATTTTACACTGAGATGCTGCATCTTTGATAACAATATTAATTAGTGGCCATGTTTGACTTCAGTCATCTGTCCCTGTCTCATCAAACATCTAGTCTGTTATACTTCTTAAGGTATGAAACTGTCATTCCTTTGCTTATGAAACTAAACCCTGAGTTCCACCTGAGGCCATCCTATGAGAGTAGGAGACTTTGCCCACTGCTCTAAGTGTCAGAGACATGTGACTTTTTGGGAGGTCTGTGTCCTGACTGGTCATTTCCCTAATCACTTACCATATCATCCACCCATTTCTGGTCAGAATTCTTGGAATTGTTATCAACACAATGAAAGTTTTACATCTGATGTGCACACACACACACACACACACACACACACATATCTATCTATATATATATATATATATATATATATATATATATATATATATATCTATATATATATATATATATATATATATATATAGCGGTGTTGGTGCTGCAGTAGTGTTGTCGCCTCACAGTTAGACGTTGCCCGTTCGATTCTCAGTTAGAGCGTCTTCTGTGTGGCGACATGCGCGAATGGGTGTTCCTTCGTTGAAGGTTGTGCGTTAGGCCTGGCAAGCCAGTACGTAAAATTCTACTGCCAATCATTAGCGGACCGGAGTTCCGCTGTGGCGACCCCTAACTGGGAAAAGCCGAAAGACACAAACAAATATATACGTATATATATATATATATATATATATATATATATATATATATATAGTGGCTCTTGGATATTTTCACCCCCAGTGGTAATTTTGATACCTTCCATGTACCTTTTGATCGTATAGGTTGTTTTGACATATTTGTCCTTCGCTACCTAAGATGTCAGCTTAATATGGATTGCTCCATTTCTATAAAGACTCATTCCTGCAAGTTATGGAAGGTCAGATCAGTTTAGATGTTGCCAATTATACATATCATTGTTTGTCTTTTATCTTGTTGTTGTTCCTTTCTAAAAATTGCTGTTGTTCTTGTAATGAAATTGTTTATAAAATGTTATAAAAAGGCCCTGTGTACGCTCCACTCATTTTGGCATCTATTTCTCTGAAGTCAAGGCCAATATCAAGGGCCTCTGGCAAACGAAGTTTGCAGACAATTCCAAACTATGCACAGTTACAGAATCCCCCCAAGATACTAACACCCTCCAAGAAGGCCTGACACAGATGGTCTAAAACTCCACGCCAAGAAATGTATAATTGCTTTCTTTGGAAAGTTTGTTACCCCTGGAAACTTCTACACTGATACCACACCCCTAAAAGTAGACCCAGAAGTCATAGATTTGGGGACACATGTAGACAGTAACCTGGCTTTTGACCATAATGTGTCTGTGGTGGTGAGGAATCATTCTATGTTGTGCAGCTTACAAGAAAGAGTATGGCATCTAGATCCAATAAAGTCATCTTTACACTGTACTTGGTCCTCATCAGACCTATTATTAAGTACAGCATTCCCTTTGGTATGTACCTGACCAGGCGCATGCATCAACTAGAATGTCCAGAGATGTTCCAAACAAAAATAATACAGGATGTACACAATATGTCTTTTACAAATCATCTCAAAGCTCTATCCCTGTACACTGTCTCCTATAGAATGTTGAGAAGTGATCTGTGCCTGACATTATAGGCATCTTCAGATCCACCACTGATGGACTTTCTGCATATACACAAAACAAATATCATTAGAATTACCTGATCTAGGCAGGTAAACCTTGTTCGTGACATAATGGGACATGTTGGAGGACAGGTATGTGTCTCAGAGACTACCCATCCGATGGATCAGGCTTTTTATTCATGTGAGGCATAGTTCTTCCCTAACCTAATTCAAGTACTACTTGGACCAGTGGATGGGGAATTGGAAATCCACCACTGGTCTAGCACCTGTGTTTCTATTAGACAGAGTCAGCCTGTAAATGTTTGACCACCCAAGCCGTAGCCTACATATAGCCTCCTAAAATAACCTTAGGGTACCAAAAAGGCCCCTGTAGTCATTGGCCTAATATACACCTATGCACCTATTTGAATAACTGTTTGCTCTATGAACGAATAAGCAGTCAAAGAGGGTCAAGTCTTTCATGACTCAAAAAAACTAGACACAGTCACCATGGAGGAGTCTTTAAGAGATTGATTATAGGTAAAAGACTGCCAATGTGTCCAGTTAACTCAGGGCCTTTAGGCCATTAGTCTCTTTATTTAGGAATCTCTAAGATCTGTCAAGTTGTGTGGCTATTATTATCGTAACAATTAACATCCTTTTCCCCATTTTCTACATGGGGTTTGGGGTGTTGCATCAGCTGTCACCATTTCTCTCAGTTCAGTCTCACTGTCCTACTTTCCTCAACAGTCATGTCTGATTTCACAGATCTTCTGTCTCACAATCCATCCATGTCTTTGCAAAATGCCTTTGTTTCCTCTTATCTTTCTCCTATCTCTCCCAAGTAATTTTCATCAAATCATCTTATGCTTTCCTGCACATGTGTCTGGACCATTTTCATCTGTTTTATTTTACCTTCTTCACAATTGGAGCTACTGTGGCCTCTGTTCTGATTTTCTTGTTTCTTCGTCTGTCCACAGTGTGCATCCTATCAATCATCTCAGGCACTTCATCTCCATCACTTCTAGTTTCCTCATCTGCTCTCCTGTCACTGCCCAGCTTTCTATATCATACAGAAGTACTGGTCACATCACTGTTTTACACATATGCCTTTTCAACTTCTGCAACATTTTTCTGTCACAAACTACCCCTAACATTCTGTGCCAGATGGCCGCAGTTCCACTAATGCTAGCTTTGACCTCCTCATTCAGACTTCCTTCCTTTCTCCACAGTCACTCCTCCCCCTCAGATACTTAAAGCTGTTAACCTGTTCTGCTATTTCTGTTCTATCTCAGTTTTCAACTTCTTCTGATTCCTCCCATTTGCTGCCACGACAACTGTGTTTTCCTTACACAGTTTGATCCCATATGCTTTCAGTTTTGCTTTCCATTCACCTATCATTTGCTAACGTTCCTCTTCACAGTCTGCTTGTAATGACACATCATTTGCATAAAGCAGCTTTGTTTATCTGTCCTCTTTAACTTGTTTTTTAATGTAGTTTTCACCTGTATGAGCAGCAGTGGGCTTAGAGCTGACCCCTGGCCTGATGCACACCCACTCCCACTGAAACTCTGTGTGAGACCAAACACTGTTTGTACTTGTGTCATTGGGTCCTTGTGCATAGCTTACTCTAATTCTACCAATGTTTCCAGGACTTTAAACCATTGCAGGACTGCTCAAATTAGCTTTCTTGGGACTTTACCTTATGTTTTCTCCAAGTCTAGGAATGCCTAGTTGGATTCTTTCCAAATCTCCAACATCTTCTCAACTGTCTGTTTCACTGTAAACACCATGTTGGTTGTACTGCATCCTGAATTAGATCTGAACTACGCATCTCCCATCTTACTTTCTAGTGTGCATACTTATTTATCAGTCACCCTGTCCAGCACTTTTGTGCAGTGAGACAGGAGTTGAATACCTCTATATTGCCCACAGTTGTGGTGAGTGTCCCATTTGTTCTCGTATCCTTGCAGAGGATGCTTATTCACCAATCATCTGAGATAAGCCTTCCTCTCCATATTGCTATGAATACCCCCTGGAGCCATTTCTTCCCTAAGTCACCCAACACCTTGATCATATCTGCTTGGACTTCATGCGAGCCTCCTGTGTCCCCTGACTTTGTTTCCCTTAGTGCTGTTCTCACTTCTTCTAGTGTGGACTCCTCTTCCTCTTTCATTGTAGGCTGTGTCTGGAGCAGCGCAGCTTCTGTGTAGTTTTATCTCTTCAGAAGCTATTGGAAGTGCTTCTTCCATATGCTTTTGATGTCTTGTGGACTGGTTGTTGTTGGCATACCTTATGAATAGTGCCTTTATCTATGTGCCTTTTATTGCAACCTAGTAGAGTTTCTTTGTGCCATCTTTGGAGACACTTTCCTGAAGCTGGTGAGTGTCTCTGATGCCATTTCCTTTGCTGTTGTGACTGCTGTCATAGCCTTTTTGTTAGTCAACCAGTATTCCTTCCTAGCTTGGTCTGTCTTTTTGATATTCCAAATTTTCCTCCAATCCCCTTTCTTTTGATAACTTACTGGACTTCTGCATTTCACCACCAACTTTCCTTATGTAACATATTTCCATGCCTATTTTAAAGTTTTTACACATTCTTTGGGGAAGCTCCAATACTTCTTCTTTGACTCCACCTATTTTCTCTTGTTACTAGGGTGCTGGTGCCCTGAGTATTTCTTTGAACTCTTGTGTTTTCACTCCAATTAGTTTCCAGGTCTTCAGTCTAGTCTCTGTTGACCTTACAACCTTCTCTGACCACTGCTTGCAGATAACTGTGGCCACCAGTAGTTTATTCTGTGGGCTGTTTCACTAGGAATAACTTTGCAATTGCTGATTCTACCCCAGTGCCCTTTCCTTACTAGAAGGAAGTCTGAGTCACACGTTGGCCACTCTTGTATGTGATTCTCCATCTTGTTGAACCACATGTTGGCCACCATCAAGATATTTGCTGGGCAGAAGTCTACAATGGCCTCCCCTCCTTTATTCCTGGTGCCTCACACATGTGGACCCAGGCAGGCCTTGTATTCTCTTCTGTCTGTCCTCATATGAGCATTCAGGTCCCCCATTATTAACACCAACTCATGTTGTCCTGCTTTATTTATAAGGTCCTGCAAATGCTGCCTGATTTATAAACTTTTCCTCACTATCACAACTCTGCTGTGGGGCATAAGCTGAGATTATGAATAGTGCCCCATTTTTTAAATGGAGTCTGATTCCCAAGAGTCTATCAGTAGTTCTGGTGACATCACTCACTGTCTTCAGAATATTCTCTCCTCCCATTTCTAGTCTATCCCCCTCTGACCTGTATCCCATACCAAGTGATTTTGCTGCACTGCCGTTCCATCTTCTCTTCTGGATAGAATGGATGTCAACACTCCTCCTTACCCTCATGTCATCCACTTCCAAGCTGTGTCCTATCAGTGAGCCTGTAAAGGTGTACAATCCTTAGTACATGTTCAGCATCTTTGTCAGCTTGATTGGTTTTGTGTGCACCTTTCACTAAACAGAGCTTTCCCAGCTAACCAAAGCTGGGCAACTAGATACCAGCTCTTCTGTAACTCACTTACCCAGGGCAGCTCAACCTTATGGTCGGCACACACTGGGCAGTAGAGGCATATAGACCTTCCCACTGTAAGCATGAGTCTGTGGCATAAGTCAGAGTAGGCCAGGTCCTTTCAACCCACTGATCACTGGCAAAAAGATATGGCCATTTTTACCGACATTAGTCAATGTGACCAAATCATCTAGAGCCAGTTTTTACACCATTGAGTGCCTATCCCTAACACAGCATGCAGTCTGTGATCTGTTTTCTCATATCTAGAGATATTGCACACCACAGGTGATGCCTAAATTAGTTGTTCTGCACAGTTTTTCCCCATGGGCACCACATAGTGTCTGTGCTGCTGCCCATGATTTCATTCAGTTTTGTGTGACTTTGAGGTGAAACCACTCAGTGTGTTTTTGGGAGGAACCCCAAATAGACATAGGGAGAAAATGCAAACTCCTTAAAGCATTAGCCAAAGGTCAGAACTGAAACTTGTGCATGGGAGATGAATACTTTAACCATTATACCAACAGTGTCATCTCACGTTGACTGGCATGTTTCAACAAATACAAGTCTCATCCTGCATCAAGAAAGGAAAGTCAGGAGAGACCTGTAAGAAAACAGAAAAGCAAATTAAGCAGGCCCTGAGCTGCAAGTTTTAGGCTTTAGACTTAATGCATGTGTGAAGATTGGGGAAAGATGGGTGAAGGCTACCAGCCTAGTCAAATAGAATTTGATACATAATTCTATCATTTGTATAAGTAAATATAAAATGCAGGCTTGTGTTCTTAAATGAAAGGAAACACTGTAAAATGTGAACTTCAAGATTGTTGCAACATTGCCATCTGCTGTAAGGAAAATCAAGCCAAGCATTTCAAGTGTTCTTTGAAATTACAATTATCTAAAAAATGGTGCCGAAGCATCTGGCTGAACTCATTCCTTCTAGTGTCTTAACTTAAGGAATAATTGTTAGAGTATACATGTGAAATGTCTTTTATTGTTGTAGTTTCCTGAGCAGGTGTTAGCTTGCTAAATAATGCAGTTTGTCTGCCTGGGAACTCCAGACTGTCAAGATGATGTAATATGAATACTGGGAAAACCTAAGTGTCAAAATGATGTAATTTGGGAGGGCGTTAGCAGAGCTGTTTGTTAGTGTTTTAAAAACTATTGTTCGGTGAGAGACTAAAAGCATTTGTCTTGGACCATCAACCCCAGTACTGCTTATGCTCTTTATGTATGTAAGTAGGATTATAGCACTGTGTTTTCTCTTAAGATTAGCTAAAGATTAGAAAGTTAAATTAAGTGTTTTTCTTTGACAGTTTCTGTGTGATCTCTGAACTCTTAGATATCTCTGTGGTGTAGTAGTATTGTCTTGTGTTTTAATTATTTATTATTAAATATTTTAAAAAACTTTACCTGTGGCTGGTTCATGTAGAGAAGTAGGCTCTAGAGTACATTGCATATTTATAAAGGTTATCGTAATAGGCCACTCTAATAAGCCTTAGACTGAATAGTTACATTACCAATTGGATAATAATATTGCACAGTAATAATTGGACACCCTTTCAAGGGCCTTTGGGTAGCTGATAATATTAGCTGGTGGTGGCAGGAGTTACTACCGTATAGTCTGGGTAAAGGGGCACAGCTAGAGAATCTGTGTCAGCCTTTCCCAGGAGTGCCTGTGAAGTTGTATAAATACTTATGTCAAAGTGTGTGTGGTGTATCAGCTACCTGGGCAGGGGCACAAAGCACTGGTGGGACAGAGAGGGTACTGGAGGTTAGCTTGCCAGCTAGGC
Source organism: Protopterus annectens (assembly GCF_019279795.1). NCBI lineage: Eukaryota > Metazoa > Chordata > Ceratodontiformes > Protopteridae > Protopterus > Protopterus annectens. The sequence continues at coordinate 31,973,136 of NC_056750.1, forward strand.
TGAGATCTGGACCCTATAGCTGTGCCAATGGAGAGTCTTATTGGGGCCTGGAAGGGAGCAACCAGCCCCAGACTGACTGTGATCTCTGTGTGCACTTAAGGGAAATTGTATTTTACTTTGTGTATTTGTTATCCTTTCCTCTTCTAGGAGACAACCTCCCTGGTGTTAGTGGTGAGGATTGAAGCTCCTTGATTGCTGGGCCAGGGCACGCTTGTCACAGCATGTTTCCCTGTGGAAATATTCCATTTTTTGCCCTTCTTGTACCCTCCCAGCTGACCATCAGCTACTCTGTGTTGCTGAAATTGTTCCTAACATTAAGTCCCTGATAATACAACCCCCATCCTGGACCACTGAGACAATTGCTAGGTTAGAAAGGGGAAAGGGAAAGATGCAGCAGAGCAACTCATCAGCACCACATACACTGTCCTAGTACAGCAAGGAGACTGGGCATGGCCACCTGACATCACAGGCAGTACTGCAACTCGTCACCACCACATACACTGTCCTAGTACAGCAAGGAGACTGGGCATAGCCACCTGACATCACATGCAGTACTGCAACTCATCACCACCACATACACTGTCCTAGTACAGCAAGGAGACTGGGCATGGCCACCTGACATCACATGCAGCACTGCAACTCATCACCACCACATACACAGTCCTAGTACAGCAAGGAGACTGTACATGGCCACCTGACATCTAACGCAGTACTGCAGCTCATCACCACCACATACACAGTCCTATTACAGCAAGGAGACTGTACATGGCCACCTGACATCTAACGCAGTACTGCAGCTCATCACCACCACATACACTGTCCTAGTACAGCAAGGAGACTGGGCATGGCCACCTGACATCACATGCAGTACTGCAACTCATCACCACCACATACACAGTCCTAGTTCAGCAAGGAGACTGTACATGGCCACCTGACATCACATGCAGTACTGCAACTCATCACCACCACATACATAGTCCTAGTACAGCAAGGAGACTGTACGTGGCCACCTGACATCTAACGCAGTACTGCAGCTCATCACCACCACATACACTGTCCTAGTACAGCAAGGAGACTGGGCATGGCCACCTGACATCACATGCAGTACTGCAACTCATCACCACCACATACACAGTCCTAGTTCAGCAAGGAGACTGTACATGGCCACCTGACATCTAATGCAGTACTGCAGCTCATCAGCACCACATACACTGTCCTAGTACAGCAAGGAGACTGGGCATGGCCACCTGACATCACATGCAGTACTGCAACTCATCACCACCACATACATAGTCCTAGTACAGCAAGGAGACTGTACATGGCCACCTGACATCTAACGCAGTACTGCAGCTCATCACCACCACATACACTGTCCTAGTACAGCAAGGAGACTGGGCATGGCCACCTGACATCAAATGCAGCACTGCAACTCATCACCACCACATACACAGTCCTAGTACAGCAAGGAGACTGTACATGGCCACCTGACATCTAACGCAGTACTGCAGCTCATCACCACCACATACACTGTCCTAGTACAGCAAGGAGACTGGGCATGGCCACCTGACATCACATGCAGTACTGCAACTCATCACCACCACATACATTGTCCTAGTACAGCAAGGAGACTGGGCATGGCCACCTGACATCACACACAGTACTGCACGTAGCATCAGTTAGCTTCCTTCCCACCAAAGTTTGCCAAAATACAACAGATATTTGCTATGTGATTGCAGAACTACCCCATCACAGGGAGGGCACTAGATCACAAGCCAAGACCCCACCATCCCTCCCAGAATGTGTGAGATGATGGTTGCTTCTCCGTAACACTTTTCTTCCAGTGTCTGAGCTGCAAATTGAACTCAGGACAACTCAGTCATAGGCAGGGCTCCATTCCACTATGCTGTACAGCCAGAGGCATTTAAGCCATTTTAGCTGTAACTTTCTTATGAAAAAGAAGTAACAATGAGCAGCAGAAGGAAACAGGCATTACCAAAGTCCAAAGTCTGGTCTGATGAAGCTATAACAGTGAAAGCCCTTACCTTGTCGATTACAATAAAGGAGTTCTGCTGTTTATATGATTGCCTTCTGTTTGGTGCCTTTTTAGTGACTTCCATTGTTTTTTTACTGTTGGTGACTGCAGTACACATTTTGTGGAGTGTGGACTTTAGACTTTGGTAATGCCTGTTTCCTTCCGCTGCTCATTGTTACTTCTTTTTCATTATATTTGTGTATTGGTTTGAGCAACGGAGGATTTATCACTCAGTTACCACCTGGTTTGTTTTATTTTTATTATTCTTATATTTGTAACTTTCTTATGTTGTATGGAAGATTAAAAGAACCTCATGTAGGATAGGGTTACAACATCAGTTCTGTAATTTTAGCAATAATCAAATTCCGCCAGCCAATGATTGGAATTTATTTATTATTCCATGAAAGTGATATTTATATTGTCAGATTATCCTTAATGTTGAGATTTATTATGAAATCAAAGTTATCTGTTAGGAGTTCTTTGATAGCTATTTACTCTGCTACAGCTGTAACAATAATGTAAAGTCTTTGCTTTATTTTTCGCAAGTCATGCACTTAATCTCTTATAGAAGTATTTTTTGTGAATGGCACATTAGAAGTAGGCTAGAGTTCCACTTGTTTTATAGGTGAGTGCATCATTGAAGTAGGCCTGTGCTATCTTGCACTATGCAATATTTTAATCAAAGTAGAAGCATATTGTAGCATATTGTACATGTTTTCTTGTATCTGATCATCCTGACACTTTAACATGCTTGTATAATTATGTGGAGCTTAAGAGCTCAGAAAGTAATAGTAATGATCCCTACTTATGAGTGGCAGCTAGTTCAGAGGTGCTGCCTAGTTAAGAATGGCAGCTAATTTAGAGGTGCTGTCTAGTTAAGAATGGCATCTAGTTTAGAGGTACTGTCTAGTTAAGAATGGCAGCTAGTTTAGAGGTGCTGTCTAGTTAGAAGTGGCAGCTAGTTCAGAGGTGCTGCCTAGTTAAGAATGGCAGCTAGTTTAGAGGTGCTGTCTAGTTAGAAGTGGCAGCTAGTTTAGAGGTGGTGCCATTGCCAAGTGATGCAGCAGAAGTTTTAATTTGAAAAAGAGATTTGAAAGTAGTTACAGGTCTCAAAATAATTATGTTAACCAAAAGAAAGGAACTACTAAGTGTGGGTCTTGTGCCCAATGTATTTACATATTAGAAACTCACAATATAACATTAGAAAATAACTTGAGTTCAAAGGTTATTTTAGGAAGAGGAACTACCAAACCACGGGTGTTGTTTACTTGGCTAAATGTTTAACATGCTTGGTGGGCAAAACAGAGAGAGCATTATGAAAAAGAATTTATGAATACCAATACCAAATAGATAAACAGAATGAAAACAATGCTCTTTACAAGCACTCCAGAATATGTCTATGTTTTAAAAGCTTTGGTTTTGGTATTTTAGAACAGGTTACACTTAATCCTAAAGGAGGTGACACGAAAGGGGAACTAGAAGAAAGGGAAGTTAAATGACAACTGAAATTACATGCTGCACAATACCCATGAATAAAAGAAAGCATTTCTTTGCAGCCTTTATTAAACACGAGAGCAAACTACTACTGATTTTAATTTTTATGGTTTTTAGAATGTATAGTAAAAATTTATTTTTTGTGATTTAATATTGGAGGTTATGACTTTAAGTTGAAATGATAATTAATTTGAATTAATTAAGGAGGTAAGTATGTACATGTTATTTTATTGGTGGAGAGTGATTCTGATGAAGTCCTATTGTTTTAAGGATGAAAGCCCTTAATCACGAAAATATCTGTGGTTTTAGATGTTCTCTATGGTTTTAAGAAAAGTCTTTTAAAGGGAATTTAACTTGCTTTCAGCTGGAAGAGTTTTTGTTTTTTTTGGTGATTAATCCCTTGAGTGGGTGTTTATGTTATCATTGGACTTGCAAATATGTAATATGTCTGACAGACTTGGATTTGTTGAAGCTGAATACATAATTCAGAGGTTGCCTTTCAGTAGTCTGTATGATACGGAGAAGAGAAACAAGACCTTGAGACAGTCTGCTTAGTTTTTACAATTCTGACCCTTGATTTTTGTAGTAAGAATGTGTTGTGGTCATTCCAGTTGTGACAGGTATTTGGATAGGTAGATTGGATAAGGGGCATTAAACTCAATGATCAGCCTAACAAGTGCTGAGTAGAATGGAACAGTTGCATCCCTGAATCTGGGTGCTATACCTTTAGATATAAGCTGTGCAATTAAAGAGGACTTCCTTACAAATATATATGTCTTTATGTGTCAGGATCTTGACAAATACATGCCTCATAGAAGACTGTATGGTAAACCATCTGCTTCGTTTACTGATCGAGGCATTCCAGCGCTGCAGTACTTACTTGTGTTGCCTACAGCATCCATTTTAATCTTTCCTATTATTTCCTTCCTTTACATGTTTTAGTCAAGTCACTTCCATGAAACCTAGAATTTGTTAACATAATCTGCTTGCTTTGGGTGTCTGCTGTCCTGCTTGTTGTTATCAGATTATCTATTCCAAAGCAAGCTTCAGCGTGAATTTCTTCTTATTAGACATGCAAAGACTGCATTTCTTGCTCACGTTTTGTAGCACTCTCTGCCATTGTTATTCCACAGCTGGTACTGTTATTCTAACTCCTTATCTGCAGCTGTAATTTATTCGCACTATTGCTTCCATTGTTTCTTAACAATATATAGCTCTTTATCTACTGATTTTCTTTCACTGAAGTACCACTCACATTTCTAAAAGTTTCTTTTCTGTCCTTTCTGACATTTTATTTCTTAATATTAAAACCTGTTTTCTTTCAATCTTTTTTGCAAGTAACACATACACAAGACACAAACAATTCATCATATATTTTGTCTGGCTAACTTCATTTAGTAATGTTTTCAGAATATTTCTGCAAGAATACTTCTTTTACTTCACATAAATTCTCTCACATATTTAAGAAATGTTTTTGTCTTTCAAACGTTTTAAAGAGTTTTGAACTTAAACAAGCAAATTAACTTGTTTTATCTGAATCATATTCACATTTGTGTAACGTTTTAAAGAGTTTTGAACTTAAACAAGCAAATTAACTTGTTTTATCTGAATCATATTCACATTTGTGTTTCCTGTCTTGTGAAGTCAATATATTTTTTTAATTATAAGTATTATTCATTTTGACTGCCTTCTTGCTTCCATTTAACATATTTTGCAAATATAAGCCTTTATGGGCAGCACCAAGGATCAAATGGTGGAAACTGAAAAAGGGTAATTGTGAGGTGATGTTCAGGGAAGAGTTAAGAGTTAAGACAGGCACTGGGTGGCAGTGAAGAGTTACCGAATAGCTGGGTAACTACAGCAGAGCTAGTAAGAGAGATGGCTAGAAAGGTGCTTGGTGTGACATCTGGAAAGAGGAAGGAGGACAAGGAGACCTGGTGGTGGAATGAAGAAGTACAGGAGAGTATACAGAGAAAGAGGTTGGGGAAGAAGAAGTGGGATTGTCAAAGAGATGAAGAAAGTAGACAAGAGTATAAGGAGATGAGGTGCATGGCAAAGAGAGAGGTGGCGAAGGCTAAGGATAAGGCGTATGAAGAGTTGTATAAAAGGTTGGACACTAAGGAGGGAGAAAAGGACCTGTACCGAATGGCTAGACAGAGGGACCGAGCTAGTAAAGATGTGCAGCAGGTAAGGGTGATAAAGGATAATGAGGGAAACGTACTCACAACCGAGGAGAGTGTGTTGAGCAGATGGAAAGAGTACTTTGAGGGGTTGATGAATGAAGAGAATGAGAGGGAGAGAAGGTTGGATGATGTGCGGATAGTGAATCATGAAGTGCAGTGGATTAGCAAGGAGGAAGTAAGGATAGCTATGAAGAGGATGAAGAACGGAAAGGCTGTTGGTCCAGATCACATACCTGTGGAAGCATGGAGGTGTTTAGGTGAAATGGCAGTGGAGTTTTTAACTAGATTGTTTAATGAAATCTTGGCAAGTGAGAGGATGCCTGAGGAATGGAGAAAAAGTGTTTTGGTACCGATTTTTAAGAATAAGGGTGATGTGCAGAGCTGTAGTAACTACAGAGGGATTAAACTGATCAGTCACAGCATGAAGTTATGGGAAAGAGTAGTGGGAGCTAGGTTAAGAAGGGAGGTGATGATTAGTGATCAGCAGTATGGTTTCATGCCAAAAAAGAGCACTACAGATGCAATGTTTGCTCTGAGAGTGTTGATGGAGAAGTACAGAGAAGATCAGAAGGAGTTGCATTGTGTCTTTGTGGATTTAGAGAAAGCATATGACAGGGTGCCTAGAGAGGAGTTGTGGTATTGTATGAGGAAGTCGGGAGTGTCAGAGAAGAATGCAAGAGTGGTACAGGATATGTACGAGGGTAGTGTGACAGTAGTGAGGTCTGCGGTGGGAGTGACAGATGTGTTTAAGGTGGAGGTGGGATTACATCAAGGATCAGCTCTGAGCCCTTTCTTATTTGCAGTGGTGATGGACAGGTTGACAGACGAGATCAGACAAAAGTCCCCGTGGACTATGGTGTTTGCAGATGACATTGTGATCTGTAGTGAGAGTAGGGAACAGGTGGAGGAGACCCTGGAGAGGTGGAGATATGCTCTAGAGTGAAGAGGAATGAAGGTCAGCAGGACTAAGACAGAATATATGTGTATGAATGAGAGGGAGGATAGAGGAATGGTGAGGATGTAGGGAGTAGAGGTGGCGAAGGTGAATGAGTTTAAGTACTTGGGATCAACAGTTCAGAGTAATGGTGAGTGTGGAAGAGAGGTGAAGAAGAGAGTACAGGCAGGATGGAGTGGGTGGAGAAGAGTGTCAGGAGTGATTTGTGACAGACGAGTATCAGTAAGAGTGAAAGTGAAGGTCTACAAGAGGGTAGTGAGACCAGCTATGTTATATGGGTTGGAGACAGTGGCATTGACAAAAAGGCAGGAGTCAGAGCTTGACGTGGCAGAGTTGAAGATGTTAAGATTTGCACTGGGTGTGATGAGGATGGACAGGATTAGGAATAAGTATATTAGAGGGTCAGCCCAGGTTGGAAGGTTTGGAGACAAAGCCAGAGAGGCAAGATTATGTTGGTTTGGACATGTGCTGAGGAGGGATGCAGAGTATATTGGGAAAAAGATGCTAAGGATGAAGCTGCCAGGTAACAGGAAAAGAGAAAGGCCTAAGATAAGGTATATGGATGTGGTGAGAGAGGACATGCAGGTGGTTTGTGTGACAGAGCAAGATGCAGAGGACAGGAAGAAATGGAAACAGTTGATCTGCTGTGGCGACCCCTAATGGGAGCAGCCGAAAGAAGAAGAAGCCTTTATGGGCTGTAATTCATAGATCTGTAGTGTCTTACCATTGGGTGCCATAATTTAAAACAAGATTTTCAAGTAAGAATTTGAAGCAGCGTTTGTAAACCATTAGCATCTTGGTACTCCATCTAGTTGTATTTAACGCACTTTAGAAATATGTGAATGAGAAACAAATTAATATTTTTAAAATACAGCTGAATAACCTGAACTAGACATACTAGAACTGCTGAATAATTTATCTTTAGATGATACTTTACAATAAAATGAATGAGCATAGTACCATCAGATAAATAACCCCGTTGGTTAATCTGGAGAAGCTATTCATATATTTTATAGGTTCATAGGTGTGTACTAGGCTAACAGCCCTGGAGCCTTTACAAGCCTAGCCAATAGAAGTGCTCACAAAACATGACCACCCTCTCCCACTTACAACTTAAAAGCACAGGTCTGCTTGAGGTTAGTGTTGTTTACATTAAAGAACAAGCTTAAGCAAAAATCCACTACGACTAGACCAAAAGTCTTTACACAGTACAACAGAAAGAAAATGTGACAAGACCAAACATAAAGCAAATAAACAGCCAATGTTCAACCCTCACCATGCTCAATAACAGCCCATTCCAAAATAATCACATATCAGGTCTACAGGTGTAGACTGCAACCCAAATAAACGATAAGACATGTTTTACTGGGCCCAGGAAGTGTTGTGTTTAACAATACATAAACCTCTTGCTATGTATGCGTACATCTGTATGACTAACAGGAACAAAGGCCGAGCCCATTTCCCAGCCCCCTCCCCCACATCTCTTCTACCAAAAGGAAGAGTACATTTACTCTGAAGATCAAGAGCAAGCCAATCTTACCATGAAACAGTAAAGAAAAGCTGTCACCTCCAAATAAATGCCAAGATGTGGAGGGGAGAAAAACATCTGTTCCTTGGTCCATTTTGCAACCACCACAAATCTGTACACAAATCCTGGGCTACAAATTCCTTTCCCTATTTACATCTGGAATTAAAAATAATAAATAAAAACACAAACCCCCCCAAATGAAGCCGAATTGAAGGAAATGGCTTTGTCAGTTCCTGGTGTTCTCAGCTTTTGTGACATAAACAGTTAATATTAAGACTGACTTTACACTTCAGTAGAGGAAGTCAGCTCAGTTAAAGGCCATGTTAATTGAACATGGCTGGACTAAAATATATAGCACAGTGTACAATAAATTAGTCCTTTCTAAATGGTTTAAGTATGCTCATTCTGTTGTACAAAGTAATTAACAATTAAATAATTATAAACTAGTGTTCAGCTACTCAGTTATAAAACCCTCTTTTTTGCCACATGTAAATAAGGTCAGCAAAAGATAATGTATGAAAGAGTACCATAACGGGCGGAAATAAAAGTTTTTTCATTGCTTGTATCCTTACCTAAACGTTTGTGCATGAAGAAGACAAGTATTTAAAGGACAACAACAGGATTCTGTTATTAAATGCTCAACTTCTCTGTCCTTTTTCTCCCTACTTACAGTCCCTGCTCTGAATAAACAACAAGACAACATTTAAAATATTTTAAATTGACTGTTTCTCTCCACTAGAACAGTATCTTACTGTACTGTGGTGGTTTTACTTTCAAAAAACTTTTATCCTGCCCTGGAAAAGTTTGCTGCAATTGCTCCAATTCATTGATGTCATCAAGGCTACTGTATACAGGTAGTTTTCTGGCCAATTCCCTCCCCAAACTGACATCACCATGACTGTCTTAAAAACCCACCCATGCTGTGATGTCACAGCTCCCTCGTCCTTCCCCTACTCATACAGAAAGTAAGGGCTAGAACAAGGAAACAGTACATGAGTCATGTCTCCTGCTGTCAATCACAGCAAGTAACCGTTCAAATTACTTTTAGCACTTTGACAGCTAGGGAAGTTAGGTGTGAAGGAAGGGGGAAGGGAGATGAGTCGAAGTAGTACAATTCAGGCTTCACAAAAGACTGCAGTTTAGCCATTCTAAAAGGAAGCAGCAGTAAAAAGCACTTTGAATGTCTGTTCTGTGGCATTTGCACTGTTTATGTTTTAAGTAGTCATTGAACTTCATGAAATGTTACTTAAAAATAACTGACTGAAAAACAGCAGTGTATGCATGTAAAATCAATCCAGTGACAGCAGCTTTAGGAAGAAAGAGGCCTGAGTGATATCATTTTTTTTTAAAGACAAGCACTGTATTGTGGGATACATAGAGGCAGACTAAACAATCAGGATTACTTCAAGATGCTAGACCCTATGTGGTCAGACTCAGAAATTACATATAAAAATATTTAAAAACCTGTAAATAGTCCCAGAGTGGTGTTAAAATGTAGGGAACACCAAACCATGATGAAATGAACATGTTTTTGAGTCTGTGGGTGCGGTTCCCCTTTAAGTGTACAGATGAGAGTCCCTTTATGCTAGAGTTTTGCACTGTTCATGGCTTCAGACCAAATGGTAACTGTGGTGGAGTCCCCATATTTGTCAAGAAACATATTACATCTGGGCAGATCCATGGGGCTCACAAACTGAACTCCTTGAAGTACAGATCACTCTAGATAGGATTAATTATCAATTAATAGCTTGTTGCAGAATAACATCTTTGGCCTGTGATGACCATGCAAGATTCCTCAGTGTTTTAAATGATCTCCCTAGTAGGTAAATTTAACTTCCCTTCAATAAACCAAGATACTTATTCCTGTAATGTAGGATATGCCCAACATTTCTACACTTAAACACAAATTTCCTTAAGACTTTGGTAACTACACTTACTAAGAGGACACAACATTCTTGATTTGATTCTTACAAATCTGGCCACCTTTTGTCCTACACATTTGGTATCTCCTTCCCCAGTGAAGTCTGACCATAAACTTGTGACCTTCCCTTTAAAGTCATGTAACCAACCTCACCAAATTTAAGAGCTAGAAACATGCCAGTCTCAACTTACTATGTGATGAAATATCAAAACTCACGTATGACTACACCTCCCCTGACCTTAATATTGCAGTAAGCTTCAAAAAGGAATTTTACATTCATTTAGATAAATGCATAAAGGTAGCAGTCCGTACCAGAGACAAGTATCATGGGAAATTCAAAAATAAACCAGCCTTGTGGTTGACTTCTGTAAATAAACCATCCAACAAAAGAAAGAAACTCCTTAAATTGTTTAATAGAGCCAAAACTCATTTTTTCAAGGATAATATCAAAAGTATTACAAAACAAAATTAAGACTACCATTAGGTCCAATGAATTTAGGCTGGTTTCTGAAGCCAAAGATAATTATAAATCTTTCTTCAACTCTGTTAGAAAACTAAAAAGCAATACCCTATATTATTTAGAACTTACTCATAATGATACCTCCTGCTCTGACCCAATTAATACTGCCAGTATCCTTGCCAACTTCACCCTGGAGACATCTTTACTAGCCCTAATATATATGAATCCCTTATTATCCCAATTATCTCTAAGGATCATTTACTGAAAGTAATAACCAAGAGCAAAATGCTTCCTCCATTGGACCTGACAAAGTACTTGGTTGCTTAATTAATAGCCCTAAACATCTACTAGCTATCGGTAAATCAAAAAACACTGCTAGACATTCCCTCTGCCCTCACTATATCTCAAAGTTATGGAACAACATTCCTAATCATACTAAACAGATAAAAAAGAAAAACAATTTCTAAACCTTCCTCAAATATTATCTAAACCAGTACTGGTTCTGGTATCCTGATGACTAGACAGGTCTTCCTTCACTCTTTTTCACTGCATTTTTGCTCCTCAAAGTGTTTAAGTTTAGCTGCTGGCTTTGCCTCTGATAAGTGGCATACTGTAGTGACGATGAACCTCCATAAGGTTGACCTTACAACTGACCAGAGTAATTACAGCCTGCCATCATTAGTGGATTGTACTATAACTGATCATAAACTATGATATCAAGAATCTTGTTAAGGTTGATACACAGCAGTTTGAGTTTATGAAGGGTCAATCTTGTCTGTTTAATCTGGTGGACTTCTTTAAAAGGGTTATGGACACTGTAGATGGTGGCCACATAGTGCATGCAAGGCGTCTTGACCTAGCCCAGGCTTTCAACACCATTCCCCATGCCCATGTAGTTGAGCCTGTTTTCCATCGCCTCAGCTATGTCTGATGCAGTCACACTGACAAGTGTTGGCTTCAGATAGACCTCTAGGGCATACCTCTACTCAGTTTCCTAATTCCTGACATTGTCTCCCTCCACACAGCCCTTTGTGTTGTACCATTAAACTATGCAGCTATCCAGGTCTTCAGTTTTGGTGTCATGGTCATGAGGCCAAATTAAAAACCTTGCTGAAGTCCAGGAAGACTATTATCTATTCGTATTCCCCTGCCATATTCTTTTATAATCTTATCATAAAAATGGATTGGGTTTGTCTTACAGTTCCTTCTGGCCATGAAAGTATGTTGGTTATACTTTGTGTGCACTTAGCACTGTGAATGATTAGAATAAAACAGAAAGTATGCGTGATCCTTGTGGGTTACTATTGTATAGCATTTCTAGTATATTTTAATTTACTCATTATTTTCTTGGTATGTATCATTTCTGCAGCTTGCCTCATAGAAATATTAAAATTAATGTCATTAAACACAGTTGATTTGTTAGGTTATATATCAGCATAAAAATCTATAATTTATAATCTGATGTTGTTAATTTTCTTTCCATTCATCACTGATGGGTTTGGTTCCAAGCCCTCGGAACTGAGTCGGCTTTTTTACCAAGCTCGCACCAGCCAAAAAAACTCTCAAGCTAAGTCTCTACCCAGAATGCCCTTCTCCCTGTTACCTCAGATCTCGTTTGTCACATAGCCGTAAGGCGGCGTTTCAGCAGAGCTCTCAGCTAAGTGGAACATTTTTGATATTTGTGTAAAAATGTTTGGATATCTGTATTTTATTAAGCGATTAGTATTTGTAGTGTCTTTTTTTCTGTCTAACCTTGTTTTTTCTTCTCTACCCTTTGTTACTGTTTGTAATCTTTCAAGTACCATTGATGGCATGGACTTTTCTCTCTTACCCTTGTGGTATTTCTTCAGTACCATAGTTGGTATTCTCTCTCCTGTTTAAACTATTAGCTTGACTTTTTTGTTCAGGGGTTTCCTCTATATATCAGTGTATTGTTATTTTTTCTGATTGTTTGAATGGAGTTGACTTTATTATAATTGGATTATACAATTGGTCTGTGGTGTCTTTTCTATCAAGATGTTGGCTAAGAAGGGTACTTCACGCTTAAAGCATTGTATTTCATGTAAGGGCAAGTTTCCTAACAGTGATTCTTATGATGACTGTGTATATTATTTGGGAGTGGCCCACCTTTTGGTGCAGCCTCCATGTGATATTTGTCAGAGTTTCAGTCAATGCAGTCTTAATGAGTGCAAAAATAAACTTATTCTGAAAGGGTTACTCAAGTCTCCCTTCTCAGAGGCCATTTCTGTGATGCAGGTCTCAACCCCTTCTACTAAGGACAAAAAGAGATTCCACTCTGTTCTTTCTTCACCATCTGGTGATCAGAGCAAGCCTGGGAAATCAAAGGTCCCAGAGTTATCTTCGGAGTATAACTCTGCCTCTACAGCGCCGTCTTCCTTAGATTCAACCATCCCGAAACCTTCAATAGTGGTGCCTGTTTCGGCACCGGTCCTGCCTCCGATACCAATCATAGACCTTACTACGCCTATTTTGACTTCAGCAACTGTGGCTACTTTGGCTCAGGGCACACCTTCGGCTGCTCCATTGACTTCCATTTTGGAACCGACCATCTCAGCTCCGAGTGCCATTTCGGCACCGAGCGTTGTACTGACACCACTGAATTTGACCAGTTTACTCCCGGTCTCAAAACTAGAGACTTCAGTGCCGGCAGACTTCACACCATGGACTCGATACTCTCCTCCCATAGATCTGTTTCTGGGCCAAGCATATAGCTCCTTTATTGAATGTTCTGACTCCCCATCTGGAATTTCCACTAGATCCACCAGGACCCTGTTGGAACATGACATGGTACATCTTGTAGACCAGCTGTTATTAGCCAGGGGGATCCCTTCACTTTCTAAGACCCATCCACCTGCAGGACTTGGGTTGTCATATCCATGGACTCCATCTTACACTCCTCCTTCAACCATCTTGGTTCAGATGCCTTCTACTCTGACATCCTTCTTGGAACCCATCACCTCGGCGCCTATGGGGCATCTCACTCTGGCTCAGAGTTTGTCCATTTGGTCTTCGGTTCCAGCTGAACCCATCCTTTTTCAATCTAGGGGTTGGGGTCAGCTGCGTCAGCCCGGGGTATGGAGCCATTGCTCTCTTCAGTTCCATCATTGGCGCCAATAGCTGCATCTGCGCCGATCTTGCTTGAGGCTCCATCTGTGGGGGCGGGTTCGTCGGAGTGGGGTGTGACTCCGGTCCTGAGGTTGTCTTTCTCAGTTCCGGGCTCCCATCCCTCTTCAGGCGGGCCTGCCTTTTGCGTGATGGAGAGGGGTCTTGCTTTGGGCAGCACTCCTTTGATGTTGGAACCCCAGTTTTCTCCCCCTGAGCTACAGCTGCCACAGACCACCCCACCAGGACACCAGGCAGAGAAGCCACAGGACACCCCTGTTCAGGGTACCCACTCTTCCGAGTCCTCCTCAGAGACACCCACTGAGGAGCCCCCTCGAAAGAAGATGTGCAAGAGGAAGCACATGGACTCGTCTGAGGAGTCCTTAATGGAAGATATGGATTACGATGATTGTGAAGGGTCCCCACGGTCACCTCCTGATGATGTCTCCTTTGGAGACATCCTGGAAATGTTAAAGCAGAGAGGTGACTGGAAGCCCTCCAACCCTTTGTCTGAGGAGTCCATGTTCCTGCAGGCTTTTCACACCCGGGCTTTTACCTTTTGGGTGACCCCGCCTGCCGACGAGCTCATCCAGCTCATCATACAGTGCGCTTGGTAGAACCCTGATTCCATTGAGGCAATCCTTTGGAGACCAGACAAATTCTTTCCCCTCCCGAGGAGAACCCATATTGGTCCAAAGGGTTACCAGTTGATGCTATGGCAGTGGCGGTGGCCATGAAAAAGGACTTGTCTGAGGAAAGTCCTACTGTCCACCTGCCCAACATTGAGTCCCGGGTGGTGGACAGAGTTGGAAAGCATTTTTTTGCATCAGGGACCTTTGCTATTCGGTCCCTGAATTATTTGGCACATTATACTAGGCTCCAGAGGGACTTGATCTCCGAACTCTCTGGGATGCTTGCAGGACAGTTGTCTGATGAGGTCAGGGACAAAGTGGCCTCGCAGCTTGCAACCCTGGAATCAATATCCAACTCGTCCACAAGGTTGCTGTCACAAGTGACTGGAGGGGTGGCTAGGGCAGTGGGTTCGGGCATTGTTATGAGGCATCATGCCTGGATGCACATTTGTGACCTTGCAGATCCCTTCAAGTCTTCCTTTCTGAATGCTCCCATCGAAGCTTTGTCCCTTTTTGGCTCCAAAATGAAGGACACTCTAGCCAGGTGCGAGCAAGATGGAAAGACCCTGTCTGCCGTAGGCCTACGATTTTCCAACCCTCAATGTACCTTCTCAGGAATCAGAGGAGTGGAAAAATGTGGCATAAGAAAGCTCAGCATCCTTTCCATGCTGCACATGGTGACGATATTCCCAAAGGCAGAGGAGGTAACAATTCCGGAAGATGGCCCTATAGAAGCAGAGGGGATTCTCATAACCAAGGCTCCAGGGACTCTTTCTCTGGACAGTCTTATCAGCACTCCTGAGGAGCAGCCTGATTGCTTACCTCTAGAAGCAGTCGGGGGTCATTTCTCCCTGCACCAAGCTGCCTGGCAATCTATCACCACCGACCATTGGGTTCAGAGTATCATCACCAGTGGTTACACCATTCCCTTTTCTTGTCAGCCAGATTTTCCAAGAAAACTTCTCAACGTTCCACCCAATCAAAGGGAAGAAGCAGCTTCAGGGATTATAAAGCTGTCTCAAAAAAGAGTCATCCAGCCAGTCCCACCAGACCAGCGTGGATCTGGATACTTTTTGGTGCCAAAAAAGACAGGGGACTGCAGACCCATTTTGGATCTTAGCAGCTTAAACAAGTCTGTCACCCAAACCAAATTCCAGATGGCCACGGTTCAGTCCATTCTCTCCTTTTTAAGAGAAGGCAATTGGATGTGCTTGATAGATCTCTGAGATGCGTATTACCACATCAAGATGGACAAATGCTCCAGGAATCTGCTTCGCTTCCAGCTAGGAGCCAGTCATTATCAGTTCCGTGCCTTGCTGTTCGGTCTCTCTACAGCCCCCAGAGTGTTCACAAAATGCATCACAGTGGTAACAGCTCACTTGAGACTAAAAGGATTCCTGGTGTTTCCATATCTGGATGGCTGGCTCCTTACCACCCCCACTGAGCATCTTCTGGTAACAGCATTATACTCTCTCTCTGGCAAAATTGTTGAGAATAAAGATACATTGGGAAAAATCAAACCTTACCCCTACACAACAAATAGAGTTCATTGGAGCAATGTTCAGTACTCAGTCCGGTCTGGTATCACTCCCAGTTCGCAGACTACATCAATTGAGGCTTCAACTCTGGGTGATACTCTCTCAAATATGAGTCTCTGCAAGGGAAGTTCTTCAGGCCCTATGTTCTATGGCAGTGTCAATCCCAATAGTGCCGGTAGCAAAGCTGCATATGCGGATTCTGCAATGGCTCCTTCTGCGCCAATGGTTCCCAAACTATCACCCCTCAGTTACCAGATTCAAATAACCAACTCTTACAAACAAGACCTTCTTTGATGGATAAGGCCAGACGAAGAACTTTGGAGTCGTCCATTTCAATCCCCTCAGCTCTCAGCCATTGTGACCATGGATGCTTCCCTGATTGGGTGGGGTGGGGGTGGGGGGCATTTCCAGGGAAAGACTGTCCAAGGCACATGGTCCACCTCAGAGGCCCACCTGTATATCAGTGTTCTGGAACTGAGAGCTGTGCTGTTAGCATTGCAGGCCTTCCATTCGGCTGTCCCTTCCGGGACAATTGCGATTCAATCAGACAATATGTCAGTGGTCTGGTATATCAACAAGCAAGGAGGAACCAAGTCCTACCCCCTATGTCAAGAAGCTATGAGAATTTGGCAGTGGGCAATAGCTTCCAACCACTTTCTGATAGCAATGCATATCCCGGAGAGCTCCAGCGTGATTGTGGACAAACTGAGCAGATGCATCCTAATGCCTCACAAGTGGTCCCTCAACCCCAAGGTGGTGTCAGTAATCTTCAGCCACTGGGGCCAGCCTTGCTGCAATCTTTTTGCCTCCCCATCAAACAAGTGCAGCAGGTATTCTGCTCTACTTACCCCGGAGGGGGAGTCACCGAGGGACGCTCTGATCTATGATTAGCCCATGGGACTTCTCTATGCTTATCCTCTCATTCCTCTGATCCCACAATTTCTAAAGAAAGCTTTTCGGTTGAGATGCAAGGTGATCCTCATAGCCCCATTCTGGCCTCGACAAGTTTGGTTCCCCTTCCTTCGTCCTCACCTAGTATACCCGCCATGGATTCTGAACCCTCTACCAGATCTGATTACTCACCCGCAAGGGTTGAGTCACCCAAATCTGTCCAGTCTCAAACTGACAGCTTGGTTTCTCCACTTCCACTAGTCACCAGGCAAGCTAACCTCTCCTTGCCTGTTCGAGACATCATTCTGACCTCTCACAAATCATCCACCAGAAGACTATATCAGGATAAATGGAAAAGGTTGTCCATCTGGTCCAAGAATAACATGCTAGACCCATATTTGGCTCCATTTAGAGCAGTGCTTCAATACCTGGCTAAGTTTTTTCATAATGGAGCCTCTGCTTCTATTGTATGAGTACATCTGGTGGCAATCTCCATTTTCCACAATGGTATAGATAGTACCCCTCTTATCTCATTACGCCTTTGCAAGGCTTACCTCAAGGGGACCTCTCATATCAGGCCTCCTGTCAGACAGCCTGTGGAACCATGGAATTTCACTTTAGTCCTCCAATCTTTAACTCAAAAACCTTTTGAACCTGCTGCAAAGTGTGACCTGAAGTTTTTGTCTTGGAAATCTTTGTTCTTGGTAGCCATTACCTGTGCCAGAAGAGTCTCAGAGCTGTAGGCATTGTGTATCAAGAGGCCCCATCTGTTTTTTCATAAAGACAGAGTATCACTTCGGATGAATCCATCCTTTCTTCCCAAAGTTGTTTATGAATTCTTCATTAACAAGAGCATTGACCTACCAGTGTTCTTTCTGAATTTTGCCAGTAGAGGAGAGTACTGCCTTCACTCTTTAGACATACATAGACAATTGAGATTTTACCTAGACAGGACCAAACCTACCTGTAAATCTGAACAGCTTTTCATCTCCTTTTCTGGGCCCAGAATGGGAGAGGCTGTTTCCAAGGTCACATTATCAAGATGGCTAAGGGAGTGGATATGTTTCACCTATTGCCTCAATAATGAACCTATGCCAAAAGTTAAAGCTCACTCCATTAGATGTATGGCAACATCTATAGCATTCTATTCCAGGGCTTCCAAGGATGACATCTGCACAACAGCTACTTGGGCTAAGCCTCATACCTTTATCAATCATTACAAAGTGGACTTGATCTCCAGAAGGAGAGCTGCCTTTGGCTCAATGGTGCTCAGGAATGTTCTTCCATAGGTAGCTTGGGATTCTGTTCCATCAGTGATGAATGGAAAGAAGATTAACAACATCAGATGAAGAAGTTATGGCTCACCATAACGTTCCATTTGTGTTGTTCATCTTCTTTCATTCATCACTTCCCGCCCTCCTTCCCCCTCCAAAGGCTCCTGGGGATGCTTTGGGTCTAAGTGGTGCTTTAGGGTATTTGTGCAGAAGTGGCCTCGGCTTTACTTCTTTTTCTCTAGCAAACTTGATCTGAGGTAACAGGGAGAAGGGCATTCTGGGTAGAGACTTAGCACAAGAGTTTTTTTGGCTGGCGCGAGCTTGGTAAAAAGGCTGACTCTGTTCCGAGGGCTCTGAAATGAACCCATCAGTGATGAATGAAAGAAGATCAACACAGATGGAACATTATGGTAACACATAACTTCTTTTTTTCTTTCATATTACTGCTACTGCCCCTTTATTATTGCAGCAAATTATGCCAGAAGACTGTTTTCTATGGCTAAGTGCTATGGAGAAGTAATGGGTGTGCAAATTTTAAACTATATTAATGTTTTCTGTATAGAAGCAGTAGTTCCCATTGGTTCACACAACATCTTCTGTTAGCAACGATTCCTTTAAAAATAAAACAAGTTCACTTGGCTGTCCAGGTTGGATGTGTATATGGTTACTCCAAGCAGTATTATGTAATCTTCTTAAATGAACCATTAAATAAATAATGGATAATATATCCAAAGGTCACATGAGATTTTTTTTTTTGTTATGGACTCCTGTTATCTTTCAGTATTTCTATTGCAGATATGTAGAATATAATGTGTAGAAAATTCCTTTAGTATATAATTGCCATTTGGTTTAGAATACCATTTGGGGCCATTTGTAAAACATTTGATAAGTTGTGCTCCTCTGTCTATAGTTTATATACAGTGTTTGATGAAGTGCTATATATTAATATTCCTTTCTGACATATTTGTTTTAGTTAGGGCAACAAATACAATTTTTTTTAATTAATTATTTGTCCAAATTTCAGTATCTTTATCCTACTGAAAAGTCTGTTAGCTGAAACCTATTCTGTCACTGAAAGAGAATGAAGATCAGAAATGGATAATGTACTCTAACAAATAAAAATAAGTTATACATATAAAAGCCCAGAGATTAATAGTTCTTCCATTGTACTTCACAGGCCTTCAACCCCCATAAGTGACCTTCTGGCAAACACCTATCAGGACCGTTGGCTCCAAGATCAGAGGTCAGCAGAAAAAGTGCACCAAGCCAAGGATCAAAAGAAGGTAATTCTTTTTTTTGTTTGTTTGTCTGGTAGTAAATTGTTATGCATATGATAAGGAGAAGTAGACAGTGGATACTAGCAAAAAAAACGTCTTATCCATATAGGACGTGCAAAATAAGTTATATTTTCCTTGTAATGGATTCTTACTCTTATATTTGAAATTGCATTCTGTGGATTTTGTTTGAGTTGCTTTTCTGTCTCCAAGAACTAGAATAAAGAGGTTAGTTAATATTAGTGTTGGCCTGGGTACTCATTGCAACAAGCATGGACTTAACATAGTAAGCCTAGATATTAGATACTAGCCAGGACAAGCTATTTGCAGATGAACAGCTGGTGATTAGATTTAATGATGAAACATGCTGGTGATTGAAAAGTATCCCAAAGTCTTCATTAGCCACCAGTAACAATGCTAACTCGCAGAAATGTGTTTAGTACTTAGAAGCTATTTCCATACAGCTATGGCGACAAACGTTAAAATCTCTTTGTACAACAAATATGGTTGCCATCTTTATTGATGATGAAAAAAAACTCTTAAGACCCTAATTTTTATTTAAGTAAATGTAAATAAGCTTTCTTTTTACACACAAAAGCCCCCACTTTTTATCCCTGCACAAACATAAAAAATGAATAGATATTGCAGAGTCAAACCTCTTAACTGTTGAATCTCAAAAACATTGCCTGCAATACTTTGAATTCCCAGCAAAACTCCAACTTTTATAAAAGCAAAATGGCAAATGCCAATGAAAGAGAAATGGTACTTAATTATATTACAATTATACAATTAAGAAACTGAACCACAGAATCACAAAGGTACTGTTTGTAGAGGTAGAATTTGATGTGTTGGACCCCCCCCCCCCATGACGGGACTGTACTTCCCACACTTACAGTGCGTAATATGCTAACTCCAAGATGATATCACCAGTAAGACAAAGGAAATTTTGGTTTTGCTGGAAAACCAAGTACTTCCTTTATCTCAAAGGCATTTGGACCTTAAAGTTAATGTATTAAATAATTGGGGGGGGGGGGGCACACCAAAGTCCCCATATCATAAACATGCATTTTTAAAAACATATGTTGTAAAACTAAAACTGTCCGTATCAAAACATTCCTTAGATAATGTTTGAATTATCACTTTCTGCCATTAAAGAAGTGTTTTTAATGTACTTTATGGCTTCCTGAAATAAACCATGTTTTTGTTTCCATTTGTGTACAATCTGTATTGAAAACTTTTATTACAAGCTATAAATCTGTGTATGCATTTCTGATGGTGTTCAAAGGCATCTTGATATTTAATACTTGTTTTTGCTTCTTTGGTAGCAAATGCAAAAGAAATGTATTTAAAATTATTCTCTTACAAAGTGCTTCATATATGCAATATGAGTACCATTCGTAGTCCTTTACACATTTCTAGAAGCAATAGGCTTGACTAGATGTAGGAACTGATTAAATAAGACAATTTCTCTAAGTTTTATAGTCACAAGTTTTCCTTCCCTGGTAGTACCTCTTGTGTAGTGCTTCTGTAATCTGCTGTTTTAGAAACATTGCATTAAAATTGTAGAAGGATTTGAAGTGTTAATGAATATTTCCTAATAAATGAAATGCATGGCAAAGACTTCTGTGGAACTATGGAATTGACTGTTATTCATAAACTACATCTTATGTTGTGGTAGATATTTCTTTATTTGAATGCACATATCAGCTATATTTGTAAAAATGGAGTGTGACTGGCAAATTATCATAAATGGTTATTCACATTTTTATGCCAATTATTCAGGAATCAACTAACTGGAGACTGTAGCAGGTATCTTTTCTTTAATATGATTCAGAATGGCTTTATATTGTAAGAGTAAAAGTAAAATGTTGTTTTTTTTTTTTTTTTTACAAAATGGTGTTTGGCAATTTCTTCATACCTAGCTTGAAGATATGTACAATTCATTCAGCTAACCCATTTGCTGCTGGGTCTCTGGTGCATTAGAGAAATGAATTATTTTGTTTTGCTTAAGCAAACAGAGAAACTATTCTAACATAAACTGGGGTACCATTGTCACTGACAAATGTTCAGTTTAACTATAAGCAGTGAATCAGATCACATTAATGTGACTCTCTTCAATGTCAAAAGTCTAACCAATAAATTGCTTTATCTTGATGAAATTCTGCATTTTGAAAGCATCCATTTTTGCATACTGAGATTTGGTTTAAATGTAAAGAAAGCACTGCCTTTATACCCGGGTGTAGTACTTTTCATGTGTTCAGACCCAATGGCAACTGTTGTGGAGTCTTCATATTTGTCAAGGAACAGTTTGCCTCCAAGCTGATCTGTCAGGACCCACAATTTGAGCTCATTGAACTAAAGATCACTCTAGATAGGATTAATTATCGATTAATAGCTTGCTTCAATTCACATTCCTTGTCCCCTAATGACTGCATGAAATTCCGCAGTGTTTTAAATGATCTTCCTAGCTGCAAAAACTCCATTATTTTGGCTGACTTTAACTTCTCTTCAGTAAACTAGGACACATATACTTCCAGTGCAGGATATGCCCAAAAATTCCTAGACTTATATAAACAAAAACCTCATTGAGCACTTGGTAAATAAACCTACTAGAGAACAAAGTAAGCTTGACCGGATTCTTAGCAATATGGCTGCTTCTTGCAATACTTCTCTGGCATCTCTTTCCCCAGTGAAGTGAAATTATACACTTTTGACCTTTTTTAACCTCCTAAAAGCCCCTGTGGCAAACTCCACTGAATTTTTAACATGACAGATTTAACCTACTGTGTAATGAAATATCAAAATTCACCTTTAACTGAACCATCCCTGATAATGATACTGCAACGAGCTTCACAAGACGTTCTACACACATTTAGAAATATAAATAAATGTAGCAGTCATAGGAAATTCATTAATAAACTTCCCTGGTGGTTTACTATCATAAATAAACTCTACAACAAAGGAAAGAAACTCCTAAATTACATAACAAATCCAAAAAATAATTTCTGAAGGAAAATACCCAAAACGTTATGGAAAAAAAAACTGAAAGTAACTATCAGGTTCACAAAAGAAACCCATGAACTTAGGCTGGGCTCCAAAGCCAAGGGTAATTATAAATATTTATTTTGATATGTTTGTGGTAAATATACTCTAACAATAAGTAATTCTGTTACAAATATGTAACAGTTTGGCTACATTGCTCTGACCTTATTCAAAATGATACTACCTGTTGTGACCAGAGCTGGATGATGTTCATATTGGGCCTTAGGCAGGGTAATGGATTGGGGCACCCCCATACACAGCCCTCCCCCCTTCCCCGCAGCCATTCCAGTGTCCCATTACTTGGCTCTTTCTCCACAATTACCATAAACACTGCTCAAAACTCTGTGTGCATACTGTTTTCTGGTTTACTTCTACAATGATAACAGATATTTGGATTTAATTTAAAACTTTTATTTCAAATTTTACAGCACAAACACTGATAGACATTTGTTAAACAAAGCAATACAGTCTCGCAATGAAAACAGACATTAAAATGCCTTTGCCCTTGAAACTCACATTCACTGAAACAGTACTGAAATCCACATTCAAAGAAAATGCATCTGGCTAATGGCGGATTACGTTTACCTTTGGGCTGCTTTCAAACCATAGACCGCTTACACACATTTTAGGAACATGCAAGATTTGAGTCACCTTTTCGGTTGTATTAAATTATACTCCTTGTATCATACAGCAACACCTGTTAAGAGTGTTTGTTAATTTTTAGTTTTGAACATTTTTCCAGTGAGCAGTGACAAGAAACATATGAACCAATATTGAGAAAACTGCCCAATTCATAACATTTCAACCATAAAAGGCCACTCAAACTTTTGTCACTACAATCTACCAATATCAGTCAATTAGCACAATCTCTGCAGAAGTAGAAGTCATCTGAACAATTCCACATTAAAGAGATTTGTAACTAATGAAAAGATTGCTGCTAGCAAATAACTTTATATTTCAGTGTTTCCTCTACAAATTCAGTGCCTGTTGCCCTTGAAGAATAAATTGCCTGTGTTGCATTAGAAAATATAGTAAGCTGGTAATATTGCAATAGGGAATGGATGGCATACTGAAAACAGGTTCATAGTTACTTGGCATCTCATCCAAAGGAGGACATATTTAGAACTGCAGCACCCCACCCCCTTAAAATACAACGCAATATCAACAACCCATCTACATGCTGTGGGAGTAGAACCCACAGCTTTCTCCATCAAAAGCTACTAACTGCTTTTAACTTCTATAATACAATAGTGATACCATTTGCTAAACAAAACAGTTGCACAGTCTAAACAGACTTACATGAGCAGCAGTAAACTTGTCTTCCCTTGAAGCTCACAATGCCTTGAAAATGCACTTGAAACTTATTTCCCTGAATAATGCAGCTTGGTAGTCAGGATATAGGCTTCAGGCTCTTGTTTCCTGTAACTAAAATACAGGTTTGAGCCTAAGAAAATTACTGACCACCTGCTATCCCTAACTAGACAATTTCACTCGCAAACAGAGACATCTCAACCTTTTAGTGCAAGAAATCTGGACAAAGCCTAAAATAAATAGGGACATATTATAAATATTGCTCTCATGAACATACAATATTGCTAGATTAACAGGATTTGTGTTAGTGTACGTTTTTCTAAAGGATATCTAGTCTGAAACTTCAAACGTCTGCTGTTATTTAGTAACCTCAGTCCTTTTTATGAGGAACAGATCAAAAATTAGGGTCAAAAATCTGGACAGTTGAGAAGCATGCTACCTCCCTCCCTCTTACACAGAAGCACATACACCAGTCTACCTCCCTGTTGCACACACACACACACACACACACACACACACACACACACACACACACACACACACACACAAACACACGCACACCTACGTATTTACCTACCACCCTCTTATACACACACACCTCCTTCCCTTCCTATTACGCACACACACCTACCTCCTTCTTACACACACACACACCTCTGCCTCCCTATTACACATACACACACACACACACACACACACACACACACACACACACACACACACACACACACACACACACACATCCCTACCTACCCCTATCTACCTACCTACCACTTAAACACACACACCTACCTCTCACTTGTCCGTTTGTGGTCCGCATTTAAAACATCTTCTGACATTCAAATTATGTGCTTGTGGAAGACAGAGATAAACAATGGGTCATACAGATGCAGAAGACAAAAACAGGTCACAAAAACTGTTGCTTTTTTGAGACCGGACACAAATGGCATTTTTCTTAAAGAAGAATGCCCTTAAACACACACACAAACGCACAGATTTTATATATATATATATATATATATATATATATATATATATATATATATATATATATATATATATTTAGGTTCATAGGTTCATACTAGGCTATCTGCCCTAGGGCATTTACAAGCCTAGCCAGAGTGTGTTTGGCTTTCGCCACCCATTTTAAATGAATTTTGCTATGCCCTTTTTCGAGGTTAGTATACTGTGCCTCTGTCTAACAGTGACACAGAAGTGATACCCAGAGTAAATCTACAATCTCCCATCCACTCATCAAGATTCCTCTTGAAGAGAGTCAATGAGGGACTCTGCCTAACCTGGACTGGGATTTTATTCCAGAGTGAAGGGAGCCTCTGGGTTATGAATCTGTCCCACAAGCATGTCCTATTTATTTCAGTGCTGAGGTTCAAGTCTCTCGAGCGCGTAGCTCGATGGGATTTGGATTTTCTGAGGTGCAGCATGTCCATTAATTCTGGGTTGGACATGGCTTTATACGTCAGGCACAGATCGCCTCTGAGCAGGCGGTATGCCACTGAGTAGAGCTGGAGTTTCTTTAACCGGGCAGCATATGGCATCTGTTTGAGCCCTTTGATCCTCTTGGTGAGGTACTTTTGGGGTCTTTCCAGTTGCTGCAGGTGTCTGGTAAGGTACATCCCAAAAGGGGCATTGTACTCAATTATGGGCCTGATGAGGGATGAGTAAAGAGGCACAATGACCTCCCCTGATCTAGATGTAAATCCCTTCATGATTAGGTGGGCTATATAAAATGTTTTTCTAACCACTTTGGCCACGTGGTTGTCGAATGAGAGATTGCTATCAACTTGGGTCCCCAGGTCCCTAATTACTTCTTCCGTACTTAGTGGATTACCATCTATGTGGTAATTTGTGGGCACTTTGTTTTTGCCGAAGGGGATGACTATACACTTTTTGGCGTTTAACTTGAGGCCATGGCTCTGGCACCAGTTGTCTGTTTCTATGAGGCCCTTTTGTAGGATGCTTGTGTCGGCTGGAGAGTCGATTATGGCGCCCAGTTTTCAGTCATCTGCGAACTTGGACAGCCACAGTCCTTCCATGTTGGCCTGTACTTCCGAGAAATATATACCGAACAAGAGAGGTCCCAGGACTGAGCCTTGTGGGACGCCACTTGTAACTGGTTTGGAGTCTGACATTGCTCCAGCAATTCTAACCATGTGGGTTCTGTCCTTGAGCCAGTTTGCAACCCATCTAGTGACATAGGGGTTTATATTTACGCTGGTGAGCTTATCTATAATGCCCGAGTGGGGTATTGTATCGAAGGCTTTTGCGAGGTCCATGTGGGCTGTGTGGACCACCTTCCCCTCGTCAATGGCCTTGGTGACTGTTTCAAAGAAATCGACCAGGTTTAAGAAGCAGGATCTGCCCTTAACAAAGCCGAAATGGGTAGGATCCAGTGTCTGTAGGTCCCCAATATCTTTATTTATGAGGTCTGTGATGATCCTTTCCATAGCTTTGCAGACCAAGCTAGTCAGGTGTATGGGGCGATAGTTTCCAGGATCCGTTGAGGCACCACCTTTGTGGAGAGGGACCACTGTTGCTGTACGCCACTCTTTGGGTACATATCCTGTAGTAAGGCTGAGATTGAACAGTAGTTTTATGTTTGGGTTTAGTTCTTCTTGGAATTCATGTAGGACGTAGCCTGGGACACTGTCTGGTCCCACTGATGCTGTGTTTTTTGCTTTGGAGAGGGTGGCTCTTACCTGAGCATCTGAGATGTCGGGGGCAGCACTCTGTTGGGATAGATATTTGCCCTTTTGGTGGGGAAGGGGGGGCAGTTTGCACTGAACCTGTCAGCTAGGATGTTGGCAATGTCTGTGGGTTCAGTGTATTTTTTGTCATTTTGGACTAATTCTGAGCATATCTGGGAATTCCCACCCAAGTTCCTAACATAACTAAAGAAAGCCTTGTGATTATCCTTAGTGTCCTGTGCAATTTTTCTCTCGAAGTTGGCCTTAGACGATTTTATGAGTGCCCGTAGTTTTTTGCTAATACTGATCAGAGATGCCTTCCTGTTTTGGGATTTTGCTCTATCATGTAGTAGCTTCCTCCTTCTATTGTATAGTTTGTTTATGGCTGGGGTCCACCAGACAGGACGCCTGCCTTTTCGAGGACTGGGTCTTGGTTTTGTTTGGGATGGCATGATCCATGCATTCCTGAAGGTGTTCATAGAATGCATTTATAAAGGATTCTGCGGTCTGGGCCGTATTTTCCACAGGCCCGGGGGCTTTGAAGGATTCCACTTCGGTTTGAGGAGTGTGTAATTTGCTTTAGAGAAGTTTTTCACTGTGGTTTTCTGGGCAGGGGCTGGGGTCGGGATGTGAATATCTAGTGAGATTAGTTTATGGTCTGATCTTACCAGTCAGGGATACACTTTTGGTCTGGAGCACAGAGTCCCCATGTTGGTGATGATCAGGTCCGGTATGTTTTCCCCTCTTGTGGGAGTGGTAACAAGTTGTTCCATAGCATTTGAGTTTATAAATTCTAGGAACCTTTGGGCTAGAGTGTTGGAGCTAGAGTAATGCTCCCAGTCTATGTTTGGGTAGTTGAAGTCGCCCAATATAATGGTGCTTGGAGAGACCTTCATATTTTCCAGTGTTCTCAGGAAGGCCGAGTGGGGTTCCTGAGTTTGGGAGGGTTGTCTGTAGCAGGCTATAAACTGGAAGGAAGTTTTACTCACTGTTAGTTGCACATGGATAGTCTCTGATGCTTCGTGCTGTGCCACCAACCTGGAGGTGTAGGGTATCTTTGACGAATATTGATACTCCCCCTCCTTTTTGTGGTTCAGTCCAAGTTTTGGGGCTGAAAAACATGGTATGAGGTATAACCTGGTAGTGCTGGGGTGCTCTCGGGAGCTTTGAACCAGGTTTCTGTTACTGCACAGATATCGATGTTCTCCATACTAAGGAGAGTTTCGAGTACATGCATCTTGAGGTTTAGACTTCTGGCATTGAGTAGCATTACTCTTAGTTTCTTATCCCTTGTGATACCTATGGAGGTGGGTTTGTCTTTTGAGCCTTGCCTAAAAAAGGCACTATGGGGGTGGCAAGAGCCTTTGCCAATATCCGAAAGCCCAAGGGTGACAGGTGCAAGCCGTCCCTAGTGAAGCATCGTGGCTTGTCGAGCATGTCATCCCAGGCTGACAGGCATTGGATCCCCTTTGAATGACACCAATACTTAAGCCAATTGTTGAAATTGATCATCTTGTCTTCATATCGTGGCATCATTCTTGGTGAGGGTAAGATGCTACTCAAGGTCAGGGTCATACAGGCCTGGGCTACATGCTCAGAGAGCTCCTCTATGTCTCTTTTCATGTAGTCCAGGGAGGTACGTCTCAGGTCATTCACACCAGCATGGACAATGACTGAGTCATATTTGTACTTGCCTTGGAGTGACCTGAGTGCTTGTGTTATGTGGCGGATCCTAGCGCCCAACAGGCAGCTCACCATGACCTTCTCCTTGTTCAGCCTGGTGAGCTGGACGTCAGTGTGCCTGATGATAGAGTCACCTATTACAAGCGTATCAGGTGTGTTGTTTAGCCTTAAGGGCTGTGACTGTTCGGCACACTGGCTTTGTGAGCTATGTGTTGCACGTGTTTTGTTTTGGGGTAGCGGTTGCTTGGGTGTCTGCTTTGGAGGTCTCTGTTGCTTAGGCAGATTTTTATTTATAGCCTCCGAGTATGTTTTTGTGTGTTTATGTGTTTGGTTTGCTGTCGTGGTAGGTCTATGTGAGACTGGAATTGTAGTGAGTGTGGTTTCCTTCTCCTCCTGACTGGTTACGCCAGTACTGAGTTGAGAGAGCTTAGCCTCCAGTTTGGCTGTATGGTTGCATCTCTCACATGTGTTGGAATTTGTTGGGAGGAGGAGAGGGTTGTCTGTGTACATGAGGCAGTTGTAACATTGCCTCAAGATTCCCAGATTCATCAGCTGGACCGGAGAGGAGATTGACAATTGACCTTTGGACATGCTAGAATAGTATTGGGAATTCCTTTATAATTGAAAAAAGGGCCAATGGGGAACAAGGTACTCAAGGGGAGTTTGTGAGGGTGTAGTGCTTTTAATTTTTTAGTGCTGACTTATATAATTGCTTTAGTGAGCAAGTGACAGGCTTTAGAGTAGGAATAGGGTGTTTATTATAAGAACTAGATCATTTGTAAGGGGAAAAAGTGAAGAGCAGACTTTGTGGAGCAGAGAATGGTTTAAACCCAATTAAGCGGCGAAAATCGTGCAAAGCTGCGCTAAAGCGGGTTTTATACAGGGGGGGACTTGAAAGAGCTAGAAATTGGCCCAAAACAGCCAATAGACTACCAGATTCTTGTGCTGGGAACACTCCTCCAGTGATAGATAGGCTGCTCTAAGCTCCCCACTGCCACTGGTGAACAAAGAAGCCTCCCTTTATCCAAGAAAGGAAATGGGCAACACAGGAACTTTCCAAAAGTCCAGAATACAGGAAAGCCTGTATTTGGACTACTCTAGGTCAGGAAAGACGGGAAACAAGGATAATTTTATTTTTTCTTTTTTGCAACAAACAGCAGGAAAATGCAATAAATATGTAACACAGGCTAGCGCACTTGAGTGTGTAGCCTCAACAGGTAAATGCAACAAACAGGACAAACTTTAAAAGTGCAAAAACAGTTCAAGAAGCAGAAATACTTGCAGTTTAGCTAGATCGGACAGTTGCCCAGGTAGTAGCAGCAAAACAAAACACTTTTATCAGGTTAGCAGTCGCTCTTTTAGCCTCTCTGCTGCTAGCACCACTCTGCAGGACCACGAGGAGCTTGGCTGAGTAGTAACAAGCGCAAAAACCGTGCCAAAGCGGGTTTTATACAGGGGGACTTGAAAGAGCTAGAAATTGGCCCAAAACGGCCAATAGACTACCAAATTATTGTGCTGGGAACACTCCTCCAGGGATAGATAGGCTACTCTAAGCTCCCCACTGCCACTGGTGAACAAAGACGCCTCCCTTTATCCAAGAAAGGAAATGGGCAACACAGGAACTTTCCAAAAGTCCAGAATACAGCAAAGCCTGTATTTGGACTACTCTAGGTCAGGAAAGACGGGAAACAAGGATAATTTTTTTTTGTTTTTTTTTTTGTTTTTTGCAACAAACAGCAGGAAAATGCAATAACTATGTAATACAGGCTAGCACACGTGAGTGTGTAGCCTCAACAGGTAAATGCAACAAACAGGACAAACTTTAAAAGTGCAGGTGCAAAAACAACTTTAAACAGTTTAAAACAGTTCAAGAATGCAGAAATACTTGCAGTTTAACTAGATCCACTGGTTGGGAGAGGGCCCCCACTGGCTGAGAGGGAGCCACTGGCCAATATATATATATATATATATATATATATATATATATATATATATATATATATATATATATATTTTTTTTAAATTAAAAAAATAAATATCTTGGCCAGTGGCCTCCTCTCAGCCAGTGGGGGCCCTCTCCCAACCAGTAGACCCTAGGCGACTGCCTTGGTTACCTAGTGCTGGATATGACTCTGATTGTGACCCAGTAGACAGTGCAAACAAATTCAGTGCCAGTTTAACCCTGGAGATTTTTATCTAATGTCCAGAAATATCTGAATACAATACTTCCCTAATTATCTGTAAGATCATTTACTGAAAATGCTAACCAAGACCAGAAAAATGCTTCCTCTGTAGGACCTGGGGGTATACCTGATTGCTTAATTAGTAATGTTAAATATACCCTTGCAGACCCACTTAATAAACTGTTAGCCTAGGTTTAGCAACTGTTTTAGTCCCTGATGACTGGTACACTCCAGTCATGATGTCCCTCTGTAAGGGTGGTCTTACTACTGGCCCAGGTAATTATTTAACTGAAAGTCTTACAAGCCTCATTTGCAAAGTCATGTAAATCATTATAACTGACTTCATTAACTGCACTGTCAGTAATCTTGTTTAACTTGACCCCCAGCATTTTGTCTTTGCAAAGGGTAGATCCCATCTACTGAAAAAGGTAAAGTTCTTTGAAAGATTAACAGAGTCCGTAAACAATGGCCAAGCAGTACACATGGTATATCTTGACCCAGACAAGGCCTTTGATACCATTCCCCATCATGCAGAAGTTAATGCATTAAAATTAAACCCATATGTGCTAAGATGGACAGCAAACTGTCTGAAAGACAGAACCTGAACAGTGTGAGTTGTAAGAGTCTCATCAAAATGTATGAAAGTGTCCATCTATGTCTTCCAAGCTCTGTACTAGGATGTCTCCTTTATGACTTTTTCTTCTCATATCTCAAGAAAAGATCCAAGACCTCTGGTGGTTAACAAAGTTTGCAGACAACTGCAAATTTGAGGTTGTTAGTAAGTCACCTTCTGACACCTAAGCATGAACTCTCCCGGTAAACTCTTGGTGTAATAAAATGGGGTATAGTATTGTCAGTTCTGGCAGATAACTGCTCCCCTCACCATATTGCATAGACAACACACCACTTCAAAATGAAAATGTAGTGGCCATCTTGCAACAATGGTTGGCAGTAAATAATTTTATTTAACGCAGCTAATTGCAGAATGAATATCTTCAACATCTAATAAGGTAATTGCTCCCCTGTACTTAGCATTAATCAGACCAATTGCTGATTATAATGCCCCCTTCAGGATGTATCTCACTAAATAATTCAAACAATTAGAAAGACTTCAAAGTTTTCTATTATTTAATATTTTATTTATTATTATTATTTTACATTTATTTACTGGGAAAGTCTGACTGGGCATGGATCCCATTTTCAGCGGAGGCCTGGGGAGAAAAGCTCCACATAGATTAGTACAGCAAATACAATACGCATGTTTAATAAAGTACAGTACAGAGTCAAAAAGTTAATAAGTACAGGTCAAGGCCAAGAAAGGAGCAAAAAGTAAATATATAAGGAGCACAGAGTGTAACAGTAAACCAAGAATTTTCAACCAGTGTGCCATGACACACTGGTGTGCCTTGAGAGGTTGAGAGGTGCGGCACAAAATTTTTTAAAGCATGCCTACTGCCTTCAGACAAATGGTTACTTACTCCCACACTTCAGTGCAATCTTTTCTTTACAAAGAATCCTGTCACCAAACGTGCCTAATACATCGAAGATGCGATTGGAGATTGCAGTCAGGTGATTTTTTTTTTTTTTATTATTACGATCCTCCTCCAACCATGTCTCCATTGAATTAGGCATATTGGTTAGAGATGGATATCTTAAGATGAAACTGTGAAGTGAGCACAGAAAGTCTACTGACTCTAACAACACTAAATTTTGACTGGACTTTGAACCAAGGGACTTTGCTGAAGAGTGTGCATAGAAACTGCCAGTGCAAGCCAGTGATTCTGCATTGCTGTAATAAAATTCTGTTCTACTACAAGAAGAAATATGGGCATACCTCTCAATCTCTTATAACAGATTGTTCAATAGCAAAACTTTTCTACAGGATGTGAAGTCTGAAACTCAAATGTCAGCCATTATTTTCTGTTTTCAGTCCTCCATGATTTGCCAGTGATTTGCCAGAAAAAAACACAATTTAATAAAAAACAGTTGAAAAATGTTGTTGTGTCTTTCGGCTTTTTCCCGGTTAGGGGTTGCCACAGTGGAACTCTGGTCCGCTAATGATTGGCACTAGATTTTTACGTGCTGAGTTGCCAGCCCTGACGCAAAAATACTGGGCAAACATCTGAGCATTCTGCAATGTGGTGACAAGGTGTTTCTCAAGACGCCACAGAGGTACAGTTGAGAGACTACCGTATTTGGCGCGCTGGAGTAAAGGCAACATTGCTGGAAGCTGGGACATCAGGAGGCATACGCACTCTAACAGTGTGTGCATGCGTATGTCTGTTATTTTTCTGTCTCTGTGTTTGAGTGAATGCATGTATGAAAGGAGAAGACATTGTGTGCATGAGAGATGGAGAGAGAGAGAGAGTGAAACTGATCTCGTGTGAGTGAATGCATGTGTGAAAGGAGAAGACATTGTGTGCATGAGAGATAGAGAGAGAGAGTGAAAACGATCTTGTGTGAGTGAATGCATGTATGAAAGGAGAAGACATTGTGTGCATGAGAGATAGAGTGAAAGTGATCTTGTGTGAGTGAATGCATGTATGAAAGGAGAAGACATTGTGTGCATGAGAGATAGAGAGTGAAAGCGATCTTGTGTGAGTGAATGCATGTATGAAAGGAGAAGACATTGTGTGCATGAGAGATAGAGAGAGTGAAAGCGATCTTGTGTGAGTGAATGCATGTATGAAAGGAGAAGACATTGTGTGCATGAGAGATAGAGAGTGAAAGCGATCTTGTGTGAGTGAATGCATGTATGAAAGGAGAAGACATTGTGTGCATGAGAGATAGAGAGAGTGAAAGCGATCTTGTCTGAGTGAATGCATGTATGAAAGGAGAAGACATTGTGTGCATGAGAGATAGAGAGTGAAAGCGATCTTGTGTGAGTGAATGCATGTATGAAAGGAGAAGACATTGTGTGCATGAGAGATAGAGAGAGTGAAAGCGATCTTGTGTGAGTGAATGCATGTATGAAAGGAGAAGACATTGTGTGCATGAGAGACAGAGAGAGTGAAAGCGATCTTGTGTGAGTGAATGCATGTATGAAAGGAGAAGACATTGTGTGCATGAGAGATAGAGAGAGTGAAAGCGATCTTGTGTGAGTGAATGCATGTATGAAAGGAGAAGACATTGTGTGCATGAGAGATAGAGAGTGAAAGCGATCTTGTGTGAGTGAATGCATGTATGAAAGGAGAAGACATTGTGTGCATGAGAGATAGAGAGAGTGAAAGCGATCTTGTGTGAGTGAATGCATGTATGAAAGGAGAAGACATTGTGTGCATGAGAGACAGAGAGAGTGAAAGCGATCTTGTGTGAGTGAATGCATGTATGAAAGGAGAAGACATTGTGTGCATGAGAGATAGAGAGTGAAAGCGATCTTTTGTGAGTGAATGCATGTATGAAAGGAGAAGACATTGTGTGCATGAGAGATAGAGAGAGTGAAAGCGATCTTGTGTGAGTGAATGCATGTATGAAAGGAGAAGACATTGTGTGCATGAGAGATAGAGAGAGTGAAAGCGATCTTGTGTGAGTGAATGCATGTATGAAAGGAGAAGACATTGTGAGAGACAGAGAGAGTGAAAGCGATCTTGTGTGAGTGAATGCATGTATGAAAGGAGAAGACATTGTGTGCATGAGAGATAGAGAGAGTGAAAGCGATCTTGTCTGAGTGAATGCATGTATGAAAGGAGAAGACATTGTGTGCATGAGAGATAGAGAGAGTGAAAGCGATCTTGTCTGAGTGAATGCATGTATGAAAGGAGAAGACATTGTGTGCATGAGAGATAGAGAGAGTGAAAGCGATCTTGTGTGAGTGAATGCATGTATGAAAGGAGAAGACATTGTGTGCATGAGAGATAGAGAGAGTGAAAGCGATCTTGTGTGAGTGAATGCATGTATGAAAGGAGAAGACATTGTGTGCATGAGAGATAGAGAGTGAAAGCGATCTTGTGTGAGTGAATGCATGTATGAAAGGAGAAGACATTGTGTGCATGAGAGATAGAGAGAGTGAAAGCGATCTTGTGTGAGTGAATGCATGTATGAAAGGAGAAGACATTGTGTGCATGAGAGATAGAGAGAGTGAAAGCGATCTTGTGTGAGTGAATGCATGTATGAAAGGAGAAGACATTGTGTGCATGAGAGATAGAGAGAGTGAAAGCGATCTTGTGTGAGTGAATGCATGTATGAAAGGAGAAGACATTGTGTGCATGAGAGATAGAGAGAGTGAAAGCGATCTTGTCTGAGTGAATGCATGTATGAAAGGAGAAGACATTGTGTGCATGAGAGATAGAGAGTGAAAGCGATCTTGTGTGAGTGAATGCATGTATGAAAGGAGAAGACATTGTGTGCATGAGAGATAGAGAGTGAAAGCGATCTTGTGTGAGTGAATGCATGTATGAAAGGAGAAGACATTGTGTGCATGAGAGATAGAGAGAGTGAAAGCGATCTTGTGTGAGTGAATGCATGTATGAAAGGAGAAGACATTGTGTGCATGAGAGATAGAGAGAGTGAAAGCGATCTTGTGTGAGTGAATGCATGTATGAAAGGAGAAGACATTGTGTGCATGAGAGATAGAGAGAGTGAAAGCGATCTTGTGTGAGTGAATGCATGTATGAAAGGAGAAGACATTGTGTGCATGAGAGATAGAGAGAGTGAAAGCGATCTTGTGTGAGTGAATGCATGTATGAAAGGAGAAGACATTGTGTGCATGAGAGATAGAGAGAGTGAAAGCGATCTTGTGTGAGTGAATGCATGTATGAAAGGAGAAGACATTGTGTGCATGAGAGATAGAGAGAGTGAAAGCGATCTTGTGTGAGTGAATGCATGTATGAAAGGAGAAGACATTGTGTGCATGAGAGATAGAGTGAAAGCGATCTTGTGTGAGTGAATGCATGTATGAAAGGAGAAGACATTGTGTGCATGAGAGATAGAGAGAGTGAAAGCGATCTCGTGTGAGTGAATGCATGTATGAAAGGAGAAGACATTGCGTGCATGAGAGATAGAGAGAGTGAAAGCGATCTCATGTGAGTGAATGCCTGTATGAAAGGAGAAGACATTGTGTGCATGAGAGATAGAGAGAGTGAAAGCGATCTCGTGTGAGTGAATGCATGTATGAAAGGAGAAGACATTGTGTGCATGAGAGATAGAGAGTGAAAGCGATCTTGTGTGAGTGAATGCATGTATGAAAGGAGAAGACATTGTGTGCATGAGAGATAGAGAGAGTGAAAGCGATCTTGTGTGAGTGAATGCATGTATGAAAGGAGAAGAGACTGTGAGTGTGAGAGAGACTGAACGATGAGTGAGAGGAGCAAATGATCCCCTGGCAGCAGTTAAGAGGTTTGCATATACCTCTCAGCCTCTTACTTATTTTAACCAGTTAGTTAGCAAATAAGCAGGTCAAATATAAACAAAAAAAGTAACTTCATGACATTGTACTAGTAGAAATGTTAATGTTCTTTTCTATTTTGAATCAAGGAGCACTTACTCTAGATAAGACAAAGACACAGATAGTCTTATCCAGGGTCTGAGACTTATTTCTTTGTTATGTAGTTTTGTAAGGGTGACCACTGGCCATATTAATAATAATATATATTTTTAAGCATGTCTTCTTAAAAGACATTCTAAAACATCTTCAGGCTCAGATATCTCATTAAATATTAAAAGCAAGTAGAAAACAAGAAAAAGATGTTTTAAATCAGTCAAAATTATACCTATTTCTTTTTTGTCAGATTGACAAAACGATTTTTGTAATTAGTTTATGTGAAATGAAATGGAAAAGGTTGAAAATCTCTGCAATAAGCAATACAGTTGAAAGGATGTTTTGTTCAGTCATTTGGTTATGTTCATCAGTGGCTAGTACAGTAAACACACATTGATTAAGAGTATAGAAGGGAGTTGTTGCAAACTTTCATAGAAGGTTAAAGCATGATACAATCTAATTAAGTGACACTACCCAGGTACCAGGGTCACAGACTATAGAAAGGAGTTGTTACAATCTTTCATAGAAGGTTAAAGTATGATGCGATCTAATTAAGTGACACTACCCAGGTATCAGGGTCACAGACTATAGAAAGGAGTTGTTACAAGCTTTCATAGAAGGTTAAAGTATGATACGATCTAATTAAGTGACACTACCCAGGTACCAGGGTCACAGACTATAGAAAGGAGTTGTTACAAGCTTTCATAGAAGGTTAAAGTATGATATGATCTAATTAAGTGACACTGCCCAGGTACCAGGGTCACAGACTATAGAAAGGAGTTGTTACAAGCTTTCATAGAAGGTTAAAGTATGATACGATCTAATTAAGTGAAGCTACCCAGGTACCAGGGTCACAGACTATAGAAAGGAGTTGTTACAATCTTTCATAGAAGGTTAAAGTATGATACAATCTAATTAAGTGACACTACCCAGGTACCAGGGTCACAGACTATAGAAAGGAGTTGTTACAAGCTTTCATAGAAGGTTAAAGTATGATATGATCTAATTAAGTGACACTGCCCAGGTACCAGGGTCACAGACTATAGAAAGGAGTTGTTACAAGCTTTCATAGAAGGTTAAAGTATGATACGATCTAATTAAGTGAAGCTACCCAGGTACCAGGGTCACAGACTATAGAAAGGAGTTGTTACAATCTTTCATAGAAGGTTAAAGTATGATACAATCTAATTAAGTGACACTACCCAGGTACCAGGGTCACAGACTATAGAAAGGAGTTGTTACAAGCTTTCATAGAAGGTTAAAGTATGATATGATCTAATTAAGTGACACTGCCCAGGTACCAGGGTCACAGACTATAGAAAGGAGTTGTACAAGCTTTCATAGAAGGTTAAAGTATGATATGATCTAATTAAGTGACGTTACCCAGGTACCAGGGTCACAGACTATAGAAAGGAGTTGTTACAAGCTTTCATAGAAGGTTAAAGTATGATATGATCTAATTAAGTGATGTTACCCAGGCACTAGGGTCACAGACTATAGGAAGGAGTTGTTACAAGCTTTCATAGAAGGTTAAAGTATGATATGATCTAATTAAGTGACGTTACCCAGGTACCAGGGTCACAGACTATAGAAAGGAGTTGTTACAAGCTTTCATAGAAGGTTAAAGTATGATATGATATAATTAAGTGACACTACCCAGGTACCAGGGTCAAAGACTATAGAAAGGAGTTGTTACAAGCTTTCATAGATGGTTAAAATATGATAAGATCTAATTAAGTGACACTACCCAGGTACCGGGGTCACAGACTATAGAAAGGAGTTGTTACAAGTTTTCATAGAAGGTTAAAGTATGATACGATCTAATTAAGTGACACTACCCAGGTACCAGGGTCACAGACTATAGAAAGGAGTTGTTACAAGCTTTCATAGAAGGTTAAAGTATGATATGATCTAATTAAGTGACACTACCCAGGTACCGGGGTCACAGACTATAGAAAGGAGTTGTTACAAGCTTTCATAGAAGGTTAAAGTATGATATGATCTAATTAAGTGACACTACCCAGGTACCAGGATCACAGACTATAGAAAGGAGTTGTTACAAGCTTTCTTAGAAGGTTAAAGTATGATATGATCTAATTTAGTGACACTACCCAGGTACCAGGGTCACAGACTATAGAAAGGAGTTGTTACAAGCTTTCATAGAAGGTTAAAGTATGATACGATCTAATTAAGTGAAGCTACCCAGGTACCCGGGTCACAGACTATAGAAAGGAGTTGTTACAAGCTTTCATAGAAGGTTAAAGTATGATATGATCTAATTAAGTGAATCTACCCAGGGTCAGAACAATGACATAACCAAGAACTATGTAAATGGGACCAGAGCAGTTTTTTGAAATTATTTTTGTTTTCAGTGGTCCTAATATCTACGGGGATGGAATTCCATACTTTTGTAACAGAAATGGAAAACAAGGAGCCCCAAGAGCTATTGTTGCTTTTGCCTATGTCAGACAGTGCTTTATTGGTGGATCTTAATAGGCATTTGTTAGAGTAGGTATTAAGTAGACCTTGATGAACAGGATCTCTATGGGAATAATATAGAATTTGGTGGGCTATTGTAAGCTGGTTATATGTGAGCAGGTTGGGTAATTCTAGCCAGGATAGTTGCTTGACTGCTATGCAGTGATGTATCCTGAAGGGTGAGTCAGTAGCAAACCTAGCTATTTTATTATAGAAGGTGTTTAGTTTGTTAAAGTCTGCTTTCTTCAGGTTGATGAGTATGGGAGAGGCATAGAGGAGTGTGGATAGTATGTGTGTTCTTGCGATGGTGGCTTTACTGTCATTGGTGAGGTACTTTTTGCATCTATATAGTGTTCCGAGTTTTTTATGGACTTTATTGTCTATGCAATGTGCATATTGAATTTCATGTTGTGATCTATGATAATCCCCAGAAGTTTTTGTGTTGGACAGGTGTGATAGAGGTGTTATTAGCTGAGAATATTGTAAATGGTGGCAATGGGGTCTAAGTGTCTAGTGGGATAGAATATCATTAGCTGTGTTTTATTGGGGGTTAAGTATTAGTTGAAAGTTGGCTAACCAGGTTTCAACAGCAGTAAAGGACTCTTGTGTCAATTCCTGGAGTTAAGGGAGTTATGGGGAGGAGCAGATTAGAGTGGAGTCATTGGCGTACTGGACTAGAGTGGTGTGTCGGGTAGGTTTGTGGAGTTGGTTGGTGAATATGTTGAAAAGAAGCGGTACAAGAATGGATCCTTGGGGACCCCTAGGGTGACAGGTAGGAGGAGAGATAAGGAGTTTTGCCATTTTACTGCTTGTTGGCAGTTGGTTAGATAGTCTTGAAACCATGCTAGTGTGAAGTGGCTGAGATTAAGTTCAGAGAGAGCAGAAAGGAGTTTGGGATGGGAGACAGTATCAAAGGTCTTGGAAAGATCTAGAAATACAATGGATACTAGGTTACCATTGTTTCGATGTTGGTTTACTGGGTTGGGGAAGCTAATAAGGGCTGTGGTAGTACTGTGACTGGGGTAGAATCCATGCTGGGAGTTGGTTAGCAGTTTATTAATGAAGTCAACAAGGCTCCCTGGCTTACGCCACTCAAGAAAGTTAATTTCCTGTGCCCTTGTCGAGTAGAGCCACAGAAGTGATCCTAACCTGGCTGCTCTCATAGTTAACACACAATTAATAGGTATTTTAGTTTTCAACCCTGGAACACTTGTAGCATCTAATAAAATTTGCCAGTGTGATTTCTTATATTCCATCTTGGTCCCCTAAGCTCCACCTCTAACATCCCTAGGTACTTTTTCTAGTATATAGAATAGAAATTTGTTTTAAATTTAAACAATCACCTGCAAGCTGAGAGACTGATTTGGATAAATCCATTTTCCAAATAGTGTGTGTTTATAAATCCTGGCCTTTAAACTCTGTTCTGTTTTCCCACATAAAAGGCTGAACAAGACATGCATAGGGCAACATAAACAATCCTATTAAATCTGTCATTGCTCTGCAAATCCCTGGGGTATTATGCTGCTGTTATATTAACCCCTTCATAAATAAAGTAGCATTGTGAACAGGAGCCACGTCTGTAAGTTCCTAGTTCTTTAGTATTATGGCTACCAGGAGTATTCTGCTTTTTCTCTCAAAACATGTTTTCAAGTTCATACCTTTTTATAAACAAATTTAGGGGTAACCCCTGTAAGTGAAGATAAACCACTCACTGCAAACATTACTTTCCAACTTTTGCTAATAGTTCCTTAGTCACCTGTGACTGATTAGTTCTTCCAAACTCTTCAATAACCTGTTTACCCATGGGTATCTTACCATAATTTTTCTTCAGAATTGGAAAAAAAATTACTTTTTTTTCAATACCTTCCATAATTATCCTATCCTATGAATTCCATGGGTAAGCCCTTTCAGTAAGCACTTACTTAAATTTTTGTAACTCCACCAAATAAATGCGCCATCTGAGATTAGTCTTGAAAATCTAATCATCTGCACCTTTACAAGTTTTTTCTTCTTCTGCCAAAATGGTTGTGCATTGGTAAAGTGCAAATATTTGTTTGAAAGTGTGGTTTTTCTATAAACTGTATATTGAAAACAATAATTAATAAGATCCTTAGAAATGGCTAAATCCAGAAAAATAATACTATAATTATTAAAAGTTATTGTAAATTTCAAAAACTTCACCCATTATATTCATACAAGGACAAATTCATCTAACAGATTAACACCACCTTGCCATAAAATCAGTATATAATCCAAGCATTTCTAATACATTTTAATGTATTTGTGAAACTCACTGTCAAATATACTTAGTCTCTCAGGACCAAAGCACTACAGTTGCAAAAACAGGGGCTGATGCCAAACATCACACCTGGTGATAGTACTCCCCCTCAAAATAAATTAAATTATTCTTAAAGACCATTTTCATGAAGTTAGTAATAATATTAAATGCATTATGGTTTAACTCAGATCCCACACCTAAAGCTTCATGAAACCCCTGTACTCCAATTTGAGGGGAAATCACTAAATACTGACAAGAACAAAATCATTCTTAAATTCCAAATTAGCAAACTTCCTCAGACAGTGCAGCAAATCTTTAAATACATGCATTTTGGCATAAAAAAAGTTTTTTTTAACTTACAGTCAGCATATTTGACAAGGGGTTCAGTCTTACAACCTGCAGATGTCACTATTAGATGTTCAGAGTTAGATAATTGCTATCCTTGTGCTTTGGGAATCACAAAAATAGCTGATATAATAGGATTTTTAACTCACACATTGTGTTTATTGCCTGGGTGCTGCCCAGTTAGATACACAATGCACTTTGTGTGTCTTCTTTAGTGCTAGAGACTTACAAACTGACTGAAACAAATTAGTGGTGAAGAGACTTCTCCCTCTATAAAAGACAGGGGCTGCTTCTTCTGCCCCCCCCCCCCCCTTGTACCTCCTCTGCTAAGAAACCAGACAGGGTTCAGGCTTCAGACAAGGAGAAAGAGAAATTAAAGACTAAGTTTAAAGAAAATGAACAAAGACAAGTCTCCTTCTGTTTCTAAATGGTCCTCAGATCCATCAGTTCCAGTTGGACCTGCACCAAAGTCAGCTAGGAGATTAGAATCAACAGCTTCTCTGTCCCAACATTCTTCCCCTCAGCCCTGGTTTTCTTCAGAACCAGTGAGCCCCAAGTGACTCTTTTCAGTCTTATAGGAGAAAATATATTACAGGTCTTCTTCAGTGGCTTCATCTACCTGATCATCTTGGAGCTTGACAGAGTAAGCTAGGATAAGGAGA
The DNA here is from genome assembly GCF_019279795.1 of Protopterus annectens. Taxonomy (NCBI): domain Eukaryota; kingdom Metazoa; phylum Chordata; order Ceratodontiformes; family Protopteridae; genus Protopterus; species Protopterus annectens. The sequence goes on from NC_056750.1 coordinate 32,014,604, forward strand.
AAGTTTTTGAGGATGCAGATTCAGCTTGGGGCTTTCTTGGTACCATCCCCAGGGAATGTACCAACCATTGGCCATCCATCCTCCACTCCTTCATCTGTTGGGGTCCATTCTCTGGATCCAACAGTTCTGGATCTGATCCATTCTGAAGTGCTTCCTCAGTGCTGGCAGTTCATTCTACTTCAATTCCAATAGCTTCCCTATCCCTCTTGACCCCTTGCCCTCAAGATTGGACTTGGAGCCATAATGTCAGTGGGTAGAGTTCAACTCCAAGAATTTCTGAGCCTTTTCATCACTTAGGGGCCTCAGTACTAGATAACTTGGGTCTGAGGTCTACTCAGGGCCAGGGATGCCAGGAGTTGGGGATTCTCTCACTTCCTTGGATCTGTAGTGTTCCTCAGCTCCGGTGGCAGCTTTGACTTTCGAGGTAGTTGAAAGGGTTTTGGGCTTACTCACACAAAAGACATTTTCTCTGAAATGCGTTCCACCCAAGTCCCAACTAGATATTGCAACTCCATTTTCCACTCATCCTGCCAGACAGGGACAGTCAGCACCAGAAGCTTCTGGAACACTTACTACATCAGCTGTCAGTCTGATTCTGAGCCTTCTGTCTCCCTAGCAGAATCGATTCATAAGAAACAGACATGCAACCAAAAGCACATAGACTCCTCCACAGAATCAATCATGGAAGATACAGATTTGGATGAAGTCGAGGGTTCACCCAGGTCTCCCTTGTAGGACTTCACCATTAGTGAGATTCTAGAACGTAAGAAATAGAGAGGGGTTTGGACCACCGAAGATCCCTCTACTGATGATTATGTATTTCTAGAAGCCTTTCATTCTGGCTTAACTTTGTCTTGAGTGGTACTACCCATTGATTCACTGGTTGATCCTATGACACAATGGACTTGGAAGGACCCTGACATTCTGGAACAATTCCCAAAAAGTCAGACAAAGACAGCATTGGAGTAAAGGTCCCCCAGTGGACACTATGGTTGTAGCAGCAGCCACAAAGAAGGAATTATCTGAGGAGAGTTCCTCTGTCCAACTCCCTAACAGGGAATCTAGAGCATTGGACAGATTTGGGAAATGGGCATACTCAGCATACTCATCAGTGACCTTTGCCCTCAGGTCACTGAACTATATTTCTCATGTTATCAGATTTCAGATGGCCTTGACTTTTCTGGAGTTATGGCAGTGGATGTCCAAAAAACTGTGGATTCCCAGCTTTCAACTCTGCAATCAACTTTGAATGTAGCTATACATCTCCTATATAATGCAGCTGATGGCTTTGACAGAACAGCAGGTACAGGTCTTACAGTCAGATGACATGCCTGGATGCTTCTTTGTGATTTTGCAGAAGGCTTTAAGATGTCCTTCATCAATGCCCATTATGATCGCTCCACACTTTTTGCACCCAAAGTTTTAAAGATACCCTGATCAGGAGTGAACAGAATGGTAAGACTCTCTCTGCAGTAGGCATTCATTTTTCTGCCCATCAAAAGTCCTATTCCAGAAACCAGAGGGTGAGAAAAAAGATTTTGTCAGAGTTTTTACCAAGATCATCCTGGTGATAGACCTCCACATAGCAGAGGTGGAGGTAATGCTAATAGACGTCACCCAAGAGGTAGAAGCAGGTTGCATAATCTGGACTTCTGCTGTCTCTTTAGAGAGAGGCCCTATCAGCATCCCTGAAGGTTTGCCTAACTGCTGCATTCTGGAGTCGTTAGGGGACGCTTGTCTCTGCATCCCCAAGCTTGGCTAAAATTAACAAGAGTCAAGTGGGTACAAAACAAAATTTCCAAACGCTATTCATTCCCTTTTCTTATCATCCTATAAAGACAAAGGAGCCACAAACTGGAAATTTACAAACTGCTAGAAAAACAGTCACCCATCATGTCCCTAAAGACCAACTAGGATCTGCAGTCTACCCAATGTTCTTTTTATTTACAAAGAAATCAGGGGACCTAAGACCAATCTTGGATCTCAGTCATCTCAAGCAGTTTGTAAAACAGAGAGGATTCCTGACAGTCACAAGTCAGTCCATACTACCTCTTCTGAGGAAGGATGATTAGAAGTACTCGATAGATCACCAGGATGCCTACTATCACGTGAAGATAGAGAAGCAGTCTAGGAGATTTCTCCATTTCTGTCTTTGAGACAATCATTTCCATTTCAGAGCCCTCCCATTTGGCCTCATCACAACCCCAAGGGTGTTTACCAAGATAATGACAGTGGTTTTGGAGCACTTGTGTACACTAGGGATCCAGGTTTTCCATTACCTAGATGATCGGTTCCTAACAGGTACATCCAGGCATCTTCTGGTTCATCACCTGGACCTTATCCTCCAATGCCTGCTGAATCTATGCATATCAGTAAATTTTCCCAAGTGTCAATTACTTCCAACACAACAGTTAGAATTTATCAGATGCCTCCTTAATACCACTCTTCAGATTGTCACACTTCCACAAAAGAAGGTTGTTTCCCCACAACAAACAGCCTCACAGGTGTTACATCATTCTCACCCTCTGCACAATTCATACTATGTGATGTCTGCTAGGTCTCATGGCTTCTGCCATATTAATGGTCCCCATGGCTTGATACCACATGTGGATTCTTCAATGTATGCTTGCAGCTCATTGGTCTCAGAAATTTCATCCTTTGCTTGCCAGAATTCATCTCACAAATATTTGCAGACAGCACATCACATGCTGGATTACTTCACTGTCTGCTACACTTTCACCCAGTCACACTGAGAGCGGTAGTGACCATGGACACCTCCCTTCTAGGATGAGGGGGTGCATTTTGAAGGGAGAAAGATCCAACGTACATGGTCAGATTTAGCCAGTCTTCACATCAGTGTCTTGGAGATGAGGGTGGTCCTTCTTGCATTGCAGGTTTTTCAGAATGCCCTCCCCAAGGGTGTGATATCCATGCGTCAGAAAGAATGACTCTGGTGTGGTACATCAACAACCAAGGAGGAACCTCTTCCTATCCCCTGTGTGAAGAAGCCATGAAGGTTTGGCAGTGAATGATGACTTCACACTATTTTCTGACTGCAACACACATTTCAGGGCATTCCAGTGTTCTAGTGGTCCCTCAATCCAATGGTGGCAATGCTAATTTTCAGCCATTAGGGCCAAACTTGCTGGGCTCTATTTGCATCCTATATAGAGTCCAAATCTTATTCTTCTTTTGGCTCCACCATCCTTAGAAATGTCCTTCCTTGGTACCACCCTGCAAGACAGCTTGGGAATCTGTCCCATATGTTGAATCAGAAGAAAATATTGAATATGAAAGTTATATACTTACCGTAATGATAGATCCATGTTGTCTGATTTTTATCTGGTTCAACCTCCCATCCTGCCACCCCCTTCCAAATTTTATTTTATTTATTTTACATTTGTTGACCGGGCTAGTCCAACTGGATACGTGTCCATTTTCAGTGGAGGCCCGGGGAGAAAAGCTCCAAACAAAAACATACAAAAATATATATACTAAAGGTAACATACAAACTACTTGTAAAAAACAAAATATACTTAAAAATATAAAAAACATCTGATGCTAAGATTTGGAGAGACATTAATATAGAGTAATGCATCTTCAGTTTAATATAGTATACAAAAAGAAATAAGAGTACAGTATCTGGTAGGAACTAAACCTAGTAAGAAGAACTAATTAGTATATAGTAGTGACGGAAAAGTGGTTAAGTGGGCAGCAGATAGATTAGAGAATAACAGCTAGGCAGGGTTAGTACATGAACATAACCAATGTTTAGAGAAGAAAAGTTTTAGATTATTTTTAAATAGTGGGAGAGAGGTTAGGGTTGTAAGGTCTTGTGGTAGTTGATTCCATATTTTACCAACATAGTTAGAGAATATGGAGTCACCTGCTAAGTTCTTGGATAAGGAAGTGTGAATCAACATTTTGTTAGCAGAGCGTAGATTTTTCAAGTTGTAATAAGGTTTTATGAGGGAAGAGAGAGTAGGGATATTATTGGGTTGGTATAGGGCTTTATGGGCAATTATTAGTTGGTTAAAATGTAATAAGTGTGGTAATTCAAGCCACTCAAGTTGTTTTAGGTTCAGACAGTGATGAGTCCTGTAAGGTGTATTTGTAGCAAATCTGGCGATGTTGTTATAAGCTCTGGCTAGTTTGTTAAGATTGTTTGTAGAAAGATTGCTGTATATTGGGGAAGCATATAATAGGGTGGAAATTAAGTGGGTTCTAGCTATTGTGGTTCTGGCAACTGGTGTCAAGAAGGGTTTTATTCTATATAGGGATCCAAGTTTTTTATTAGTCAGTTTTATTGTATTGTTTATGTGAGTGTCAAACTTTAATTGATTGTCAATTGTGATTCCTAGGAGTTTGGTGGTGGGGTCTGGAGAGATAACAGTATTGTTGTTTGATGTAAGTGTAAAATGAAGTGGGGGAGACAAATGAGAGGGTTTAAAGAGCAAAAGTTTGTTTTTTTTTTGGGGTTGAGCAGAAGACAGTGGTTAGAGAACCATTCTTCTATAGTGGTAAAGGCTTTTTGTGTGATAGAATGAAGTTCAGTTTGGGATGAGGCAGAGCAGATGATAGTAGAGTCATCTGCATATTGAATACAGGTGGAGAGTGGGGTAGAGAGATAGAGGTCATTTATGAAAATGGAAAAGAGAAGTGGACCTAAAATAGAGCCCTGAGGAACACCTAGGGAGGTGGGAAGGAAATCAGAAAGATGGTTTTGCCAGAGAACTGCTTGTTTACGGTTTTCTAGGTATGATGTAAACCAGTTCATAGCAAGATTGTCCAGTGAGAGGGACTTCAGTTGGTGGAGGAGAAGTTGATGATTAACCATGTCAAACGCTTTAGATAGGTCAACAAAGAATGCTGAGGAAAGAATATTGTTATTACGATTATTGTTGATAGAGTTAGTAAAAGACAGCAAGGCAGTGGTAGTACTGTGAAATGGACGGAAACCATGTTGGCAGTTAGCAAGGAGGTTATTCTGAAGTAGGTGAGTTATTAATTGTTTGTGGATACATTTCTCCATAATTTTAGCAAGTGGAGAGAGTAGAGCTATAGGGCGATAGTTGGAGAACTCAGTAGAGTCACCACCTTTGTGAAGTGGGATGATGTGTGAGATTTTCCAAATGGATGGAATGGTGCCTTCTTTTATAGTTCGATTGATCAATATGGAGATTGGGAAGGCAATGGCTTTGGCTCCTATTTGGAGGTATTCTGCTGGTAGTTTATCAGCTGAGGGAGTAGTAGGTTTTAGTTTTTGAAGTAAGGAGGAGATATAGGAGGTGGATATAAGTTCAAGGTGAAAAGGAGGGGGAATGGCGCTTGGGCTTGGCAAATTGGAGGTATCAGGGTTTAGTTGATTTGCTAGATTTAATATAGTAGTAGTAAAGAAAGTATTAAAGGCATTTGCTGTTTGTATTGGACAATCAGGTTTGGGGTCTAGTGGATGAGGTGTGGCAACTTTGCCTGGGGAAAGTAATGTGTTAATTGTAGACCAGAATTTTTGTGGCTGTTGAAGGGAAGTTTGCTGGAGTTGGATATAAAAGTTCTTTTTATCTTGTAGGATAGCTTTTTTTGTTAGGTTTCTTTGTTGTCTAAAAGTTTGGCGATCGATAGTGTCTTTTGTGGTACGCCATTTGGCCCAAAATTTATTTATATTATGAATTAGTTTTTTAGTTGAATTTGAGAGCCAAGGTGCTGGTTTGTTTTTCATTCTTATGGAACGCATTGGGGCATGATGGTCTAGGATAGCTAGGAAAGAGTTATTGAAGTAATTAACTGCTTCATTAATAGGGAGTGACTTAAGGGGGGACCAATTACATTGTTTAAGTTCAGTTAGAAACAGTTCGTTGTTAAAATGTTTTTTGCAACGGGCAGCTCTGACTGGAGTGGGGATACATAAGCTTGTTTTATGTCTAATGATGTATATTAGAGAGTGATCACTAAGGTCATCTGGGAGAGTTCCTGTTGAATAGTTTTGTGGTGGACCGTTAGTTAGTATCCAATCTAGGATGGTTTCTTTATTATTAAGTTTATTTGATCTGGTTGGAGAGTTAATAAGTTGTGTGAAGCCATATAGGTTAATCAGGGTGGATGGGTTGGTGTTGTTACATAAGTACCAGTCGATATTAAAGTCTCCTAGTAGAATTGTTTCTTGAGGGAGATTTGAGGAGAGCCAGTTTAGTAGGTCTTCTAATAGTGTGTGATTATTACCTGGGTGGAGGTAGGTGCAGATTATGTTAACTGATTTGTGTGAGTTTAGTTGGAGTTTAGTAATAATTATTTCTAAGTTGTTGTCAAAGGGTAGTTTTTGATTTATTTTGTTGATTTGTAGTCCTGTTTTGTAGAGAATTGCTACCCCACCACCTTTTTTATTTTTGCGGTCTTGTCTAAAGATACAATAGCCTGGGGGAATAATTTCATTGTCTTTTATTGTAGGTTTGAGCCATGTTTCGGTTAGGCAGAGGATGTCAAATTGCTGGACATATACAAATACAAATTATTTGTATGGATAACTTTGAGATGGTCAGGTGACAGCCCCTCTATACCCTGTTTGTTACCAATATTGTCTGTGCCCAATGCTATCATATAAGGTCAACTCCTTTACCTAGTCTATTTTCAATTCTGCGTTTGGAGACTATCTTTCCATTTAATAGATTCACATAAATTTCTATAGAACAAATTTGATCTGCGATATTAGAGTGCAGTGCAGTGAATTATGGGGTGGGGAAGAGTCACAGCCCTGGAACCAAGGAAGCTTCAAATTCGGTGCCGAGTTTGGATCTGATTGGATTGAATGTCCCATATGTTGAACTGGATGAAAATTAGACAAGATGGATTTATCTTTATGGTAGGTATATAACCTTTGATCAGATGTTGTCAATCTTCACTCTGGCCTTGACTGTGGGTTCAGTTCTAAACCTCAGAACCAACTCGGCCGCTATTCCAGCTCATGCCTTCCAAAAACTCTCGAGCTAAGCTCTACCTATAATGCTCCTCACAAGATTACCTCAGATCTCATTTGTCACTTCATAGTGCCAGACGTGTTCTCTCCTCTAGCTCTTGAGTGACAGCAATAACTTTAAAAAAAACTGTAAGATCTGAAGTTGTTGTTTTCATTTGCTCTTCAACCTGCGGGACTTAGATCCGGCATGGATCTGACACAGCCGCATCAGCTCCAAGCTCCTCCCAAACCCATAATGTCCTTGTCTCCATCCTCCAGATCTCATTTGCCATACTTCTAGCTAGCATCAAGGTCTGTTGTACTTTTCTTCTTCTTTCTGTGTCTTCAGTTATTTCTTTAGTACCCCTACCCTTGCACTCAGGCATTGGTCTTCCCTATCTGTAAATAAAAAAAAAAAGGCCTCCCTCTCTTTCCCCTTCTTTTTCTTTCTTCCTATCTGTGATAGTGTGTGTGTGTGTGTGTGTGTGTGTGTGTGTGTGTGTGTGTGTGTGTGTGTGTGTGTGTGTGTGTGTGTCTATGGCTTCCTCCTCCTGGTCCACCCGCAGCCTCTCTGAAGCCGAGGTGGACAGGATGATGTGGAAATTCATCCAGATCCAGTTGGGAGTCTTGCCTGTCCACTCTCCCTCTTGGGGCTGGGGGCATGCAGTCCGCCTTTATGCCTATTTACTCCTTCTCTGATCTGATCCACGGTTTCGGGGCTCTTGGGTCTGATGCCTCTCGGCATCGAGTGGTCGGTGCCGATGGTACCTCGACGCTGACCATTGCTCTGCATGGCTTGGCTCCAACAAGTTTGGAGTCATCCAGCTTTCAGAGCAGTTGCCTCGGTGCTGGATCCGAAGGGGTGGTGTCAGCTCCGGGGCTTTCGGAGCCAGCTCTGCTTCAGCTCCCCTGTTGATGCAGAGAGCTATGGTTCTGACTTCGGCCCCAACCTCTGGGATCCATTCAGCTTCTTCTTTAGATGTGGTGGAGAGGGTCCTCTCAGCTTCATCGAGAGCCTTGACACTATCATCTTCAGAGTCCATCCTGGCTCCCACTTTTTCTGGAATGGATTCTGCCATCCTCCCCCCTCAGGAACAGCCTGTTGCCTCTACACTCCAGAGCATTCTCCCACGGGAACAGCCAGAAGTTTCCAAATCCTCCCCAGAGACCTCCCATGAGGAGGTTCTTTGGAAGCACATGTGTAAAAGGAGGCAATTCGACTCCCCTCTGGAGTCCCTCACAGAAGACACTGATTTGGCGAAAGGGGAGGGTTCCCCTGGGTCATCCCCAGAAGATGTCTCCTTTGCAGATATCATGGAAATCCTTCTTCAGCGTGGAGGGTGGTCTGCCCAGAATCCCAACCTAGATAAGTTGGTGTTTCTGGAGGCATTTGACACAGGACCCTCTACCTCCTGGGTGTCCCCTCCCGCTGATCCACTTGTGGATTTAGTGACATCTAGGGCATGGAAGGAGCCTGACATGGGGGAGCCCATTCCCAAATGACCCGATAGAGTTTTAAGTGCACCCTTGGACAAACAGCCCTGGTCTAAGGTGTACCCAGTTGATGGCATGATGGTGGCGGCAGCCACCAAGAAGAAGCTCACTCAGGAGAGCTCTATGGTCCATCCGCTGGACCAAGAGTCCTGGGCCATGGATGTTTTTGGAAAGTGGGTCTACACTTCAGCCATGTTTGCTGTACGTGCGCTGAACTATATGGCACATGGGATCAGACTTCAGAGATACCTTGTCAAGGAGATCGCTGAATCTGCCCCAGAGTCCATGTTAGCAGAGGAGCAGGAGGTGTTGTCTTTCCGTATGGCCATCCTTACTTCAGTTTCCAATCACTTTTCTATGCGGCTCTAGTCCCACGCTACTGAAGGTGCCACTAGACCAGCCAGTCCAGGCGTTGCCATCAGGTGTCATGCCTGGCTTTGGCTTTGTGCATTCTCTGAGCCCTTCAAGGAGTCATTCCCTAACACCCTGTATGATGGTTCCACTCTTTTTGGAAAGACCATAAGAGACACGGTCCAGAGCAAGAAAGATGGGAAGACCTTGTCTGCCATTGTGATCCACTTCTCAACCCCTCAACAATCTTTTTCCCAGAATCCACAAGGAGTGAAGAAGGTCAGTCCATCGTTGGTCAGATCCGACCACAAGCTAATCAGCCTAGACATCCACATCCCGCCCCCACCCCCTATCAGGGAAACCACGGTAAAAAATTTCTCCAAAGCCAACTTCACGCTTCTTAAGATAGAAGTGGCAAACTTCACGACACTCATGCAGACAGACAGTAGAGGTATGACTGCTGAATCCTACACAAATACACTTTATAAGCACTTACACAAGTGCATGGATCATGCTATCCCTAACAGAACCAAGATGCTGTCCTCCAAAAAAGGAAGCCAATCTGGTGGTCCCCTGCCATAAACAAACTCTACAACAGAAGAAAGAAACTGTTGCAAAAAAGAGTAAAATCCCATGATTGGAGGAACTCCCTGGTCAGCCTCAGTAAGAAGCTGTGATCCCCGATAAAATCCTCCAAAGCTAGTTATGAAAAAATCACCACTGATTCTAAAGACAACCACAAAGCATTCTATAGCTATGTCAAGAATCTCAATGGCAACACTCAGATCTGCTCTGAGTTACAGCACAATGGCACTAAATATACAGAACCAATTGATATTGCCAACATCCTGGCAGATAGGTTCAGTGCTAACTTTACCCCCCCTCTCACCCCCTAAAGGGCCCATCTCTATACTGGAAGAATGCAAAGTTCCTGTAATCACGGCTGCACAGGTAAAAAACACACTCTCCAAAGCCAAGAACACAGAATCCATGGGACCTGACAACATCCAAGGCTGCATTCTACATGAACTACAGAATGAACTGGCACCTTACCTAAGAACCATGTTCAATCATAGCCTCACCTCAGGCTTTGTGCCCACTGAATGGCGCACAGGGATGGTTATCCCACTCCACAAAGGGAGAGCCATCACAGACCCCGGGAACTACCACCTCATTAGCCTAACGAGGCTGGTCTGCAAGGCCATGGAACATATCATCATGGAACTTATAAACAAAGACATTGATAATCTCCAAATTCTGGACCCCACCCAGTTCAGGTTTGTAAAAGGCAGATCATGTCTCTTAAACCTGATAGACTTCTTTGAAGCAGTAATCAAAGCCATAGACGAGGGTAAGGTGGTTCACACAGCTTATCTAGATCTCGCCAAGGCTTTTGACACCATCCCCCACTCTAGAATTATAGATAAACACACTAAACTAGGTATAAATCCCTATGTCACAAGATGGGTTGCCAACTGGCTCACTGACAGAACCCACACTGTGAAAGTAGCAGACTCCAAATCCGACTTCAGACCAGTGACAATTGGAGTTCCACAGGATTCAGTCCTGAGTCCTCTCCTGTTTGGTATCTACTTGTCTGAAGTACAGGCTAACACAGAAGGTCTTTGGCAAACGAAGTTCACAAATGACTGCAAACTAGGAGCCATAACTGAAACTTTTAACGATGTGGACATCCTACAAAAGGGCCTCACTGAGACAGATGCCTGGTGTCACAGCCGTGGCCACAAGCTCAATGCCAAAAAGTGCATTGTCATCCCCTTTGGTAAAAACTCTGTACCCATGAGCTACCACATAGGTGGTAGTCTACTTAACAGCAAAAGTGTGATAAGAGACCTTGGGACACAGGTGGACAGTAGTCTCTCCTTTGATAATCACATTGCCACAGTAGTCAGGAAATCCTTCTACGTGCCACACTTCATCACAAAAGGTTTCTCATCCAGGAAAAAAGAGGTCATTGTTCCACTCTACTCATTAGATCCATTATAGAGTATAGCTCCCCTTTTAGTATGTACCTCACAAGACATCTACAACAACTGGAAAGGCAGCAGAAATACCTCACAAAGAGAATTATCGGCCTCAGAGAGATGCCATATCAGATTGTCTCAAAAAACTCCAGCTTTACTCTGTCGCATATCACCTACTCAGAGGCGATCTCTGCCTAACATATGTGTCAAACCCAGAGCTGTTGGACATGCTCAACTTAAAGAAATCCCAATCCCTCCGAGCTACACACTCTAGGGACCTAAACCTTGTCACCACAATAAACAGAACATACTGGAGGGATAGATTCCTGTCCCAGAGACTTCCCATACTCTGGAACAAACTACCTGTCTATATCAAACAAAGCTCTTCATTAGCACTCTTCAAGAAAAATCTTGATGATTGTATGGGAAATAGGAAATTCACCCCAGGGATCACCTCTGTGGCTCTGCTTGACAGGGGCACAGGAAAATAATTTTCTTGGCTGGCGAAAGCCAGGGTGCCTTTTTGGCTAGGCTTGTATAGGCCCTAGGGCCATTAGCCTAGTACCTACCTATGAAACTATGAACCTATGTGGTTCCTAAAATCTCAGGGCTATCCTCATAATGTTCAGGATTCGCCCTTCACGAGATGCAGAGGAGGATATGACAAACACTGCCGTTGTTGAAGTGGTGGTCCAAGAAACCAGGGGTCTCGGGATTCCTTCCCAGATAGACCTGCGCAGCAGCCCTGAAGGGCTGCCCAACTGCTCATCTCTGGATGCAATCAGGGATGCCTTTTGCTACACCCAGCAGACAGAAAGTCAATTACAAATGATCGTTGGGTTTTGCAAATCATATCCAGAGGATATTCAATTCCATCCATCGAAAGACCAATCCCACCCAAACACCTCCCTTGACATTTCACCCATGGAAAGGGAGGAAGCAGCACTGGAAATTTCCAAGCTGCTCAAAAATTGAGCCATCCAGCCAGTCCCCCCAGACCAGTCTGAATTAGCATCTATTCCATGTTCTTTTTAGTGCCAAAGAAGATGGGGACTTAGGACCCATTCTGGATCTTTCAACCCTAAACCTGTCAGTTGCCAAGACAAAATTTTGAATGGTCATTCTCCAATCCATTCTGCCCTTTCTGCAGACAAATGACTGGATGTGCTCAGTGGACCTCCAGGATGCGTACTATCACATCAAAATGGACAAGCACTCTCAGAGGTTCCTCTGCTTTTGGCTGGGGGCCAACTACTCCCAGTTCAGAACGCTACCCTCTGGTCTCACCACCATCCCCAGGGTGTTGAGAAAAGTGATGGCAGTAGCGGTGGCTCACCTGTGGCTGCAGGGATTCCAGGTCTTCTGCTACCTGGACAGTTGGCTCCTCTCCACCCCCACCAGGCATCACCTCTACCAAGCCAGAGATCTCCTTCTCCAAACCGCCCATAAATTGGGCATAACCATAAATCTCAACAAGTTCTTATTGGATCCGGTACAAACTCTGGACTTTATTGGAGATCACTATTCAGAGCAAGGTTTTTCTGACCCTGGACAGACATCAATCCCTCAGACATCATATGTGTCATACGTTGTTCCATGATGAAGTTTTAGGTAGATTTTAAAGGTGGAGTAGTTTATTGGGGTTTTGTATTATCTAATTGATGCATAGTATTGATTGGTAGATACTGAATTTGTAAGAGTGTTTTAGCATATTTAAATGGTATCCCCAGCAGTTCTATGTCTGATGAAGCGTTCAATGTAACGTGAAAGCGCTTACTTGGTATACTGCTTTTATTTTGTGTTTTGCTATTAAAATGTTTCCTTCGATACTGTGGTATTGCCTCAAAAGTTTTTATTTGTGGACTTTGAGATTTCATTGAGGCACTTTGTCCTTTGGCTGTTTTTCGTTTTTATGTACATGGTTCAAACCCAATATCCCCCTGCGGAGTCAATTCTTCGGGCATTGGGGTCCATGGCAACCATGATTACCCTCATCCCCGTGGCTTGTCTGCATATGAGAGTTATTCAATGGACTCTAGCAATCCGGCAGTCCTTCCTAGATCTACCCTTGTTCCATCTAATTCGCATGTCTCAAGTCTGCAGGGATTCACTACTCCGATGACTGCAATCCCCGGATCTTCTTCGGGGTCATCCCTTTATCCTTCCAGCCCCCGTGACCACATTGACCACAGATACCTCCCTACTTGGGTGGGTGGGGGGGCATTGTAAGAGAAGGACAGTCCAAGGCACGTGATCTTCCCTGGAGACCAAACTTTATATCAATGTCCTGGAGATAAGGGCAGTGCTACTGGTATTGCAGGCGCTCCATGCCCATCTTCCCCAAGGGATGATTGCTATCCAGACAGACAACATGTCTGTAGTCTAGTACATCAACAAACAGGGGAGAACCAGGTCTTATCCCCTTTGTTGCAAAGCCATGAGTTTAAGGGAGTGGGCAATCTCCACTGGCCGGTTTCTGGTGGCAATGCACATTCCGGGGAGGTCCAACATTCTGGCGGACAGGCTCAGCAGATCTATTCTGATGCCTTACATGTGGTCTCTGAATCCTTCAGTAGCGGAACAGATCTTCCTAAAGTGTGGTCATCCTTGTTGCGATCTCTTCACATCTCCTTCCAACGTGAAGTGCAGCAAGTATTTCGCTCTGAATCCCCCTCCGGGGAAGCCGCCAAGGGACGCTCTGATTCATACTTGGTCCTCTGGTCTTCTGTATGCTTATCCCCCACTTCCTCTGATCCTGAAGTTCTTTCAGAAATCTTGACGGCTGGGGAGCTTAGTAATCCTCATTGCCCCCTTCTGGCCTTGCCAAGTATGGTTCCCCTCTCTGTGGTCTCATGTAGTGTGTCCTCCTTGGACATTAGATCCGCTTCCAGATCTGATTTTGTATCCCTCAGGGATCCCACATCCAGATCTAGTCAGTCTAAAGCTTACAGCTTGGCTGCAGCAGTTCCAGTGATAGCTAGAACTCCCGGGCTTTCTTCTCCAGTTAAGAAAATTTTGGTAGCGGCTCACAAATCATCCACTAGGAAAGTTTACTCCAGTAATTGGAAACGTTTCTCAATACGGGCGACCCAGCAGGACCTGGACCCTTTCACGCTCCAGTCCTCGCTATTCTGGAATTTTTGGCAAATATTTTTCATCAGGGTGCCAGTTTCTCTACAGTTAAGGTTCAGATAGCAGCTATTTCCAGTTTTCATATAGAAGACAATTCAGCTTCTTCTAAGGTTTGTAAGGCCTTTAAGAAAGGTACCTTTTTACTTCGGCCTCCAATCAAGGACCCCATGCCACCTTGGGATCTTACTTTAATTCTACAAGCTTTGGTTTCTTCTCCCTTTGAACCTGCAGCTACAGTGGATTTACATTTCCTGTCTTGGAAGACAGCCTTTCTCGTAGCTATTACTTCGGTCAAAAGCGTGTCAGAGATTCAGGCCTTATATATTAAGCTTATGTATATGGTGTTCCACAAAGATAGGCTCTCCTTACGCATGAACCCTTCCTTTCTCTGGAATATGGCTTTTGAATCCAACATTAATCATGTTATCAATCTTCCTGTTTTCTTCCCCAGTTTTCAGAATAAAGGAGAGTACAAGTTGCACTTGCTTGATGTTCATAGACAATTGCATTTTTATTTGCACAGAACAAAGTCATTTCGCAAGTCAGTTTAACTTTTTGTTTACTTTGCTATGTCTTTCTTAGGGAAACCAGTGACAAAGCTGACTATTGTTCATTGGATCTTCCAGTGTATAGTTTGAGCATATACAGCCAAAGGCCTATCTCCTCCAGGTCAAATTAAGGCACATTCTACTAGGTCTATGGCTACTTCAGTGGCCTTTTGGTCTAAAGTTTCCCTGGATGATATTTGTTCTGTGGCTACTTGGGCATCTTCACACACATTTTTTTCCCATTATAAGTTGGATCTCCTGTCCAGAGGCAGGGCATCCTTTGGCTCCGCTGTGCTTCGGAATATCCTTCCATGAGGACCTCCCAGGGTCTTGTAGTTGGGGACTCTGTCCCACATGTTAAAGAGCAAATGAAAACAACAACTTCAGATAAAGAAGCTATGTACTCACCATAACATTCCTTTTTCTGGAAATCCTTTGTCTACCCTATGGGGCTTCCAAGTTATTAATACTAAGGTGTTAGGTTTATGGTTAGGTCATAGTGTTATGGTCGGCAGCAAACTCAATCTGAGGGGAAGAGGGATATTGGGGCATTATGGGTAGGGGAGGAGCTTGGCGCTCAGATATGATGATACAAAATGTGGCCATGTCAGATCTGTGCTATATCCGAGTCCCACAGGTTGAAGACAAATGAAAAGCAACAACTCAGATGGAACGTTATGGTGAGTACATAACTTCTTTTTTAACTCTTTTTGTTTATTAATAAGTCCACTTTCTTTACTCTTTCTTCTACCCGCTGCTCTTGTTGATAGTTATTGGTGTGTGTGTGTGTGTGTGTGTGTGTGTGTGTGTGTGTGTGTGTGTGTGTGTGTGTGTGTGTGTGTGTGTGTGTGTGTGTGTCATCGCTTTCATTTTTTTACCATTTTCAGTAATCTTTCACGTACCATTGTTGGTACTTCTCCCTCCTTACCTTACGGTATTCCTTAAGTACCATTGTTGGTACTCCCTTTCTGACTTAAATTATTGCCTTCTTTATTAAAAAAATGTTTTTCTTTATAGTTTTTCCTCATTCTCAGTGTCTCTGTGTGTGTGACTGTTCCATTTTTATAGTCATGGTTGACAAACCTACTAGACGGACTTCAGGATTTAAAGGGTGCCAAAAATGCAACAGAAAGCAACGTAATTCTGATGAACATACTTTGTTTATTGTTTAGGAGTTGTTCATTTACAGGAAGACTGTGCAATATACTACAGTTTTAGCCATAAAGCTTTAATTGACAGAAGAAATAAACTTATTCTGAAAGGTCTTCTCAAATCAGACTTCAACAAGACCTTGTCTGTGTCCAGTTCACCTGCTTCTTGTACTTCATCATCATCTACTAAATGAAAGAAAAGAAGCCAGTTAATTCCAGCACACTTTCTCGGAACCACCTACTAAATTGGCTAAGACCCCCACAGTTCCTAGATTCCCTTCAGAACCGATGGCTCAACCAACTCTACCCTCAGTACCTTTCATACCCGTTTCAGAACCAAATTCTTTGGTGCTGATGCCTTTGATACCTGCATTGACCACTTCAACTCTGATGTCAGTAACAGTAACGGATTCACCAATGAAATTTTCATTCAAAACTTTGCCACAAACTAGATATTCACCTTTAGTAGATCCCTTTGTGGACCATCCTCCCAGTCCTTTCTTGGAGAGGCGTCCACCTAGATCTCCCTCAGTATCTTCAGTCTAATCCACCAAGAGTCTATCTGAATCTAAAATTATGATACTGGTGGATCAGCTCCTTGCTGCAAGGGGATTGCCCCCTTCTATGGTTCCAAACATTGCTAGCTCTGTAACCTTCTTCCACATCTATAGCTATTCCTCCTTCGACTCCAGCTGAAATTTTGGAGCCCCTGGCACCGACCATCCCGGCTCCAACTGTTTTAGTGGTGGTCAGAACTCCTTCTTCGGCACCGATAACAACCCTGAGCTCCCCCATTTTGTTGGACCCAAAGACCTCCTGGGGTTGAGGCTTTGGTGCCAGTTCCGAGGGGCAGGGTTCACCTTTGATACTTTTGCAACCCTCCATATCCCTAAGTGCTTCAGCATAAGTAAGTTCGACCCTGCCTTCAGCTTCAAAGGCGGCCTCCTCGGTGTGGGGTGGGACCTCGATTCTGAAGGAGTCTATTTTAGTTCCAGGCTCCCATCCCTCTGTGGGGGGGGGGGGCTGACTTCCAGGCCATGGAGAGGGCCTTGTCCATTGTGGACAAACAGTCTATGCCTACCCTGTTGGGCCAAGTATCTTGTTCATCCCCTCAACCAGAGCTTCCACCAGTCTCTTCCCTGGGACAGAGGGCACAAAAGTCTCAGGATCAAACCACATTGGTTATGTCATCTTTGGATACCTCTCCAGAGCACCCCACCAAAGAGGTACCTAGGAAGAAAAAATGCAAGAGGAAGCACTTGGACTCCCTGTAGAGTTCTTCACTGAAGATACCAATTTCGATGAAGGGGAAGGTTCCTCTAAGTCACCCCCTGAACATGTTTCCTTCAGAAATATCCCAGAAATCCTGAAACAGAGAGGTGGCTGGACTACCCTCCAACCTTCCTCAGAGGAATCAGTATACCTAGAGGCTTTTCATACCCAGCCCTCTACCTGTTGGATCTCTCCGCCCGCTGATGATCTTATTATGCTGATTGCTCAGCGGGCCTGGAAGATGCCTGACTCTATCGAGGCAATCCCTAAGACACCTGACTGTATTTTCTCTCTGTCCCAAAAGATGAGCAACACTGGGCTAAAGGTATTCTTCTAGGTGCCATGGTGGTAGCAGCAGCCACCAAAAAGGAACTTGCTGATGAATGTCCTATGATCCATTCTCCTAACAAGGAGTCTAGGACTATGGATAGATTTGGGAACCTCATATATGCTTTGTAGACCTTCGCTGTCAAGTCCTTGAACTATATGGTGCATTTTACCAGGCTTCAGAGATATCTGATTAAAGAGCTTTCAGATACTCTTTCAGGAGCAGTAGCTGAAGGGGTTAGAGACAAAGATACTTCTCAGCTTGCCATCCTTGAATCAATTTCCAATTCATCCATGAGGCTAATTGTTCATGCTGCCAAAGGGACAAGTAGAGCAGTGGGTTCAGGCACAGCCATTAGGAAACATGCCTGGATGCGCTTATGTGAGTTTGCAGAGCCACTTAAGTCTTTTTTCGCCAGTGTTGCATTTGATGGATCATCCCTTTTGGCCCCAAAGTTAAAGACACTCTAGCCAGATATGAGAAAGATGGGAAGACCCTTTCTGCCATGAGTGTACACTTCTCCACTCCTCAACAGCCCTATTCCAGGAACCAGAGAAATGGTAGGCTATGGTTCAAAAAGACCCAAGGACCTTTCCAAGACTCACACGGCAATGACTTCCTCCCAGGTCGAGGTAGAAGTAATAATGGAAGATGCCATCCAAGAGGCAGAAGTGGCCCACAGAATCAAGGTTCCAGGAGCTCCTTCCCTGGTAACTCCTATCAGCGCTCCTGAAAGGAGGTCTGATTGCTATCCTCTGGAGGCAGTCAGGGGACGATTATCCCTGCACCAATCTGCCTGGCTAGGAATAACAGTGACAAATGGGCACAGAGGATCATTACCAGAAGTTACAAAATTCCGGATAGAAGAACCAAAGAATCCAAGAAGAATCTCAGACGTTCCACCCAGTCACAGGGAGGCAGCAGTCTTAGAAATTCAAAAACTGCTCAACAAAAGAGTCATCCAGGCAGTCCCACTAGACCAGAGAGGATCTGGAATTTACTCAAGATTCTTTTAGTGCCAAAGAAAACAGTGGACTGGAGACTATCTTAGATCTCAGTCAGTTGAACAAATCTGTTCAACAATCTAAATTCTGGATGGTCTCGGTTCAGTCTATACTTCCATTATTGGAAAAAGATGATTGGATGTGCTTAGTAGATCTTCAGGATTCATTTTACCACATGAAAATAAACAAGCACTCCAGAAGACTCCTGCACTTCTGGCTAGGAGCCAGTCACTTTCAGTTCAGAGCACTGCCCTTTGGTCTCAACACTGCCCTCAGGGTGTTCACCAAATGCATGGCAGTGGTAGCAGTGCATCTCAAACTGCTGGGATTCTGAGTGTTTCCATATCTAGACGACTGGCTCCTTAACGCTCCCATCAGGTGTCAACTCATAAACGCATGAGATTACATTCTACTTCTTTGTTCCAGCTTAGGAAATCATTATAAACTATGAAAAATTCCATCTGGAACCATCTGAACAGCTGGATTTTATGGAAGCTATGTTCGACACAGTCACCAGCTTTGCATCACTTCCCTTAAAAAGACTTCAAAAGACCACATCACAAGTCAGTCAGATCATTCACAGCAAGACTCATTCTATAGGCTCTAGGGTCAGTGGCAGCCTCTATAACCCTAGTCCCCCTGGCTAGATACCACATGAGAATTCTTCAATGGCCCCTGGCCTTCCAATGGTCCTTATTGAAGCAATCAATGTCCCATCAGATACTGATCACCAGTCGATGCAAGGAAGATCTAAGCTGGTTGCTCCACTCTGACAAGATATTGTTGGGTCGCCCCTTTGTCCCTCCTCAACCCCAAGCCATAGTGATCACGAGCGCATCCCAGATAGGGTGGAAGAGGACATTATCTGAGAAAAACAGTCCAAGGCACTTGGTCTTGCCTGGAGGCAACTTGCATATAAATGTTCTGAAGATGAGGGTGGTGCACTTAGCATTGTAGGTATTTCAAGATCCCCTCCCCTTGGGAATAATTGCAGTTAAAACAGACAACATGTTGGTAGTCTGGTATATCAACAAACAAGGGGGAACCAGATCTTACCTTCTTTGTCGAGAAGCTCTCAGAGTTTGGCAATGGGTGATTTCATCCAACCCCTTTCAAATGGCAATGCACATTCCAGGGAGCTCCATTGTGATTGCAGACAAACTGAACAGAACCCTCTTCATGCCTCATGAGTGGTCTCTCAATCCAATGGTGGCGGACAATATTTTCTGTCACTAAGGCCAACCTTGATGGGACCTGTTTGCGTCTTCTCTGAACAACAAGTGCAGTAATTACTTTTCCCTAATTCCCCTCCTGGGGGAGTCACGCAGAGACCCTGTCCTTCATGATTGGCCCCACAGTCTACTGTACACTGTTCCCCCAATTCCACTAATATGTCAGTTTCTAAAGTAAGCCAACAGGTCGAAGAACAGAATATTCCTCAATGCACCATTCTGGCCCCAACAGGTCTGGTTTCCCTTCCTAATGCCTCATCTGCTTCGGAAACCCTCGAGACTAGACCTGGCTCCAGACCTATTGTCATACCCTGAGGGACTGGTTCAGCCAATCCTACATCTCAAGCTCACAGATTAACTTCTCCACTTCACATGCTTGCCAGGCATTCCTCCCACACTTCCCCGGTCCAATGCATCATTCTGGCCCACCACAAACCTTCAACTAGAAAATTGTACCATAACAAATGGCTAAAGTTTGCTAAGTGGTCACTTGACCGTAATCTTGACCCATATGCAGCGCTCTTAGACAGTTTTAGACTTACTCTATGAGAGAGGCTCATCAGGTTCTACTATTCGGTTGCAACTTGCTGCAATATGTAACTTCCATATTCGTTTCAGTGGTTCATCACTTATGTCACATAAACTTTGTAAAGCCTTTTTGAAAGGAATCTTAATGATCAGACCTCTGTATAAAGAACCCTCTGCACCCTGAGATTTGAACCTGGTTCTTCAGTCGCTGATGTCTCCCCCTTTTGAACCTTCAGCGAGTTGTGACTTAAAGTTCTTGTCCTGAAAAAACGTATTTTTAATAGCTATCACTTCTGCCAGAAGAATATCTGAAATACAAGTCTTGTCCTGTAAACCCCCTTACTTAATCTTTCATAAGGACAGAGTTTCCCTTTGGACAAATCCTTCCTTCTCACCAAAAGTTGTTTCCGAGTCGAATATCAATCAGACTTTACATCTCCAGGTCTTTTTTCCCAATTTTTCCAATAAAGGAGAATATTGTCTACATTTACTAGATATGCACAGACAACTACGTGTCTATTTTCACAGAACAAAGGATATCAGAAAATCCAACCAGCTATTTGCAGTCTTTTTTTCAGTCTCTTTAGGGGCATTATCCAGTATCTAAAATTACCCTGGCAAAATGGCTTAAGGACTGTATCACCTTTATTTACAACAAAAAGGGTCTTCACCCATCAGGGCCTGTAAAAGCACATTCAATGAGAGCTATAGCAGCTTCTGTAGGTTTTCATGCCAGAGCTTCCTTAGATTATATTTGTGCAGCAGCAACATGGGCATCTCCTCATACTTTTATTACTCATTACAAACTGGACCAGATCTCTAGAGCATGTGCATCATTCAGCTCAATGGTGATCAGGAATATTCTTCCATGAGACCTCCCAAGGTTCAGGTAGCTAGGGAATCTGTCCCATAGTCAAGGATAGAGTGAAGATTGACATTGTCAGATAAAGAAGTTATGTCTTACCATAAAATTCCATCTGTGTTGTTGATCTTCACTTATATTTGACATTCCTGCCCTCCTTCACCCAACCTCTAGGCCTCTTGGTGGATCGGACCTCTCCAAAGATTGTTTTTCTTTATAGATACACAGATATGGCCTCTGATCTATTATTCCATGTCTACCACTATTGTTTGAAAACTTGATCTGAGGTAATCTTGTGAGGAACATTATGGGTAGAGCTTAGCTCGAGAGTTTTTGGAAGGCGCAAGCTGGAATAACTGCCGAATTCAGAACCGAATCCACAGCCAAGGATAAGTGAAGATTGACAACACAGATGGAATGTTATGCTAAGACATAATTTTGTTTTTTTTTTCTTGTGATTGGTAAGGGGTTTATTTGATTCTGCCCAATGACAAAGCCCAGAGAATGAGTGCTGCAATTGTGTTTACACGTTAAAGAGACACTTGTTGGCATGAAGAAGCATAACATCATCACTATACGCAATTATGTCAAAGGTGGGGAGATCATTAAGACAAGTCATTAATAAAGAGGGAGAAAAAGACAGGGACCAAGAATACAGCCTTGGGGACACCTGTAGTGAAAGTGCTGATAGTAGAGACTTGTTTGTTAAAATGGGTTTTGATCCGTCTTTTTTTCAGATAACTTTGGAACTATTTGATTATATTTCCAAGGTTTTCAATTAAAATTTTAGGTTGTGGATTACAGTTTTGAAAGCCCTGGTCATATATATGAAGAGACCAGCAGTGATAAGCCCGTCACTGATTTTACTAGATGGTGTCACTAGCACTGAGCAGAGATGCTGATGGACTGAAAGCATTTCTGAAACCTTGCTGTTTGTCAGACAGCAGTCCATAGCTATTAATATGTTTGAAAAGTTGCCTAAATATGATTTTTTTCAAAACATTTATCTAATGGGAAAAGATTTGAGATAGGATGAAAGTCCTTACAGGTTTTAGGAGACGATAGTTAAGAGTGAGAGAGTATGTAGGAATGCTTGAATGTTTGTTTGTGTCTTTCGGCTTTTCCCGGTTAGGGGTC
Organism: Protopterus annectens; assembly: GCF_019279795.1. Lineage (NCBI taxonomy): Eukaryota > Metazoa > Chordata > Ceratodontiformes > Protopteridae > Protopterus > Protopterus annectens. The sequence goes on from NC_056750.1 coordinate 32,036,577, forward strand.
GCCACAGCGGAACTCCGGTCCGCTAATGATTGGCAGTAGATTTTTACGTGCTGGCTTGCCGGGCCTAACGCACAGCCTTCAGTGAAAGAACGCCCATTCACGCATGTCGCCACACAGAAGATGCTCTAACTGAGAATCAAACGGGCAATGTCTAACTGTGAGGCGACAATGCTACTGCAGCAGCACCACCACAGTTTTTATGTAGGAATGCTTGAATGTATGGAGTACAGTTCCTGTAGTTAAGGAATGGGTGAAAATGAAGGTGAGTGGCTTGGCTATTTCATTAGTGGCTCTTCTGAGAAAAATAAGGTGTAGAGTTGTAATGCTGGTGAGGAGGGTTTCAAGATTTTCATGAATGATTTGGTTTATTTAGTGGAAATCTTAGTAAAGTAAAATGTGGCATCATACTCAGCCAAACAGTAAAGTTGAGGTGAGATGTGAGTACCTGCCTATGTAGTTGAGAAGTCCTGGATAATAGAAATGAAAAATGATTTATAGTCCTCTGTTCTATAAATGGTGGTTTTATCAGCTGAAGTAGATTTGTTGTGGGATGGGTCACATATTTGGCTTGTCAATAGTTTTTTCTCTTTTCAGAAGTATTTAGGAATGCTTGTGGAAGACATTTATTTTTGCCTAAATTATTGGGATTTGGCTGAGTTGGTTGTGTTCTAATTTGCTTTTTAAAGTTAGGTATGTTTGGTGTAGTTGGTTACAGAGAAGGCTGGTGTTGGGAGAGTTCTTTCTTTCAGTTTAACCAGACATTATCTTTGTGCTTCATTAATGCTGTTATTAATTCAAGGACATTTGAGCCCCATAAGCTTTCTGCACACACTAAGGAAAAGTGATCCCAAATAGAAGAAATGATGTCAGTGAAGAAAGTTAGAACAACTGAGGATCCTGGAACTTTAGAAAGAAGGCCAATCATAAGGTGTTTAGGTAGAGATCCAAATTGGCTAACTTGTGTTCAGGGAAAAGGTGGCCAGTTACCAGCTGAGGTGGGGGGGGGGGTTATTGTTTTGAACAACCAATATGGCAATATAGGGCAAAAGACACTTAGGTTATTAGGTAAAATAAGCAAGGTTTAAGTCTGAATGGCTTCCAGTCTAAAAGTTGGGCCTTGCTGAATTTTTATTAGCAGCCCGTGGTTGAGAAGTTGTGGCATATTATTTACTTGCTTGGCCTCCCTGCCTAAAGCATTAAAATCGAAGTCACCTAGGATGATGGTATTTTTTGAGCTCCAGTGGGGAAAATTTTTGCCAAATGTTTTTAATAGTAGATATGGGGAGGTACAGGTAACTGTGATGGTAAAATCAATATTCTTGTCTAAGACTGATTTGAATCCTGAATACATTATTCATAAATGGTTCATCAAAAATCAGGGTAATCTTTTACGGTATTCATCTGGAAATTCTAATGGTTGTAATGTTGATGTCTAAGCATTTTCTTTGCCGTAAGCATGGCTTTGACCACCAGACTACCCTGCTAGTTAAGGGCTTTCATTTTAACAATGCCAGAAACACTTGTATGTAGTTCTTCCAGTTCAAATGTTCTCATCTTAAAGGCAGCTATTACTTGAGTGCCTCACACTGTATGACAGAATTGGCTATAGTGGAGCACTGGAAAACCTTTTTTTGGTGCAGGTTTGGGTGGAGAATCCATGACTGACAGGACTGTTATCCTTGATTGACAGCATTGGTGATGTCTACTATCAGTTTTTTTTTAAACAAAAACATCTTTATTAAATTATCACTTATGCCATAGGCAATCATACATTTATATAAATTAAAACAAACCATATTGACATAATCTTAGTTGCAAGCATTATGCATCACTTATAATCTTCCAATCATTTCCAGTCAAATTCAGATCCTGACTTCTTTCAAACCTCATTCCTCCCCTGTATGTTTTGTTCCCACAATTCCCATGTTTTCCTGTGTAATTTGCTCCTACCCTTTTCTAAAGATCCCAATTTGTGTTTTATCTCTGTTTTGTATCATTGCTCAGAAAAATCATTTTGCTAGATACACCAATTTGCTCACCCAGTATCTCTGATAGAATAGTCTGTAGGGAATCTTTAGTCTGCTAACTCATTAAACGCACAGAAAATATGTTCCCAGTTACGTCTTTCTTCCATCACACTTCCAACATTTGCTATCTACCTGATGAAAAAATTCTCTGGAGTCTAAGCAAAAATCCCAAACCTTCTGAATGTTGTTGCATATTTGGGAGACAAACATATGTCACCCCCTCCTTTGTATCTTTGTGAATTGCTTATCCAATTTCTCTTGCCAATCCTTTCTAACCTCCTCTGATTGATTCTTATACTTATCATGCAATATTTTATATGCTCTACTAATTATTCCTTTAACAGCAGCTTCTGTCAAGGTCTAAAACCTCTACCAGTGCTGGTCTTTCATTTAGGACCCCCCTATTTCTTTCTCTTTGCCTATACTCTGATATCAATCTTTGATAGGGAAGGCAATCTCTAACCTGCGGTCCAAATAGATTTTTGGCATCTTCCCATTCTGTTTGTGATGAGTTATGGTCCCACCACTACCAACTAATATGTGATGAGGTGATGGTCCCACCACTGACAAACAATATGTGACACGTGATGATCCCACTACTGCCAACCAATACGTGATGTCCCCTCTCTGGGCCAGTAATCAAGGAGCCTGAATCCTCACTACTGACAGTGGAGCGGCATGTGCATTTGGAATACGAATGGATACATTTAGTATTTCCAGATGCAGACCTCTCTGCATCAAGCACAGTTTCCCTTAATAGCATACAGGGAACACACTCAGCCTGGGCTCTGGATTTCTCTATATCTGTCTCCCTCCAGGTCCCCAGTAAGACACCCCACTGGCACAGCTGTAGAGTTAGGTCCACAGCTGAGTGTCCAAACCAAGTCCTCCAGTACCCTCTCTGTAAACCCACTGCTTTGTGTCCCTGCCCAAGTAGCTGATACCAACACACTGAGAGGTTTTTACTTGAAAAAGCCCAGCACTACGACCGGGTGAAAGCGCTTGTATTTATCTGTGGAATAAATTATTTGTTGCCTTCCAGTGCATCCAGACCATTTTTTTCAGTTACTAGTTACCAGTTTTATGGTCTGTGTTTTCCAAATTTTGTTTGTTTACACTGAGAGATTTTATTCTTCACACACACACACACACACACACACACACACACACACACACACACACACACACACACACACACACACATACACACACCTGAGAAAGGCTGGCACAGATTTACCTGCTGTGACCCCTTCTTCCCAGAGTGTAAGGTAGTTATCACTGCCACCAGACACTCCTTATTCAGCTACTGTAAGGCCCTTAACAAAAGGTAACCTCCAAAAAACAGCAGGCAATTCCAGAAAAGACAACTATGAGCTGAAATGTTGTTCCACACAATTTAATTAGACAGCACATACAAGGATTGAGTGCTTTCATAACATATACTTCATCAGAATCATTAATACAAACAAAACACCATCCTTAAATACCCCTCCCCAGCAATCACATGACTCATTGCACATTTCCCAGTACTCCAAAACCATTACATTAAACCATTTTTAAAAGACGAACCCCCACTCACAACATTAAAATTAAACATTATTCCATAAAAATGTATATATGTGTGTTGTGCAAAATCTTTTTTTGTTTATAATAAAATGGGGATATCATACTACGTGTGATTTTAATCTTAACACACTAGATATTGACAAGTAATACTAATACAAATGGTAGTAGCTGACCAAGACAGCTAGGCCTTCTGGAGTAGCTCACACAGTGTCACCAAATAAATGTAAGCACTCTCAAAAGTTAAATATGTTCTACAAGGACCAGCCACAATAAAAGTTTAAATATATTTAATAATGCATAATAAAAGCACATGAAAATACTGAATATATCTTCACAGTAAACCACAGAGTTCAAATCACAGGAGATATTGAAAACAATGTTGATCGACAGACTCAAACAAATAAAGAAAAACAATATCTAAACTAAGTTTGGTCGGCCGAGGTGGTGCAGGGTTAGTATTGTCACCTCACAGCAAGAGGCTGTTTGGTTTGATTCTCAACTGGAGCACCTTCTGTTTGGAGTCTGCATGTCCTCCTTGTGGTCGAGTGAGTTTTAAAGACATGCGGTGTGTGTGTGTGTATGTGTGTGTGTGTGTGTGTGTGTGTGTGTGTGTGTGTGTGTGTGTGTGTGTGTGTGTGTGTGTGTGTGTGTGTGTGTGTGTGTGTGTGTGTGTGTGTGTGTGTGTGTGTGTGTGTGTGTGTGTGTGTGTGTGTGCGTGTGTGCGTGTGTGCGTATGTGTGCCTTCTCTGGCTGGCAACTCAACACCGTAAAAAAACACTGCCAATCAAGCTGCGGACCAGTGATCTGCTATGGCGATCCCTAATGGGCAAAGCCAAAAGTAATATCTAAACTAAGCTACACTATATCCCTGACTGAATCTAGGAGAATTACTGTTCCCTAATAACTTACTTGATAGAGCAAGGCACAATGAAATACATGAGCAGTCTTTCTAGTCAGGTTCCCCAAAACAGAATACACCTTACTCAGAGATTACTCCCTGTAAAATATAATATCCAAGATGGCCTGCAGAATGACCTCATCTGATCACCTGACTCTAGGTTCTCACACTATTCACCTTTGAAGCTGAGACAGGAATTTAGCATAGACAGCTACAATAGACATCTAAATGTTTATGGCAATGCCTGGGGTTCCCCTCTCCTTGATGAACTGATGAACAAAGGCTTCACCCAGACCCACTGTCTCCAGTCCTATTCAGCACTGTGGGGTGCTGTTTTAATGGTTTAACATTTCATTTACATTTCCCTTATTATTCTTAAAGTAAGTTAGCTGGTTAAACTTTGCTGTCCCAGTGTCCTCTATTAAAACATATACATTTCATTCAGTTACAATAATACCTGTACATTTCTTTTTATTCCAGCAGGGTGCACTGTTGATACATTTTAACACAGGCAAACCTCACACATACATTTTCAGCACAAACATCTGTACAAATCAGTTTGAATAACAAATGACATATAACTAATAACAATTCCAGCTAGCTGTACTGGCACAAGTCATACATCCACTGCCCTACTTCGCCTGGCATGGCTGGCAGTACCTCCTTTCATCACCCTATTAGTTCTCATTCTCTAGTTATTTCCTCCCAATACCTTGGTTCCTTTGTAAGTTTTCTCCTATATATTCCAGCCCCCTCTCGCCTATTGTCTGTATCCCTAATTGCTGACATTCCTATCATCAGAATCTCCTTTCTTCAGTCCTGTGTTGGCGTAATTCTTAGAATGCTTTCTGCTAATTTATGAATACAATATTCTGTATGATTATTGTTTTTCTCCTTAAATATCTGCATCCAAAATTCCATTCTCTCCTCGTTTCTTGAGCTTCTGCCCTGTTTAATCATCATCCCTTTTCCACTTTGAATTACAAGTTTCTGCTTATGCTATGTATAGGAGCCTTAATTGCATAGCTCTGAAATACCACTTCAAATTGGATAATCCCAATCCACCTTGTTCCATTGATAGAATCAGCTTACTCCACTTGCTCTTGCCATCTTCCCCTCCCAGACAAAATCCTTCAGCTGTTTATAAATTGCTATCCACAACTTCCCTCTGGTTGATAAAAATATGACTGACCCGTGTATCAGACTATTGGGACTAAAAACTAAAAACATTTTAACTGCTTATCTTACTATCCATAGCCAGTTTCTCAGTTTTTGTATTATCTTTTGTTTAGTCTCTTCCCAGATATCCTTAGCTGCCACACTAGAATCATTTTTAATCCATACTCCTAAGTACTTCATTTTATCATGTCCCCATAAATGTGAATATTACTGAACTAATTTGTGTTTGGGAACATCATTTACCACTATTGCCTTTGTTTTAGCTTCATTAATTTTGTAACCTGAAAAGATTTGAAACTGTCTAGGACTCTGGACAGATTTAGGAAGCGAGTGCATTTATCAGTGACTTTTGGAGTCATTTCCCTGCATTACTTGGCACAATTTACCAAATTACAGAGGGATTTTATGAAGGAACTCTCAAAAACCCTCTCAGGGACTAATACGGCTAAGGCGGAGTCTTCTGTTGCTTCACAGTTAGTGACCCTTCAGTCCATTTCAAATTCACCTATGAGGCTCATTTCACATGTAGCTGAAGGTGCCTCAAGAGTGGTGGGTTCAGGCATTTCCATCAGGAGACATGCTGGATGTGCCTGTGTGATTTTGCGGAGCCCTTCAAGTCATCCTTTGTCAATGTTCCTTTTGATGAAAGTTCGTTATTTGGCCCCTAAGTGAAAGACACACTCTCCAGATGTGAGAAAGATGGTGAGACCCTGTCTGCTGTTGACGTATATTTTTTGACTCTTCAAAGGACCTTTTCCAGGAATCAGTGAGGTGATTGAAAGATGTAAGTCAAGAAATCCCAAGGTCCATTCCATGATCCAAGCAGAGAACCCCCCCCCCCCCCCGAGGCAGAGGAGGGAACTCAAATACCACGCACATGGCAGAGGAGGCCCACAGAACCAAGGGTCCAGAGATTCCATCTCTGACAGACCGTATCAATACTACCAAAAGGAGGGGCGATTGCCCACGTCTGGAGGCAGTTGAGAGTCAATTATCCCTGCACCAGAGAGCCTGGCTAGACATAACAAAATATACTTGGGTGAAGAGGATTATTTTCACAGGCTATATAATTCTCTTTTCCCTACCCCCACTGTTACACAACAAAATTCCTAACATTCAACCCAGTCAGAGGAAGACAGCAGATTTAGAAATACAAAAGCTGATAGACAAAAGTCATCTAAGAAATCCCCAAGACCAGATTGAATCTGGAACTTACTCAACTTTTATTTATGTATGTATTTATTTAACATTTGTTTACTGGGAAAGTCCAACTGAACCAGAGCCCATTTTCAGTGCAGGCCAAGAGAGAGAAATGCTCCAGATGCATGTCTTGGAATGTGGAAGGAAACCGGAGCACATGGAGGAAACCCACACAAATGCAGGGAGGAAATGCAGACTCCAAGCAGAAGCCACCCAACTGCTGCATCCCTGCAATTCTTTTTAGTGCCAAAGACAACAGGGGACTGGAGACCAAACTTGGATCTCAACATTCTGAGCAAGTTAGTTCAGTATACCCAGTTCCAGATAGTCACTGTACGGTTCATTTTGCCTTTCTTGCACAAGGACAACTGGATGTACTCTATTGATCTCCATAATGCATCCTATCAAATAAAAATGAGCAGACGGTCTAGGAGATACATATGCTTCCAGCTGGGATAGCCAGTCAGTACCAGTTCAGAGCACTGCCCTTTTGTGTCATCCACAGCCCTCAGGGTGTTTACCAAATGTATGGCAGTGGTAGCTGTTCACTTGAGACTGCAGGGATTCTGAGTGGTTCCATACCTAGATGACTGGTTCCTCACTTCCTCAACCAGGTATCTACTGATAACAGCTCAAAACTATGTATTCCAAACTTGTTCCAATCTGGGCATCACAATCAACCACAACAAATCTCAACGTCAATCTTCTCAGATGATAGCATTCATAGGAACCAATCTGAACACAACATCAATGATAGAGTCTCTGACCTTGCTGAGGATTAAAACCATTCAGTTTCAAGTCAGCAGAATAATTCAGAGTTCATCAATACCAGCCCACAAGGTATTACAGACCCTTGGGTTGATGTCTGTGGTGATAGTTCTGCTTCTACTAGCAAGGTACCATATGAGAATTTTACAATGGACATTGGAAACCCAGTGGTCCATTCTTTATCAACCTGTGTCCACCAAGATTAGTATAACTCAGGTCTGCAAAAGATACCTTTGGGGGTAGATTCACTCAGATCAATTTTTGCAAGGTCGTCCATTCATCCTTCCTCAACCCAAGGCCATAGTGACCATGGATGTTATCCAGATTGGGTATGGTGGGGCATTTCTTAGGATAGAAGGTTCAAGGCACATGGTCCACTGAAAAGGCCAAATTACATATCAATGTACTGGAAGTGAGAGCAGTACTCCTAGCATTGCAGACATTACAAGACTCTCTCCCTTCTGGGACTATTGTGATTCAAACTGACAATATGTCTGTGGTATGGTACATCAACAAACAAAGAGGAGCCAGATTTTACCCCTTATGTCGAGAAGCTATGAGAGTGTGGCAGTGGGTAATCTCTTCAAATCAATTTCTGATAGCAACGCACATTCCTGAGAAATCCAGCGTGGTAGCAGACAAGTTGAGCAGATCCTTTCTACTACTTCACGAGTGGTCTGTCAACAAGAAAGTGGTGGAAACGATTTTCTGCCATTGAGGTCAACCATGTTGCAATCTATTTACACTCCCTCTGAACAACAAATGCAGTAGGTTTTTTGCCCTGACCCCCCCCCCCCCGCCAGGGAGTCACTGAGAGAAGCTCTCCTTCATGATTGACCCCCAGGTCTCCTTCTGTGCTTATCCTCCAACTCCCCTAATCTTCAAATTTCTACAGAAAGCATTCTGATTGAAGAGCAAAGTCATCCTTATTGCCCCTCATTGGCCTTGACAGATGTGTTTTCCCTTAATTTGGCCTCATCTGCTTTACCCGCCTTGGATTCTGGATCTGATTGCAGACCTCTCATCTCACCTGACATGTATAATTCACCCAGACATCTCGGGCCTCAAGTTAGCCACATGGTATCTTCAATTCCACTGATAGCCTGACAGCCAAAGCTCTCATCTCAAGTGCACCACATTCTTTTATCTTGTCACAAGGCTTCCACCAGGAAGCTCTACAAGGGTAAATGGAAAAGATTTGCCCTTTGGGCACAACAACATGACACGGACCCTTTGTCAGCACCAGTACATAAAATTCTTGAATTTCTGACTTCCATTTCTAATGAATGGGATAGTCCTGCTACAGTTAATGTTCAGCTAGCTGCTATCTCCAATTTCCGTATTGGAGTTGATAGTTCTACATTGGTGTCTTCACATCTTTGTAAGGCTTTTATAAAAGAACCATTCTACTAAATCCCCCTTCAACTGACCCTACTTCACCATGGGATCTTACTTTGGCCCAAACTCAAGGATCTTTTTAACTCTGTTGCAAAATGTGAATTGTGATATCTGACTTGGAAGATGTTTTTTCTCATAGCCATAACATCGGCTAGAAGGGTTTCAGAACTTCAAGCCTTATCTTCTAAGCCTCTTTATTTAATCTTTCACAAAGATAGCATGTCTTTAAGAAGCAACACTTCCTTCCTTCCTTCCTTCCTAAGGTGGTGTCAGAATCTAACATTAATCAAGCTATTGATCTCCCTGTATTCTTTCCAAATTTCTCTAACAAAGGCAAATACATGTTACACTTATTGGATGTTCACAGACAATTTTATTTCTATCTGCACAGATCTGAAAAATTTAGGAAATCCAACCAGTTGTTTGTATCCATTTCAGAAAGCAGATTGGGTCAACTGGTTTCAAAAGTAACTGTATCAAAATGGCTGACTGATTTTATTTCTTTTGTCTATAAAAGGTTTGGTCCTTCCAAAGCCTTTTAAAGCCCATTCAACCAGGTCTATAGTGACATCATCAGCTTTTTTTATCCAGAACTTCCATGGACGATATTTGTGCAGTTGCAACTTGGGCTAACCCTCATACATTTAATACTCATTACAAATTGGATCTGGTCAGGAGGGGAAGAGCAGTATTCAGGAATATCCTTCCTTAGAGTCAACCCAGAATTCAGGTAGTTGGGACTGTGTTCCATAGGTTGAAGAATGAATGAAAATTGACAACATCAGATAAAGAAGATTTGTACTCACCATAACATTCCATTTATGTTGTCCATTTTCATTCTTCCTCAACTCCTGTACCTCCAGTCCCCTGCCATGTTTCTTTGATGACTTCTGGTACGACGGGAGAGTGCCACAGGAAACAAGTTCCTTTCTTTTGAGCTCCACAAAGTGATTTTCCATAGTAATGTGAAAATGTGGTAATGTCTTACAACAGGGAGCTACAAATAAGATCTGGGGAAGGAGGGGGACTACAGCATTATGGATAAGGGAGGAGTGTGAGAGTTTGTAGCTTCCATGAGCTGTAGACCAGCGGCCAAGTCGAATCAGAGGATCAGATCGAACCTCCATATGTTGAGGAAGAATGAAAATGGACAACACAGATAGAACATTATGGTGAGTATATAACTCATTTTTTGTGCTGGGACACAGGATATGAATTGCCTTGACATGGTAAGGCCTTATTAAAGGACAGCAATGGGATTCTGTTATTAAATGCTCAACTTCTGTGTCTTTATTCTCCCTATTTATTTTCCCTGTTGTGAATAAACAACAACACAGCATTTAAAATATTTTAAATTGACGGTTTCTATTCACTAGAACAATACCTTACTGTACTGTGGTGGTTTCACTTTCAAAAAACTTTTACCCTGCCCTTGCTGCAGTCTCCAATTCACTGATATAATCAAGGCCACTGAATACAGGTAATTTTCTGAACAGTTGCCTCCCCAAACTGACATCACCATGACTGTCCTAAAAATCCACCCATGCTGTAATGTCACAGCTCCCTGGTCCTTCCCCTACCCATACAGAAAGTAAAGGCTAGAACAAGAAAACAGTACATAAGTCAAGTCTCCTGCTGTGAGCTGTCAATCACAGCACAGTTCAAATTACTCTTAGCACTTTGACACCTAGAGAAGTTAGGTGTGAAGGGGGAATGGGAGATTAGTCAAAGTAGTACAATTCAGGTTTCACAAAAAAATACAATTTAGCCATTCTAAAAAGAAGCAGCAGTAAAAAATAAAAAGCACTTTGAAAGTCTGTTCTGTGGCATTTGCACTGTTTGTGTTTTAAGTAGTCATTGAACGGCATGAAATGTTACTTAAAACTGACCGAAAAACAGCAATGTATGCATGTAAAATCAATGCAGTGACAGGAGCTTTAGGAAGAAAGAGGCCTGCGTGATGTAACGTTTTACAGACGAGCACTGCATTTTGGGATACCTAGAGGCAGACTAAACAATCCGAATTACTTCAAAATGCCAGACTCCATATGGTCAGACTCAGAAATTATGTATAAAAATATTTAAAAACCTGTAAATAGTCCCAGAGTGGTGTTAAAATGTATGGAATCCAAGCCATGATGAAATAAACATGTTTTTTGAGTCTGTGTGTGCGGTTCTCCTTTAAGTTTAAAGCTATTGGCTGGCAAAAAACAATTACAAAAAATGGAAATCAAAGTCAAAATACACAACTTTTATCTGTGTATGTGCATGCATCTGTTTGTATGGCAACATTATTAAGACACAATACATGAACCACTTGTTCTTTTACAGTAGGTACTGTCGTATTGGCAACTATTTTCATGTAGACAAAAATGATTCTGTCAATTTAGTTTTCCTTTCACTTGCTTGTTCCTTTTTATATGTATTATTTTATATATATTTAAAACTTTTCCCTGAAAAGTATTAACTTTATTCTTGTCTTGCAACTGTATTATGCGCCTACATGTGTTCCATTTTTCCATATCTGACTGTTAATGTCTTTATAATTGCAGACTTGCAGAAAATGATTTTTATTGTTGTATTAAAAATAAAACAATTTAAATTTTACATGATTTGCCAATATTTTGACTTTGTGAACAGCACCAACCCATGTGTTTTACTTCCTCAACTATTTCTCATTTTGGTTTGCAATCTCCATATTAAAGGCAATCTCAATTCCCCTTGGAAATGTTAAATTTTACTCAGAGACTAATTTACTGCAAATGCCAGTCATTAGTCAATCTTTAAGTCAAATTAAACAGTTCATGGCACAATATTTCAGTTTAATAATTGTTACTTAGCTTCCTTTTAATGCAACTTTAACTTTATGCATGTAACCCAACATATGTGAGTATTTTTGCTATAACTGCTATTATATCAATATTGTTTAAAATTGTACTTGTTTAAAATGTACTACTGGAGCTTTTCTCCTTGGGTCTCCACTGAAAATGGGCCACAAGCCCAGTTGGACAAATCCGGTTAACAAATGTCAATAAAGAAATAAATAAATAAAAATAAATAATAACATGTTTAGATCCCCTTGCAAACACACACATCCTCTCAAAAACATAAAAGTGATCCCTGTATCTGTAAAACTTTTCACAGAAAGAAACTTTGTAGGAAGGCTTTCACTCCCATTTGCCTTGGGCCTTGGCTCTTATTACAATATTCCTAAGTGGTTTCTGCTTGAATCTGCCTCACAGGTGACGCCTGTATCTGTAAACCTTTTCATAGCAAAAAACTTTGTATGAAGGCTTTCCATACTCATTTGCCACTAATCTCTGATTCCATTATGTACTTTATCGCTCTTGTTGCATCTGTCTCACAGGCATGCATTTGGTTAGCATTTATTACACTGTTTTACATGTTAGGCTAAATAATGTTTCATAAATAAATATTGAGAAGCTGTCCATGTTTCCCCTGGCCCTCTTTATTTTCAGTCACTCATAGTCTCTGTTCTAAGCATTCCAGGAAGAGTTATACTCTGCTAGCGGGCCCTATTCTCCTTCGTCCTATAATCCATAGCTGCATAGTACCAACTAACTCTCTAACCAATAATAATCACTATTTTATCCTTAGCTGCACAGGAAGCACTGACTTTTATTCATCTGATGCACCCCACCTTTACTGTTTAGTATTCTGGCTCAGATACAAGTAGGGCTTCACTAACATGTGAGCTCCTGGTTGCGTCTCTTCCCTCCCGCCCCCAGTTTTTCAGCCATCCTCCATATCATTCAGTTTATTTCCACCTGTTCCCTCCCAATCAATATGAGGATGACTCATTTTCCTTATAAACATGCACCATATATTTCTTTAATCTACATTTACTATAAGACCTGCTAATCACTCCTTAGCCTTAAACTGTCAAAGCCATACCTAGATAAACTGTCTCTCCTTTCCTTTGTCCACTCTAACGCTTCCTCCTGTAAATCAATGCATCACTGGCTAAACATTCCTCACATAGGAAACTCTTCCCGCATACAAAACTCCTCCCTGCACATACATCTTCATCTACGCAGCTAAGAAAACCCCTCCTCCTACCCATTCCCCCCTTCTAGCTTAACTTCTTTCTTCTGATACCAGCCACTGAAATCTACCATACCACTCTCAGACAAATCACTTGAAATGTACTATTTCTACCCCCAACCAATTCATCTGTCACACTCCATCCTGTTACTCTACTCACCAATCACACCCCTACGCCCTACATCAAAATACCCAAATTACTTTTATGCCATATCCCCTCCTTTTACTCTAATCCCTTTCAGTGAGCCTCCTCCACCCGCACTAACACATACCACTTTGACCACAAAAGTTGAAGCATCAACGTCTCATATCCTTTTATGTATCCAGCCTTTCAGGTATGAATTTCACAACTACAAAATTCTGCTCCTTCTTCAGTCTCAGTAGCATCCACACTTCCAGCATAGAGACCTGTGATATTTCCCAATACTTTAGACTAGCAAGGACCAAAAATCACATGTAAATACTAAAAACCAACCATACACAAATCAACCTTCTGACTAGCCCCCATCATACTCATACTCCTGTTAAGAGGAAACATCAAACTTTATCCAGGCCCACTTACCCCCACACAAACTCCCATCACCAGCTCCAAAGTTCTATCACCTGCTCACTCCTAAATGTCCACACTATTAAGAACTAATTACAACAAATTAGTGCCTTCATCCCACAACACAACCCTAACATTATTGCAGTCATTGAAGCTTGGGTTAAACAAAACTCACCTAACTTGCTCAATCTACTTTCTCCCTTCTTACAAATACTTTCAGACCCCCAATCTGGTAAAAGATCAAGCTGAGGCTTTTTAATTCTTTATAATGACTATCCCAACCCTACTGTCATTGCCCAAGCACTGCCTTCTCTGACTCAGACCCAGTCTGGTTACTCTTAAAATTTCCCTGTCTTAAAAATAACCTTCTGTTAATACATTTTGCTACTTTCTACACCATCCTGTACAGCCAGATTTAAATCCCTAATCTATCACATGTTTCAGACTGCTCCTAAACACAACATTATCATCCTTGGTGACTTCAACCTTAACTATAATAGCCCTTGTTCCTCCAACATGTCAGAATTCCTTCCTGATCTTAGCATTCTACAACTAATTTCTGAACTCACACCACCACTCCACACTAGACCATGTTATCATAAACACCTCTACCTCCATCTCCAGTGTAAACATTCTCCCTCCAGCTTTCAGTGGCCACTGCCCTATCTCATTTACTATTACCAATCAGTCCTTTAAACTCCCCCTATATTACATTAGGCCCTAATAAACCAATAACAAACAGCATGGCTTCTGGCCAGGATGTAGGACCATGAGTACACATTGGACTTTTATAGATAATACAATGCTAAATACAGACAGACAAAGGCAACCATACAGGGGCTGTCTTCACTAACCTCACAAAGGCCTTTACTCTCTCCTGCTTGACAAAAGAGATTAAAAATGACACTATTGCAGATACTTTAAACTGATTTAAAGACTTTCTCTCCAACATAAACTTTAAAATCAAAATTGGGTTCTCTCTTCCAAGCAAGTTTCTCTACACACAAGAGCATTTTAAGGGTCCATCTTTCCCACTAAAGTTCTCCATCTTCATTAATAAAATTCCTTATGACCTTCGACGCTTGCAATTTACTTGATATGCAGATGACATGACCATCTACAAATCTAGTCACAATCACTCAGATACTGAGTCCCAGCTTCAGTCTGACCTATATTCTCTTCACAAATGACCAGTGAATCACAAATTAATTCTTAATTCCTCTAGAACAAAAACACGATATTCAGAACTCATTAAAATTCACCCAGTCCCTTAATAAACTTTACATCTCAGACTTAAATACCACCAAAATAGAAACAGCTACTTTATTCTAATATCTTGAGATCTGGCCTGACCAAATACTCAACTTCTAGCTTCAAACTGGGAAAAAAACACTAGACACAAAATTCTCCTCTTCTAGGCAGACAAAAAGGCGGTAATGGAGAGCACTGGATTGAGTGTAACTTGTGTCTATGAATATGAATGCGAGTTACAGTCATTGCACTGTACTCCATTATCACCTAGCACCTAACCTCTTGCCTCCAGAAACAAAGGATTTTTTTTAAATATTAATACTATTATTTTGAAAAGTTGACTAAAATAATGTTAGTCTATTGCTAATTATTGCTGTTATGCATTAAGCAAAATCTACCACCTTTTCTCCCAGAGAAAAAAATTATCAGAGCTAAAACAACATTTTTAGACAAAAGCCAAAACAGTTGAGAGTTAAGCTTGGATAGATGTGCATAAAAATAAAAGATCTCAACCTCAACTGTGGATAAGCTTCATAACTGTAACTTATATACACTGGGGAAAAGTTGTCCAGGATTTGCAAATATGGATGTTCAATGCAAATAACTTATGTTGAAGTATAAATAACAAATCTACAAAGCACTGTACCTGTCAACTCTGTGATAACAGAGAGCACTGGACTGAAATAATAATCTTTGCAATCATGATTTAAAATGTTATGAGAGCAGCGCGCATGTGTACAACTATGTTTCTGCAATAAAAAATCAGCCATCATACAAACACACTATTTCAGTCCTGTGTTCTCTGTTATTGCTGACAAAATTTCTTCTTATCAAACTACCCTAGCAAGAACTGCCATAGACAAGCGTGTCCTTCTATCCCAACTAGAATTAGGATTTCCAATCATTGCAGCAGCAAAACAAAATCTTCAAACCATCTCCAACAAAATCTTCCAATTCATCACAAATTCCCCTCTCTGAGAACACCTGTGTATTACTTTCTCCAAAGTAAAACATATTCCTCTAAATCTGAGTTAGCCACTTACTTTGAGCTCATTTCTTTAAACTCCATCTCAGAAATATTTCCTCCCCCTCTATCTTCCAAACTAATTGAAAAAAAAACACTCTACTTAAAACTTGAGGTATTTCTCTCACACATCTCCAACAACCTTAACCCACTCCCCAAATAAATTGCATTCTGTCAAACACCTCCACAATCACATTTTCTCTTCCTAAAGGAACTCACTTCTTACCCCTTCTTCAGACTTCAACCAAAAAAGTACTTCTACAAGGAAACACAGTGTTCCTGCCTCCAAAAGGGTGACACCACCAAACCATCTCTACTTTTTCTTCACTCTGCTGCTCTTTGCTCATAGTCTCACCATATTTCCTGCCTCTGGTGTATCAGCGTAAGTAGTGTAGATAATATTTTACTTAAGTCGTCCCCTCTTCAATTCTTATGTTCTGTATATATTATGCAGTAATTCTCTGGTGTTATTTTCTATCATTTTAACTTTTGTTCATTTTGGTATGCTCCATTTTGTCTAGTTATTTTCTAGGTAATAACCTATGTATCAACTGCAATGATTTCACCATGGCTGTGTCTGGAAATGGTCGACTTTGGTCAGCACACTACCCTGGTAAACAAATATAAATAAATAAATAAATAACGAATAAATAAAACTACTGCATCACTGTCTCATTATACTTTCTGGCTGCAGTGATTAAAATTAACCTTTCTGCTGTTATCAGTGCTATAAAATAAATTTTTTTAACAGTTTTAACAGTGTGGTTGTATGACTTAGACTTATGTTTTTGTGACTGAACCATGTTCAAAATTAAGCCGCACCTGGATGCAACCTTAAGACTAATTAATGCCACCATGTGCTTTTCCAAAGAAATAACATTTGTTACAAAAGAAAGTCCTCAGTAATTTCTGTAGAGTCAGATCAGTACTCCATTGTTGGTTTAAGTTATCAGATTATCTGATTCTTCTAAATTGAGCCATCAGGAATGTCATCACCACTAGTATGTCATATAGTCAGCTGGACACTGCTTTATTAACAAACAAACATGCACTCAATATAGAAAACCAAAAGCTCCTTTTATGGAGCTGAGTACAGCAGACTGTTTGTTTACTGACTTTTGGAGGCGTGGTTGTATGTGCACTGCTTGAGGGAGTGCTGAGTAGGGGTACCAGATGTGTAATTATTGTTATTGTGATTGTTTTGCATTTACTTATTTATTTTTGAAGTATGTGTATTCAATATTTTGAAACGTTCTTTATGTTTGCTTTGTTTTTTTATGTATGTACTTGACATATGGTGTATGTGGTTGATTATCTGAGAAAGTGGCTTTTGGTGTTTTAATGTTGTACTTAAACCACCTATTATGTGGTATTTGACTTTGTTTTTTTGGATTTTGCATGATTTTACATTTTTGGGATGTGTATGAAAAGATATTTTGAAATACTCAGCTTTTATTATTTAGTTACTTAGAGTGTTTATTGCTGTTTATTACTTTGCATTTTACACAGTTTGAAATGTTACATACACTTATAATTGAATGTAGTTAGAGAGCATTTGTTTAATAGATGTTCATCATTCTCATTCCTGCAGTATCCTTTGACTATATGGGTTGTGTCCTGTCCAGGATACACAAATTGTCCAGCTTCACAAAGCTTTGGCTCCCTCCACATCTTCACTTTGAGTGCTGATTGTACAGCCCATTTGTGGAGGGAAATCAGCATTCCGAGTGAAGATTACTTCAGAACTTTATTGCCACTTCAAGGAATAAGAACTGAGAAGCTTCACATGGACAGCAATTGGTAACCCTTCCACACAGAAAATGTTGCCTTTTTTAAATATTTTTGATGTTTACTTATTTTCTTAAGAAAGCTGACAGTTTTATTAATATTAGAAGTTACTTGTCAGAAACTGCTATTTTTATTATAGGGCTTATTACTGAATACTGGGGCTGGTTTTGTCAGAAAAATTAACTGAACTGTTAGGAATTAAATATTGGGGAGTGTTTTTATGTACTTAGAACACTGAGTGATTTGCTGTTTGTGTACACTTCGTGAATCCTTGCCTTCATTTTACTGCTTGAGATATTTTGGTAGAAGGTGTTATACGTAAGCGATGTTAAGTGTTTCTCAGGGCTTGAAATATATTTTATGTTTGCTATCTAAGTACACTTTCTGACATCGTCTCTTCATTTATTTTTCTCTAAGTGCCCTTTCACTGTAAATGAGATTTGACATGATTTTTGAGTACTGCTTAAGCTTTTACTTTTGAATATTTTAAGTAGGGAACTACAAGTGTGTGTGCTGTTTGTGAACATTTACCTTCTGAACAGCTCTTCCTAACATTGCTTACAGAAAATCAGGCTTCTTCCTTAGCTACACCACGGATTTTTACACCAATCCCTCTGTTTCTTCTCACACTGTATATAAAAAGGAAAAACATGATGACACTGTGGTCTCAGGCTGTGCCTCAGCTGCTGGTGAGTAACTCTGCAGTGGTCATTTGCTGTTCTTCAGACCACTCACAAATTTTTCTGGGTTCCTCTGGTGTAGTCTCTTCTGCCACCATGGAACAGGGCTGATCAACATCCTTTGAGGCTTTTCTATGGTTCAGTCTAGACATGGGAGAAACATCTTCTTTTCATCAATGGGCTTCCCTGGGAGGTTCTTCTTGAAGGGGCTTGGGAAAGAGACCTCTTGGTCAGGATGACGTGCCATCCCTCAGTCAGTCTTCTTCCAGGGATGTCCCTAGAAAAAAGAAACTAAAGGTTAGACATTGTTCATCCAAGGACATTTTAACTGTTCATAAGGATTCTTTTTTTTTTACCTTAGCCTGGAGATGACTGCAGGCTTTCTATCCTGGAAAGCAGAAATTATTCCTGAGTAAAATATGTCAGATAATTCTGGCATAGATAGAGATAGGGCTTTTTCTTTGTTTGACTCTGAAGCCCAAGACTCTGCTTCAGAGGAAATTTTGTCTTCTCCAACTCCAGTAGAGGAGTTTTCCTCTTCTTTAACTAGTTCCAGGTTGAATGATGGATTTTTTGTGGGAACAAGTAGATGTTCCTCTTAAAATTCACATTTCCATTATTTGGATGATTTACTGATCTTTACAGAGTCCTTTGGTAGATGTCAGGAGTCCTTAACATGAGTTTCTTCACTCCTTACCAATCTGAGTTTCCAGATGTTGTGTCTTTCGGCTAAGGGCTAGGGGTCGCCACAGCGGAACTCCGGTCCGCTAATGTTTGGTAGTGGATTTTTACATGCCGAGTTACCAGCCCTGATGCACAACCATCAACGAAGGCACGTCCATTCACGCATGCCTCCACACAGAAGATGCTCTAACTGAGAATCGAACGCGACAACGTCTTGCTGTGAGGTGACAACGCTACCGCAGCAGCACTACCGTGGGTTCACCAATCTGGGCTTCCAGATAAATGTTCAAAAATCCTGTTTGACTTCATCAATCAGGGTTGTGCTTTTAGACTGACTTCTACATACATCTCTTCAAATGCATTCCTACCTAACAAAGGAAAAGGTAAATTTGTATCTGGAAACTTTCCTGTTCTTCTCCAATCAGTCTGTGACTTCAGCCAGAGAATATCTAAAGGTTCTAAGGTTCATGGCTTCTATGATTCCCCTTATTCCACTTGCCAGGTTATCAATGAGAAAAAGCCAATGTTTCTATATAAAACAATGTGGATCCAACATTCTCATTCTCTGAGGTTTTCAGATTCCATTTTTGGGCTTTATCAATAAAGAACTGCATTGTTGGAGCCAATAAGATGCCCCAGTTTTTGCTTGGAGTTTGTTTTCCATTATGGTGAAGTTGCAATGCTCTGGGACAGTTCAGACAGAGCAAAGCATTTAACTGTCAAAGAGATATTAGTTGTGATCCATACTGCAGAATCTGTTCATGACCTATAGTCTCTTGGACCATTACTGATGATTACAAACAAAACCACAGTGATGTGGTACATAAACAAACAGGGAGGCACCAGGTTTCATCCCTAGTGCAGGCTGACTATGATAACTTGGGGAGCTAGATCTACTGCATTATATAATACTTCATGTATTCAACATAGGAGGTAATCCCCTGAAATCTGAAGAAGAAATAAGGGATCTAGGGACCCAAGTAGATAGTCAGCTTTCCTTTGATAACCATGTTGCCAAAGTGGTTAGAAAATCCTTCTATGTGACCCATCTGATCACGAAAGGGTTCCCATCAAGATCTAAGGATGTAATGGTGCCCCTCTACTCTTCCCTTATCAGACCCATTATTGAGTACAATGCACCAATTGGAATGCACCTGGCTAGACATCTCCAGCAGCTGGAGAGACCACAGAGGTACCTAACCAAGAGGATTACTTGCCTCAAACAGTTGCCCTATGCAGCACGATTGAAAAAGCTAAGACTGTTCTCTGTTGCATACTGCTTTCTCAGAGGCGATCTCTGTCTAACGTACAGAGCCATGTCCAACCCAGAATTGTTGAACATGCTCCATCTTAGAAAAAACAAATCTACTCGAGCTACACGCTCTAGGGATATAAACCTCAACACAACAATGAATAGAACATGCTGGAAGGATAGATTCCCTTCGCAGAGACTTCCCTTACTATGGAACAGGGTCCCGATCTACATAAGACAGAGCCCCTCACTATCACTCTTCAAGAGGAACCTTGATGAGTAACAGAAAGTTCACACCGGGGATCACACCAACAGAGCAACTAGATAGGGGCCAAGGGTACTAGCTGCTAGTACAAGGGTCTAGGGAACTACTAAAGGGGCGGTGAATACCGCACAACGTGGCTAGGCTAATATATTCCTTCGGGCAGATAGCCTAGTACCAACCTATGAACCTATGTAGTGTACATTCTGTCAGAGCAAAATATAGTGGCAGACAAGCTGAGCATACCCTCATAAATGAAAATTGAACAATGGGGTCTTCCAGGAATGGATCCAGTTACAGGAAGCACCTCAAATAGATCTGCTTGCCTCCTTTCAAAACAGACAAATAAGTAAATTCTGCACCAGGACCCCTTGCAGGCAGGCCTGGAAAACAGATGCATTTTCATTCCCTTGATCTGGAATATTTCTGTATGCATTTCCACACTTTCCACTGATTTCATAGGTTTATAGGTTCATACTAGGCTATCTGCCCTAGGGCATTTATAAGCCTAGCCAGAGTGTGTGTGTGGCTTTCACCACCCCTTAGGATGAGAATACTATACCCATTAGTTTGCTGTGCCTCTGTCCAGCAGTGATACAGAGATGATTCCCGGGGTAAACCTACAATCTCCCATCCACTCGTCAAGATTTCTCTTGAACAGAGTCAGTGAGGGGCTCTGCCTCACATGGACTGGGATTCTGTTCCATAGTGTAGGGAGTCTCTGGGTGATGAATCTGTCCCTCCAGCACGTCCTATTTATATCTGTGTTGAGGTTTAAGTCTCTTGCTCTCGTGGCTCTGGTGGATTTGGATTTTTTGAGGTGGAGCATGTCCATTAATTCCGGGTTGGACATGGCCTTGTATGTCAGGCACAGATCACCTCTGAGCAGACGGTATGCGACTGAATAGAGCTGGAGTTTCTTCAGTCGGGCATCGTATGACATATGTTTGAGCCCCTTTATTCTTTTGGTGAGGAACTTTTGGGGTCTTTCCAACTGCTGCAGGTGTCAGGTAAGGTACATTCCGAATGGGGCGTTGTACTCAATCATTGGTCTGATAAGTGAAGAGTACAGGGGTACAATGACCTCTCCTGATCTGGATGTGAATCCCTTCATGATCAGGTGGGCAATGTAGAAGGTCTTCCTAACCACTTTGGCAATGTGAGTGTCAAAAGAGAGGTTACTGTCAACTTGGGTCCCCAGGTCCCTGATAACTTCTTCCGTGTTTAATGGATTACCACCTATGTGGTAATTAGGGGTTACCTTGTTTTTCCCAAAGGGTATGACTATACATTTTTGGCATTTAGCTTAAGGCCATGGCTCTGGCACCAGTTATCCATTTCTATGAGACCTCTCTGGAGGATGTCTGTGTCTGATGGAGTGTCAATTATGGTGCCCAGTTTGCAGTCATCTGCAAATTTTGTCAGCCACAATCCCCTATGTTTGCCTGCACTTCAGAAAAATAAATGCCGAACAAGAGGGGCCCAGGACTGAGCCCTGTGGGACACCGCTCGTGACCGGCTTAGAGTCTGACATGGCACCAGCAACTCTAACCCTGTGTGTTCTGTCCTTGAGCCAGTTTGCAACCCATCTTGTGACATATGGGTTTACATCTAAGCTGGTGAGCTTTTCTATGATGCCCGAGTGGGGTATTGTGTCAACGCTTTTGCTAGGTCAAGGTAGGCTGTGTGAACTGCCTTACCCTCATCAATGGCCTTAGTGACTGTTTCGAAAAAGTCGACCAAGTTCAAGAGGCAGGATCTGCCCTTGACAAAGCCAAATTGGGTAGGATCCAGTGTCTGTAGGTCCCCAATGTCTTTATTTATGAGTTCCATTATGATCCTCTCCATAGTTTTGCAGACAAGGCTCGTCAAGCTTCTGGGGCGGTAATTTCCAGGGTCCGTAGAAGCACCGCCTTTGTGGAGTGGGACCACAGTTGCCATACGCCATTCTTTGGGTACGTATCCTGTAGTAAGGCTAAGATTAAACAGCAGCCTTATGTGTGGGTTTAGTTCCTCATTGAGTTCGTGTAGCACACAGCTGGGGACACCGTCCGGTCCCATTGATGCTGTGTTTTTTGCCACATTATTATGCCTTTCAGTATACAGTCCTTCTGCCATTAGTGTATCGCAACCAGCAACAAGGTGTGTGACTGTTTCCAGTTCGGTTTTACAAAACCTACATTTGTCTGTTTCTCCCACATATTCAATGGACTTTGTAAACCAGCATGTATGTAGCCCACTATCTTGGGCTGTCAATATTAACCTTTAATTTCTTGGTTTGAATTCGCCTCTCCTTAACCATTCCTGTGTTCGTTCCTGATCAACATGAGGTTCTTCCAAAGTTTTCTATACCTGCAAATATATTTATATTTTTTCCACATTACTTGTCTTCTCATCTGGTCCTTCACCTTATAGTCTTTCTTTTGTTTTTTGGCACATTCAGTTGCTGCCTGTTTTTTATCTACTTCTGGTTTGATTTCCATTCCTGCTTGATGTTGATATGCTTCTGCTAAATTAAGCAGAGAAGTCATCTTAGATATAGTCTCCTCATGTTTCAAAACGTTCACTACATTTGGATCTTGTGAGGTCAGTAGATATGTGTGGAATCCCACGATTACAGATCTAAATATGTAATCAGTTTCAAGGAGGCCCATCCCTCCTTCAGAACAGGGAATATATAATCTTGGTATACACTGATTTTTATAAATCATTTGGTGAACATGAAGCAAACTTCTTGTTTTAATATCTAATCTATCCAACACTTTTTGGGGCCAGTCAATCACTCCAAAACTGCAAGATAGTACAGGAAGAGCAAATTGATTTATAGCTTGGATCTTGTTCCTAGATGTCAATGCTGTTCTCAGGATTAATTTAAGTCTTCTAAAGTATTCCTTGCTGAGTTTTATTCATATTTGTTCATGTTTTATTTCCGATCCTTCATCAATTTCCAAGTATTTATACACTCCCTCTTGCTCAAGTTCTTTTATATCACATTCTTGTCTCAAACTGATGTTTTCCTGGTGCTGCTGTTTTCCTGCTTTAAAGGTTGCTTTTGCACATTTATCAAGACCAAATGACATTCGAATATCATCTGAAAAAGTTTTGACAACCTGCAGCTGTGCTTTCAGTTCCTCATCTGATGAGCTATACAGTTTTAAATCATCAACAAAGGGAAGATGAGAAGTCATTAGACTTTGTTGTTTTCTAGGAGCCAAATTGTAACCATGGCCTAAGTTGTTAAGTAAACAGCTTAATGGGTTAATGGCAAGACAGAATAGCAACAGTGACAGAGAGTCACCCTGGAATATCCCCCTTTGAATTTTTATCCCTGGGATAATAATCTGACCTTTATCATGGCTTAATTGCAAAGTGGTCTGCAATTGTTTCATGGTTACTTTAATGTAGTCAATCAGTGCACTCTTTTATCCATGAATGTGGGGTACTATCAAATGCCTTTTTGTAGTCAATCCATGCCATACTTAGATTCTTCCCCATTTTACAGTTCTCCGCTATAACTTTATTTAACAACAAATGATCCTTGTTTCCATATGACTTTCTTTTATTGCCCTTTTGTTCTACTGCCATAATTAAGTTTTCTTCTAAATGACAATAAACTCTGTTGGCGTCAATTCCCGTGTATAGTTTATAGGTCGTCGGAAGGCAAGTTATTGGTCTATAATTTTTAGGGTAGCTTTCAGGTTCACTCTTAAGTAAGAGCATTGTTTTGCCTGTTGTTAGCCAGTGTGGTGTCTGTTCGGGGTGCGCATATAAATAGTTCTTACTCATGGCTAAATCCTCATAGGTTCATAGGTTCATACTAGGCTATCTGCCCAAGGGCATTTATAAGCCTAGCCCATAGTTATGTGGCTTTCGCCACCCCTTTAGTTTGAATAAAAACTATGCCTATCATTTTGCTGTGCCTCTGTTAAGCAGTGACACTGAAGTAATCCCTGGGGTATATCTGCAATCTCCCATCCATTGGTCAAGATTCCTCTTGAACAAGGCCAGAGAGGTGCTCTGCCTCACATGTACCGGGATTTTGTTTCACAGCATAGGGAGTCTCTGGGTGATGAATCTGTCCCTCCAGCACATTCTATTTATAACCGTGTCAAGGTTTAAGTCTCCGCCCTTGTGGTTCTGAGGGATCTAGATTTTTTGAGGTGAAGCATATTCATCAAATCTGGGTTTGACATGGCCTTATATGTCAGGCACAGGTCACCTCTGAGCAAGCGGTATGAGACTGAATAGAGCTGGAGTTCTTTCAGTCGGGCAGCATAAGACATATTTTTGAGACCCTTTATCCTTTTGGTGAGGAACTTTTGGGGCCTTTCAAGCTGCAGCAGGTGTCTGGTCAGATACATTCGAACGGGCATTGTACTCAATCATAGGTCTAATGAGTGATGAGTACAGGGGACGATGACCTCCCTTGATCTAGATGTGAATCCCTTCATGATCAGGTGGGCGATATAGAAGGTTTTCCTAACTACTTTAGCAACATGAGTGTCAAGCGAAGGCTACTGTCAACCTGGGTCCCCAGATCCCTGATGACTTTTTCTGTGCTCAGTGGATTGCCACCTATATGGTAGCTAGGGGTAACCTTGTTTTTCCCGAAGGGTATGACTATGCATTTTTTGGCATTTAACTTCAGGCCATGGCTCTGGCACCAGTTATCCGTTTCTGTGAGGCCCTTCTGGAGGATATCTGTGTCAGATGTGTTTTCGACTATGGCGCCCAGTTTGCAGTCATCTGCAAACTTTGTCAGCCATAACCCTCCTGTGTTTGCTTGTACTTCAGAAAAGTAGATGCCGAACAAGAGTGGACCCAGGACTGAGCCCTGTGGGACACCACTTGTGACAGGCTTTGAGTCTGACATGGCTCCAGCAACTCTGACCCTGTGGGTTCTGTCACTTAGACAGTTTGCAACCCATCTTGTGATGTATGGGTTTACATTCAAGCTGATGAGTTTTTCGATGATACCTGAGTGGGGTATTGTGTGAAGGCCTTTGCCAGGTCGAGGTAGGCTGTATGGACTGCCTTTCCTCATCAATGGCCTTGGTGACTGTCTCGAAAAAGTCAACCAAGTTTAAGAGGCAGGATCTGCCTTTGACAAAGCCAAACTGGGTTGGATCCAAAGTCTGCAAGTTCCCTATGTCTTTATTTATGAGTTCCATTATGATCCTCTCCATGGCTTTGCAGATAAGGCTTGTCAAGCTAATGGGCGGTAATTTCCAGGGTCTGTGGAGGCACTGCCCTTATGAAGTGGGACCACAGTCGCGTCGCCACTCCTTGGGTAATGTATCCTGAGGTGAGGCTAAGATTAAACAGCTGTCCTAACTGTGGGTTTAATTCCTCGTTGTGTACATGAAGCACACAGCCGGGGTCACCATCCGGTCCCATGGATGCTGTGTTTTTGCCTTAGTGAGGGCAGTTCTCACCTGGGCATTGGAGATGTTTGGGGGGCTACAATCCTCTGGAATAGATATCTCTCCTTTTGGGGGGGAGGGGGGGGAGAAGTTTGCACTGAACCTGTCAGCCAGTATGTTGGCAATGTGTGTAGGTTCAGTAATTTTCACATCATTTTGAACTAATTCTGAGCATATCTGGGAGTTTCCTCCTAGGTTTCTAACATAGCTAAAGAAGGCCTTATGATTCTCTTTAGAGTCCTTGGCGATTTTTCTCTCAAAATTTGCCTTGGATGATTTTATGAGAGCTCTTAGTTTTTACTTATAATGATCAAAGGTGTCTTACCTTTCAAGGATTTTGCTCTATCTTGTAGTAGCTTCCTCCTTTTGTTGTAGAGCTTGTTTATGGCTGGGGTCCACCAGACTGGACGCTTGCCTTTGGTACAGAGAGTCTTAGTTTTGTTTGGGATTGCCTGATCCATGCAGTCCTGTAGGTGCTGGTAGAAGGCATTTGTAAGTGATTCAGCGGTTTGAGTAATGTTTACCACTGGCTCAGGGGCCTTAAAGGAGACCACACTAGTTTTTAGAAGTGTGAAATCGGCTTTTGAGAAGTTTTTCACTGTGGTCTTTTTGTTTCAGGTGGGGCGGGATGAGGACCTCCAGCGAGATTAGTTTATGATCTGATCTCACCAGTGAGGGGTATACTTCGGTGTTGAACATTTTGATCCCATGTTCGTGATGATGAGATCAAGTATGTTTTCTCCTCTTGTGGGGATGGTGACTAGTTGTTCCATGGCATTTGAGTTTATGAACTCCAGGAATCTTTGGGTTAGAGTGTTCGGGCTTGAGTAGTGTTCCCAGTCTATATTAGGGTAGTTGAAGTCACCTAGTATGATGGTGTTTGGAGATACATTTATCCCTCCAATGTTTTCAGGAAGGCCATGTGAGGTTCCTGAGTTTGAGAGGGTGGCCTGTAACATGCTACAAATTGCAGAGCAGTCTTGCCTATGGTTAATTGCACCTGGATGCAAAGATATTAATAATTTTAACCAAAAGTTAGGTACTGCATCTGGGCCTGTGGTTTTCTAGTTAGAGGCTTTTCTTAACTTTGTTTCAATCTCTCTGGCTGTTACTTCATCCCATTTCATATCCTGTACCTTTAAACTTCTTATTTTTTCTTTTACTTCTTCTATCAATTTAGCATCTTTGTTATGTTCCAAAGGATCTTCATAGATTCGTCTCCAAAATGTATCTACGTCCTCTTTTTTGGCGGTCTTTCAATTCCTTTTACCTTATTTCCCAATACTCTATAAATGTTTTTTGCATCACCAATAAATTGCTTATTTTGTACTTTTCCCTTATATTTATCTGTGTATCTGCCTGTGCTGAAATTTTTAGTGTATTTGGGATAGTGCATGATAGATCCTGGTCTTTTCTAATACTGCACATTGCTTTAATCACACCTATCTTTCTTAGTATTTTTATTGATCTATTCCCTCTTCTATAATCTTCTAACAGTGACACTTCTTGTCTTAGTTGCTTTATAGTTTTCTCTATTCGATATTTTCATGATGGTATTTGATTTCTCCCTTTCCTTTCTCTCACTACCCTGTGTTCTTGTGATAGAACTTTATCAGTTATTAATTTAGCAGCACAGTAATATATCCTGTTTACTTCTGTTATATCACAAGGATCTCTATGGACAGTCCTAATTACGGCATTCATTTGTTGTATCAGACTTCTTACTTTTTGGGTTTTACTGACCTTCTGCAGTCTATTTCTCTCTTTAATCTTAATATATCTATCCATGTCTATTAAATTAAGTAACTCTTCTCTTAGTTCATTTTCTTCCAAACTGAGGGCATATCCCTTGTTTTCCCCTTTCCTGCTGGTATTCTATAGAATGTTCTATAGCATCTTCCTGTGGCACATTCTCTTCAGTTTCATCCTATGCCATCTGTTGCTCTGTCATATGAGAACTCACTGGCCTATCACTCCTCAACATTGACTGCATCACAATTTCCACAATTTCCTGTTCCTTTCCTTGCTGTCTAGCTTTAAGTGAACATTTATACTGCTTTCCTGTGGAAGGCTCCAAAATATCTTGATCTGGCACCTATCTGACCAGTTGCTTCCTGTTCCACTGATTTCCCCTTAATTTGGATATCCATTGCTTTATCCTGTTGTGGTGTTTTCTGTATTAGATTTCCTGCACTGAATCCTTCTCTTTGCAGGTGCTCTATAACCTCAGTTTCTGTCTCTTTGACTTCTCCATTACCAATCTTTTTTCTACTTTTCCTCTTTGTGTTCTTATTTTTTGTATTGTAAAGTTTTCCATATCCAGATTCCTTTGCCTGTATTTCTCTTCAAACATCTTTGGTGCTGCTCTTTTTGTATTGGTTAATTTTGATTTTTCCTTTGCATAAATATTGCACCCTATTAAATCTCTTTTCCTTTCCCATGTCCATATTTCTTATTCACATGTCTCCTGGTCTTCTTGCTTTTCCTTATTCTGGGGACTCACTCCATCATGCTGTGATGTAGTCTGTGTTAGACCTTCTATATTAAATCCTTCACTTTGTAGTCACTCCATAACTTCAGCTTCTATTTCTTTAACTTCTGCTTTACTAATCTTCTTTTCCACATTCCATCTTTGTGATATTAATTTTTTTTATTGTGAAATTTTCCATATCTGGATGCCTTTGCCTATATTTCTCTTTGAATATCTTTGGGGCTGCCTTCTCTATATTAGTTAACTTGGCTTTCTCCTTTGCATAAATATTGCGCCATATCAAATCTCTCTTTCTTTCCCATGTCCATATTTCTTTTTTATAGCTTTCAAATATCTCTAGGTTTAGTTGTTTACATTTTCTCACTTCCTCAGATGCTTCTTTTTCCAAACAGATCAAAGTTTATTGATCTATATACTGTTTTTCTGTTGTATTAATGAACGCAAATTTTTATTTGAAGCTTCTGACAGTTTTTCCTGCGGAAGTATTTTTCTTTCCTCTGATTTCTCTTTTAATTGTTTTGTATATCTTGTGTCTGGAAATTCTGGGCTTTTTACATAATAGTAACAATACATAATTTCTTTTTTATCCTCAGTAGTCCACTCTATCATCTTTATGGCTCTTCTTTGGTCAATCATTTTTTGTGGACTGCTACATCCTTCTACAACAGGGGGGACATCCCTTTCTGCTGTACATAACCCAGTTGTGTAAGTTGTACTTGTCAGAACAGTAGATGTTTGAATTCCTCATTGCTGCAGTAGCCATACCCACCCTCCATCCCCTTCCTGTGTGTATAGTACAGTTGTGTAAGTTCCACTTGTCATAATAGATAATCTGAAGTAGTTAACTTCATTTGTCCATCAACCTATGGGTTATCGTATCCATATTGGATCCGAGCCGGCAGCTTCCAACAGCTAAGATCCGAACTCCAAGCTCCTCCCCCTTACCCATAATCCCCTGCTATCCCTTCCTGACCTCAGATCTAGTTTGCTGTGGTTCTCTCAGCAGCTTGATCGAGCTTCCAGGCATGGTAGTGTTGGATTTGTGAGAAAAAAAATCTTCTTTTTTCCTACTTTAAACAAATTTTTGCGTGTGTATGAGTTAGTGTAGTTCCCCAGTAGCATTAACGTTTTTCTTTATCTAGTGTTTAGTTTTCCTTTTAGTGTTATTCCCTCCCCCTCGTGTACATGTTAGGGTGTGTGTTTTGAGGCCTAGCGAGTGTGTTGTTTCTTTTTAGGTATGGCGGAGGCACCCAAAACTTTCTTTTCAAAGTGTACCGAGTGTGGCCATAAGCTGTCCCCAGCAGATGGCCACACTCAGTGCGTTTTATGCCTCGGGGTTGAACATCTTTCCACCGGCTGCACTATTTGCACAGAGTTCAACCCCAGGACCCTCAAGGACCGGAGGTCGAAGCTGATTCTGGCGGGACTTCTGCCCCCGGACTCGGCTTCGTCCTCCGGTCCCTCCGTGGCACCTGCCATGGCTGCGACAGCGCCACCTGCTATTCCCCTTCCCCTGGCTGGGACTCAACCTCCGACCTTGGGCCAGGTGGAGAAGGAAGCCAGAAAGGAGAAATGCTGGAAAAAGCACCACAAGCAGCGGGCTGAAGCTTCTGCATCGGCCCTGCCAGCCAAACGGGTTTCTCCTCCTAGGGCCTCCGAGTCTTCTCCTTCCGGGCTCCGATCTCCCTGCTTTTCACTGGGGCCGGAGGAGGAGGAGACCTGGTCGCCTTCGAGATCATCGAGGCAGCACTCCCCGCCCCACCTTGGTGGCCTCATCAAGGTCTACCCGCAGTATGTCCGATGCAGACTTGGACCGGATGATGCATAGGTTTCTCCAGGCCCAGCTGCAGATGGGAGTGCTCCTGCCTCCGCCCCCCCTCTGGGGGGGGCTCGACCCCCTTTTTCGCCCCAATTGCTCCTTCTCCAACCCACTACCGGGGTTTGGAGCCGGGGGACTGTCGGCGCCGATAGTATCGGGTACTTTGGCGCCGATGGCACCTTCGAGTCTGTCAGGTCCATTTTCTTTGGATCCGAGCTCTCGGAGCCGAGAGCTGAGCTTCGGATCCAGAGGTGTCATTATGGCTTTGGCTTCATCTCAGTCAGAGCATACTGGTCCTTCGGATCCGACCGCGGCGGTGCCGGCTCCGATCCGCACGTTGGATCCGAGGGAGGGTCTGCTCTCGGATCCTAGGGAGAGCAGCTCTCCTTCGGCGTTCAATGTCGTGGAGAGGCACTTGGACTCCCCTGAGTCCTTGACAGAGGACACAGATTTGGAGGAAGGGGAAGGTTCCCCAAGGTCACCCCCCGAAGACGTCTCCTTCGGAGACATCATGGAGATGCTTCAGATCTGAGGGGGGTGGTCTGCCCCAAAACCTTCCTCTGATGAGTCTGTGTTTCTGGAGGCATTTGAAGCAGGCCCGTCTACCTCTTGGGTGTCCCCTCCCACCGATCCCCTGGTAGACCTGACTACTACCAGGGCATGGAAAGAAACTGACACTGTGGAGCCCATTCCAAAGAGGCCAGACAGAATTCTCAGCCCCCCCTTTGGACAGGTCATTTTTGAGCAAGGGAGCCCCGGTAGATGCCATGTTGGTGGTGGCCGCAACCAAAAGGGAACTGGCCCAGGAGAGCTCCTCGGCCCATCCTCCAGACAAGGAGTCTCGGACAATGAACCATCTGGGGAAGTGGATGTTCACTTCAGCCACCTTTTCTGTGTGGTCGCTGAACTATATGGCACACGTGATATGGCTCCAGTGGGATCTTATCAAAGAATACGCTGGGTCATCCCAGAGTCCATATCGGCAGAGGACAAGAAAGTGTACTCTACCCGAATGGCCACTCTCAAATCTATCTCCAATACCTCTATGCGGCTACTATCCCATGCCACGGAAGGAGCCGCTAGAGCTAGCGGGGCAGGCGTCGTCCTACGGCGACAGGTGTGGCTCCGTCATTGTGATTTCGCAAAACCCTTTAAAGCGTCGTTCGCAAATGCCCTGTTTGATGATTCTGCCCTTTTTGGCAGGACCGTACGCGACACACTGGTCCAGAGCGAAAAAGACGGGAAGACGTTGTCTGCCATCAGAGTCCGCTTCTCTGCTCCCCAGAGGTCCTTCTCCAGAAACCAAAAGGGACAGAAGAAGATGTGGTTCCGGAAGTCTCAATAGTCCGTTTTGCTCCGGACCCCTCGTCCGTCAGCCGCAGAGGAGGGCAGGGTGGACACCGCCCTAGAGGCAGTGGGGGCCCGAAGAACTTTGGGTCCAGAGAACCTTTCTCTGATCGGCCCACACAGCAACTCTGAGGGGTTACCCGACTGCTCCACTCTGGAGGCAGTCGGGGGGCATTTCTTGAGGCACCTGGCAGCTTGGGAGTCCATTACAACAGATCGCTGGGTGCTTCAGATCATATCCAGAGGCTACAAGATCCCTTTTCTCAATCCCCCTCTCAGTCCCCAAAGCCTCCCCGATGTCCTACCCAATCAAAGGGAGGCAGCAGCCAAGGAAATACTATGGCTGCTAAGAAAAAGAGCAATCCAGCACGTCCCCCCAGACCAGTTCGGATCAGGCTTTTACTCTAGGTTCTTCTTGGTGCCAAAAAAGATGGGGGACCTAAGACCAATCCTCGACCTGCCCTTCCTGAACCTGTCAGTAGCCAAAGAAAAGTTCCGGATGGTCACTCTTCAATCCATTCTCCCCCTTCTGCAGGAGAATGACTGGATGTGCTCCATAGACCTCAAGGATGTGTACTACCACATTTTGATGGACAGACGATCCAGGAGGTTCCTCTGCTTCCGGCTGGAAGACAGCCATTACCAGTTCAGGGTCCTTCCCTTTGCTCTCACCACAGCCCCCAGGGTGTTCACCAAAGTGTTAACTGTTGTAGCGGCCCACCTGAGACTCCAGGGAATTCAGGTCTTTCCGTACCTGGACGACTGGCTCCTGACTGCCCCCACCAGGCATCTACTTTGCACTGCCAGGGATTATTTTCTCCATCTAGTTCCCCGGCTGGGGATCAAGATCAACATCGGAAAATCTTCCCTTCTGCCAACGCAAATTCTAGATTTCATTGGAGCCAGATTGAACACCAACCAGCTTCTAGCCTTCTTGACTCCAGACCGGCTACGAACTCTGAAACTCCATGTACTGGCCCTTCTACAATCCCCAGCTCCCCCTGCGGAATTGGTCCTGAGGGCCCTAGGCTCGATGGCGGCAATCATCAACCTACTACCCATGGCACACTTAAACATGAGAGTTCTTCAATGGACCTTACAAGTCCAGTGGTCCTTCCTGCTACATCCCCTGAGTTTTCCCGTTCCTCTCAGCGGGGTGTGCAAGAAAGCCCTCTTATAGTGGCTCCAGTCCCCGGACCTCCAGAAAGGGCACCCTTTCTCTGTATCCCCTCCTCTAGCCACAGTGACCACGGATGCCTCTCGCCTCGGGTGGGGGGGGGCACTGCTTGGGCAGGACCGTCCAAGGCACGTGGAACCATTCAGAGACCTCATTGCATATCAATGTCCTAGAGATGAGAGTGGTGCTTTTGGCATTGCAAGTACTTCAAAGCCTTCTTCCCCTGGGGACAATTGCGATCCAGACAGACAACATGTCGGTTGTCTGGTATATCAACAAACAAGGGGGAACCAGTTCCTATCCACTTTGTCGGGAGGCCATGAGAGTGTGGGAATGGGCTATGTCCACCAACCGCTTTCTCATTGCGATGCACATTCCGGGACGGTCCAACATTTTGGCAGACAGACTGAGTCGATCCATCCTGTCACTGTACGAGTGGTCTCTGAATCCGAAAGTAGCGAAGCAAATCTTCTCCAAATGGGGTCAACCTCATTGCAATCTTTTCGCCTCTCCTTCAAATGCAAAGTGCAGCAACTACTTTGCTCTAATTCCCCCACCCGGGGAATCCCCCAGAGATGCTCTGGTGCATGCTTGGCCACCCGGTCTACTCTATGCTTACCCTCCTCTGCCCCTGATGCTCAAATTTTTACAGAAAGCCAGACGGTTGGGGAGCAGAATAATCCTCATTGCCCCATTCTGGCCTCGTCAAGCTTGGTTCCCTTATCTATGGTCTCATCTAGTGAATCCCCCATGGATTCTAGATCCCAGTCCGGATCTGATCTCTCACCCATCAGGCCTGTCAACCCCGAATCTGGACAACCTCAAGCTCACAGCTTGGTTGATCCAGTTCCAATGATAGCTAGGACTCCCGGTATCTTGTCCCCTGTCAAGGCTATTCTAGTAGCTGCTCACAAGCCATCTACTAGAGGAATCTATAATAGTAAATGGAAGCGTTTCCTCTATTTGGGCGGAGCATTGGAACATAGATCCCTTTACAGCTCCGTTGCCAGCAGTACTAGATTTTCTGTCAGGGTTATTCGACCAAGGTGCTAGCTCTTCTACTGTCAAAGTCCAGTTGGCCGCAATCTCTCATTATCATGTTGGCAGTGATCTTGGCCCTTTGACTTCATCCAAATTATGTAAGACCTTCCTAAAAGGCACTTTCCTACTAAGACCTCCGGTTAAAGATGCAGTCCCTCCTTGGGATTTAACTCTTGTACTTCAGTCTCTAACAGCTCCTCCCTTTGAGCCTGCAACTTCAGTGGATCTGAAATACTTATCTTGGAAGACGGCATTTCTTGTTGCCATAACTTCGGCCAGAAGGGTCTCGGAGCTTCAAGCCCTTGCACCAAGCCACCATATTTGATTTTCCACAAAGATAGAGTCTCACTCAGGACCAACCCCTCCTTTCTGCCCAAAATTGCATCGGAGTCTAATATCAACCAATCTATTCATTTACCAGTCTTCTTCCCAAATTATCAGAACAAAGGTGAATACAAGTTACGCTCTCTGGACGTACATAGGCAACTGAGATTCTATTTGCACAGGACAGCTGATCACAGGAAATCAGACCAGCTTTTTGTATCCTTTGCTAAGTCCTCTTTGGGAAAACCTGTATCAAAAGTCACATTGTCCAGATGGATTTCCCAATGTATTCTTTTGGCATATGAGTGTTCGGGCCGGTCTGCACCTCAAGGAGTTCATGCCCATTCTACTCAATCGATGTCTACCTCTGCGGCTTTTCGATCTAGGGTGTCATTGGATGACATTTGTTCAGCAGCCACTTGGGCTTCATCTCATACATTTATAAATCATTACAAGTTGGATATTGTTTCCAGAGGGAGAGCATCCTTTGGCTCTGCAGTGCTCCGGAACATCCTTCCATGAGGACCATATCAAGAATCAGGTAGCTGGGGACTCTGTCCCATAGGTTGATGGACAAATGAAGTTAACTGCTTCAGATTTAGAAGTTATGTACTTACCATAATGTTCCATCTGAGTAGGTAAACTTCATTTGTCAGCAACCGTCCCTCCCTCCGTCCCCCTAACCTATATGGATGTTCAAAGGATTCCTGCTGTCATGGCAGATTGTTTTCAGGTTAGAGTAGGGAGGTGGTTCTTGGTATCATATGGTTTATGGATAAGCAAACTCGATCTGAGGTCAGGAAGGGATAGCAGGGGATTATGGGTAAGGGGGAGGAGCTTGGAGCTCGGATCTTAGCTGTTGGAAGATGCCGGCTCGGA
This sequence comes from Protopterus annectens, assembly GCF_019279795.1. Classification (NCBI taxonomy): domain Eukaryota; kingdom Metazoa; phylum Chordata; order Ceratodontiformes; family Protopteridae; genus Protopterus; species Protopterus annectens. The sequence goes on from NC_056750.1 coordinate 32,071,667, forward strand.
TCCGATATGGATCTGATAACCCATAGGTTGCTGACAAATGAAGTTTACCTACTCAGATGGAACTTTATGGTAAGTACATAACTTCTAATTCAGATTCTTGACTATTGAAGTAGCTGTATCCACACTCCATCCCACTCTTGTGTATATAATACAGTTGTGTAAGTTGCACTTGTAGTAACAGTAGATGTTTGAATTCCTCATAGCTGCTGTAGCAGTACCCACCCTCCATCCCCTTCCTATGTATGTTTGCTTATGGGTGGAATGTAATGCTTTTTTTTGTTGTTATATGTTGTTTTCTTTGTGATTAGAACACACATATTTCTATGGGTAAGAAAGTCCTGACATAATTCTGAAGTAATCATCACTCAGAACGCTGAGTTCCCTCCACAAATGGGCCATCCATTCAGCACTCAGATTGTAGCTGTGGAAGGGAGCCAGAGCTTCATTAAGCTGGATGGTTGTTGTATCCTGGGCGGGATACAAGCTAAATAGCCAGAGGCTATTCCTTGGTGCCAGTGTTCAAAGTTCAGTATTAGTAATAAGAATAGTAAGTGGAAGCTTCCCCCCCCCCCTGAAGAGAACATGTCTGCCCAGCAATGGATGGTTGTTATATCCTGGGCAGGATATAAGCTAAATAGCCAAAGGCTATTCCTTGGCTCCAGTTGCTTCATTGGCAGTTTCTGACCATCCAACATGATCCTGTCAGGTAACCACTGGCAGGCCCCTTACCTCAGTGTTGACATTATTGCATCTGAAACACTTGACTCTGACTCCTTTGGCATCAAATTGATCTTGGACTCAATGGCTCAACATATGGGCCTTGTCTGTGTCTTTTGGGGACAACACACTGTTTTCAATGCTGGATCCTCTGATTTTGAGTTGGTAATTCCAATCTTCATAGATTCATAGGTTCATAGATTAGTACTAGGCTAACTGTCCTTGTGGACCACTTTAAGCTTAGCCAGTTACCCCATGTGAGAATCAAACCCTGCACCTTTTGTTTGTAAGGTGAACACCTTAACCATTATTCTATCCTTCCACCCTCAAGGCTATTTGGGTTTTGTGTATTGGGTCTTCTATTCTCAGCTCCGTCCACCTCATCAGAGGAGATGGTGCCTAGGAGTGGTCCCTCAATGCAGTTGCACTCTGAATCTGCCTCAGAGGTTATGGAGATGATGATCGCCTCCCCTCCCAGACTGTCAACACAACTTCCTTTGGTACTGGCCTCACCCTGTGATGGCTAACCATCAGCTCCTCAGCTCATTTATTAAGGCTATCAGGGTACACCAGCTGTCCATTGCTGAGCAGCTATGTTCTCTTCAGAGAAAAAAAGGTTCCCTTTATTATTTTTATTACTAAAACTGAAATTGTTCTGTTTAATTGGTTATTTTATGTTGGAAAAAAGTGTTTTTATAGACTGTCATCTGACTTTTAGTTACATTTTACTTTTATGGAAAAAAGCTATTAAAACTACTTTAAAACTACTTTTTCCTTGGTAAAAGTTGCATTGTTTTAATTTTCAGGCCGGGAAAAGTGTTAAAAATACTTTGACCTATGTGTTTTGGTGGAAAACTTGACAGTTTTACCAGCTACTTCTGCCAAGCTTCCAAGGAATCGGGCATCTTTTTTGGCTTTACATTGAAGCAACCTACCACTTCCTCAGTTCTTCCATCTACCAGCCAAAATAAGAAGAAAATGAATAAACAGCCTTTGCCACCATAGTGGGCTGCTAAAGTGCCTCAGTTGCAGATGGGCGACTGCTGTAGCCCTGTTTTAGTTCCTCAGATCAGTCATCTTTTTCCTTGACTCCCTTTCCTCTCCTTGTCCCTACAGTTACCATGGGCTGGGGGTTAGACACAACCCCTGCAGTTGTTGGAGTGCCCCCTTGGTGGGAAAGGGAGAACCACTCTTGTCAGTTCTACAAGAAGGGGCAACAAATTCTTCTCTACCTAGCCAGAGTGGATTGCCTGTCCGTAGGGAGGTTTTTGCATGGCAAAAATGGGTTTGCTTCTTCAGAAATTCCTGTCAAAAAAGAAGCAAAAACTTAAGCATATACCTTCTGTGTCAGTTACTTTGAATGGAGGAATAATTTATTGGGCTTCACTCAAGGATTAGTTCAGGCTCTTGACCCTGTCAGTTCAGCTATTTCCGGTAATAGAAAATGGCATTATTTATAATTTGAAGAGGTTCACGGTTTTTAACACAACATGACTGAGAAGGGATGACCTCTGCTTTTTCTCCTTAGGTTTCTGATTCAGATTCTAAAGAAATTGTGGCTTCTGCAATTCCTCTTGAAAGATTCTGTTTTTCTGAAACTATTTCCAGAATGAATCCATTATTTCAGTGGGAAAATAATGGCATTCCACTGACTCTTAAGAAGTATTATGATTTATTGCAGCTGGGTTTTCCTGAACCTACACCAGTTCCTTTTTGCTCCTTCAGTATTGGAGAATGTATTTGTTAAAAACTGTAACTTGCCTGGCAGCCAGCCTGTTGCTCCTAAAAAAAACAGTGTGTATAAAGTTCCTCAGTCTTATCAGTTTTTATTTTATAATTTCAGATCAGGCCCAGCAGTGATTTCTGTGCTGAACCCAGCTGATGATAATCATCTGGTTAATGCCAGTCCTTCCCCTTCTGACAAGGGTGGGAAAGCTTTTTATAGATTTGTGAGCATATTCTTTTGCAAAATGTATCTTTAGAAGTCTCAGATTTCAAGCTCATATGTTAAAGTTTATGCTTGCCTCTTGTGAGAACACGAGGCACCTGTTTCCTCTTTTGCAGAAAAAAAAACATATTTGTATAACCTGATTACTCCTTGGTCTCAAATGGCTACCCATTGTTTAAAATGTTCTAATGATTCAGCTAATGCCAGTTCCAAGGCTGCTGCCACTAGAACTGTTATGAGGAGATTTGGTTGTGTACTCCCTAAGGACATTAAAGCTGAAATTCTGAAATAATCCTTAGACACACAGTTAGTTTTTAAACCACCTGATGCAGAGGTCCTTAAAAAGCGTGATGAGAAAAATAATCTGACTGAGGGAATTTCTCAGATTTTTTCAGCGTTCCTTCTCCAAACTTGTCGTCAAGGGGTTTAATGCTACCTCAACAGACTTTTTAAAAAAAGCAAAATAAACAGACACAGCAAGGTGCTGTTAAGCAAACCCTTAAAAAGCAATGTCAGGGATGTTCCAAAGAGAAAGGTAGAACCACCCCCACCACCACCACCACCAAACAAAAGACAGTCTAATATGTCTGAATGACAATCTTCTAGACTCCCCTCCCCTTCCTACGCTGAAAACCCTTTAATCCTTTCAGAACGTCTGAACCTCCATTTTTCCCTTTGACAACAGATAGCTTCAGACAAATGGGTTCTGAAAGTAATTTTTTATGGTTACAGATGGTGGTGGGAGTCTCTCTCTTCTTTCCAAAGGACTTCCACTCATCCACCAGATCAAAATCCTTTTTTCTCCTGTCATTAAACACATGCTGACTCAGGGTGTGATAGAAGCCATCCATTCTCCTCAGCTAGGAGAAACGTTTTATTTAAGAATGTTTCTGGTGCCAAAGAAGGAAACTTTGTGGAGACCATTTCTGGTTCTTTTCTTTCTAAACCAGTTTGAGAAAGTGCCCAAGTTCAAAATGTTACTCCTTTACAACTTGTTACTTTTCATTCCCCAATTATGTTTTCTGGTGACCTAGATTTCAGACATTTCTTAAGGTTTTTCTGTGTCTGAATCACACTATCAGTTCTCTGCATTACTACCTGGTCTGTCTACTTCACCAGGGATATTTACAAAGTGTCTGTCTCCAGTGATAGCCTTCTGCAGACTGTAAAGCATTCACATTTTTCTTTATTTAGATGACTTGCTTATCTTTGAAGTCTTTTTCAAAGTGTCAGGAATTTTCTCACTTGGGTGAGAGATCTCATATATAGACTAGGGTTACAGTAGAACCAACAAAAATTTTGTTTAACTCCTTCTTACAGGATTTTTTTTCCTGGGGTGTCTGCTAGGTACTTCAGTTCAAAGAGCTTTTATTCTGGGTCTATATCACTTCCCCAAAAACACAAGTACTCGAACACCTATCCATCAACCCCAATACAGCGAACAGCTGTTTATCAAACATTCACATCAGCAAGTTTTTCCCAGGGCAAAGAGTTAGCTGTCCAACATCCAGAAATTGCCATTTTAACCACTGTAGGGCAATGTTGGAGTTGGTATGTTTATGTAGAGGTGCACCTCCCACATTAGGGGTGTGGGGGATATAGCCCCCACTTTGGTGGGTCGATATACTGCGATATGTATCTTGCTCAGCATGTTGGACAGCTAACTGTTTGCTCTGGAAAAAATTCACTGATGTGTAGGCTTGAGGAAAGAACCATTTGCTGTATTGGGGTCGATGGATAGGTGTTCAAGTACTTGTGTTTTCTTGGAAATGATATAGAGCCTTTCTTCCACAGGAAAAAGTAGATCTTTAACTAGATCTGTTCTTGGGTTTTTCAACTCGAGTGTCAACTTGAGATTTTTTTCATGACAGCCATGATTCTCACGATTCTTCTGGGAAGACTCCACATGACAAAAATTCATTGGTACCTGAAATCTATATGGGCCCAATATCAACACTCCCTAACATTCCATATTCCAGTTTTTGGGTTTATGAAAATGGAGGTTCTGTGGTGGAGAGACCAATGTTATCATGATCTGAGTTGCCTATTTCCCCTTCCAGCTCCAGAACAGTCTGTAAAATGGAAGCCTCAGAATTTGCTTGTAGACCAGAGTCTATGCTGATAAAGCTGCAGGGTCTTTTGAACAGAAAAGACGACCAAAACACATAAACATAAAAGCAATGCCACTTATAAATGCTCATATCCAGGGTCATTCTGAAGATTCAGTAGGAGTCTTCAAAGAACATTGTAGTGACTCCCTTCTTGTCCAGGCAAAAGTGGTTTTCACTTTTGTTGAAAAAGGTCAAGGACAGTGACCACAAGCATCATAATAGACTGGACCTACTCACACAAGATAAAGGTTGTTTGATACATCCTGAACCCAAACAACTACAACTGACGACTGAAGATAGAATCTTAGGCACCTTTTTTTCCTGTGGATGTGCAGCAGGTATTAAAGAAGGCAGTAAAACTTGCTACTAAAAATCATGTATTAGTAAATAGAAAAGATGCTCTAGATGCCACCAAGATAGGAACCAGCATCCTTTCAGGTTCTACATTATTTGTGAGAGTTATTATCCTCTGGCCTATCTTACTTCTCTGTCAAGGTTTGTTTGTTGGCCATTTCAGCATGTCTGCCCATGGATCTCCCTCTTTCGATGTAATCATATGTGAAGATATTTTAAAAGGGGTGTTATATTCCAAACCTCCTAGAAAACAGGTGAGTCCTCCTTGAGATCTTAATTTTGTCTTGGAAAAACGAACTCTTGTTCCATTTGAACCAACTCATGGAGCTGACTTGAGGTGCTTAGCATGAAAAACTAATTGCTCTGACCTCTGCAAGAACAGTATCTGAGTTGCAAGCTCTTATGCTGGGTCAACCTTATCTCATTTTCCTCAAAGATAGAGCTTCCTTAAGAGCTAATCCTTCATTTATGCCTAAAGTGGTATCCAAGCTTATTTTGAGCCAAGCTATCAAGCTCCCTGTCTTCTTTCCAGAACCTAAAAATAACAGGGAAAGGACACTACATACCTTTGATGTCCAGAAGTAGCTCAGGTACTATCTTGGAGAAATTAATCTTTTAGCAACTCTGAACAGTTGTTCATTTCTTGTGAAGGTAAGAAGAGAGAACAGCCTTTGTCAAAGCAGACTATTTTCAAATGCTATGTCATGCTATTACCTTTTGTTTTACCCACCATAACAAGACAATTCCAGGAAGGGTCATTGCTTATTCTACCAGGGCTTTGGCTTCAATTTTGCCTTTTTGGGAAGGTTTCAATTCTATAAATATTCTACAAGCAGCCATTTGGTCCTCTGACCTACCTTTTTAAATCACTACAAGCTACATTACTTCTCCATGTCTAGGACAGGCCTTGCTAGGACCATTCTGTAGGGGCTCCTGGACCCCTCTTCTTCCTACTAGTCAGTCTAAGCTATGGTAATCTATCCTTTTAGCTAAGGCTACTGCAGCAGTGATCATAATGATAAACATAGTACAGTTGTGTAAATAAACTTACCATAACAGTAGATGTTTGACTAGATCACTGTTGCAGTAGCTGATTCCTCCCTTCATCCATTCCACTTACTTTTGTGTGTTGAGGACCTCTATCTTTAGTTTCCAAGCATTGGTCTTTTCAGAGCTGTTGCCTCCATCTCTCAGTTAGCATGAAGGACCTGGCAGCCAAACCACACTTTTTCTTATTGTTTCATAGACTCATAGGTAAGTAACAGTCTGTTGGATACTGAGTATAGTGACAGGGTTTTGAGTCGGTCCATGTAAGACAAGTTGTTCAGGCCTTGTATCCTTTTAGTACATTATCTCTGTGGGTGTTCCTGTTATTGCATGTGTCTGAAAGATACATGGGGCATTATATTCAATTATTGGCCTAATGAGGGCTGGTGAAAAGGGGCACAATAACATACCTATATCTAGACACAATACCTTTATAAGCTGTGCAATTATAGAAGGACTTTCTTACAACAATGGACACATGTTGGTCAAAAGTTAGGTTACTGTCTACATAAGGTCCCAAATCCCAAACAGCTGGGTCATCTCTTAGGGGCTTATTGTTAATGTGATAGTTCCAAGGGATAGATAATTTCCCAAAGGATACAATAATGCGTTTTTTGTACTTTCTCTTTCTGAAAATATCACCTGTGGTAAAGTCCAAGAATTAATGAAGCAGAGGAGGCCCTGGCTGTCTGACCCACCCTATAAGAGTGAGAAGGTATTCTTTGAAGCAAGCAGCTTTGCCCCTTCTACATCTTTGGTGGTCTATCCTGAGGACCATCTCATAGATTTGGTCACCAGGAGGACATAAGAGGAACCTGATATAGGGGAAGCCATCATGTGAAAACCAGATAAAGTTTTACATCCCTCTTAAAAAAGTGCTGTGGTGAACTCCATGATTGTTGTAGCAGTCACTAAGAAAGAACTCACAGATGTGCCATCTGCTGTCTATCTCCCCAGAAAAGGAGTCCAGGCTGATCAACCAGATGGAAAAGCACATTTACACCTCTGGCACTTTTGTCCTAAGAACATTATATTAATCAGCCAACATGAGTACATTCCAAAGTGGCCTAGCCAAACAAGCTATGGATACTTTGGGTCAGCCCCTGACTCTGGAGTCTACTAAACAGCTACAGACTATCCTGAATACCATGCTCAACACCACAAGTCTCTCCATGCATCTGTGTCACAATGCAGCCGATGGGGCATCCATAGCAGCAGGCACTGGCATAACTATCCCACTCCATGCCTGTCATTGCCTCTGTGGCTCTGCCGACAGCGTTAAGGCATCTTTTACCAATGCCCCCATTGATGGAGCCTCACTGTTCAGACCAATGGTTAAAGAGAAGATGATGAGTTGTGAGCAAGATGGGAAGATGCTGTCTTCCACGGAATTCAAATCTGGGAACTGCCATAGATCCTTCAGTGGGAATCAGAAGAGTTCCAAATATCTGGGGTTCAGGAAATACTAGCACTGACCTTTTGAATCTCCCCTGATAGGGATGGATTTGGCAGAGGTGTTCCCTTTAATAGACACTGGCCATGTATTCCAAGGGGTCTGCAAAACTAGGGGTACAGAGAACCTTTCTAACAGAGGCCAAATCAGCATCCCTGAAGCCTTGTCCAACTGTACATCTCTGGATGCATTTGGGGTGATGACTATCTCAGTACCTAATTGGGTATTGGGCATCATGCAAGACAATTGGGTATGAAAAATGATATACAGAGGCTATCCCATACCCCTTTTCCAAAGGCCATCAGCTCCGACTCTGCCTTTACCAAATGTTCTTCCTCACCAAATGCAAGCAGCTTTCCAAAACCTGTCTAGCCTGAGTAAAAAAAAACCCCACCATCCAGAAGGACCCACCAGACTATATAGGGTCAGGAGTTTAAGATTCTTTTGGTTCCAAAACAGAACAATAATTTCAGGCTAATTCTGGATCTCAGCAGCCTAAACCTGTTCATTAAAAAGACTCCATTCAGAATGGTCAAAGTATCAACAATTTTGCCTGCCTCAAGGCAAATGACTAGATGTGCTCTCTAGACCTCCAAGATGCATTCCTCTACATAAAGATTGCAAAGGAGTTAGGAGGTTTGTGTGCTTTTAGATATGGCTAATCATTGCTAGTTCAAAGCCTTGCCCTTTAGTTTCACCAGCAGCTCCCCAGGTCTTCACTAAGTACATGGTAGTATTCACAGCTCATCCGTGGCTAAAAGAGATCTGCACGTTCCTGTACCTAGACAGATAGCTCCTCGTTGCAACAACCAAAGAGTCGTTACTAACAGCCAGAGACCATTTTTTCAGCTCTACCTATCTTTAGGCATCTTTGTAAATTGTCAAAAGTCTCAGCGTCAGCCCTCACAAAAAAAAAAATCACTTTTATTAGATGCCATTTGAACAAAACTTCATGTCAATTGTCTCTTACACCACAAAGATGGACCTCCCTTCAACTATCAATTTGAATCTTTTATCATCATCAACACCCTCCTATGGTGTTGGTCCTAAGAGTTTTGGGCCTCTTTGCAGCTTCACTTACCATGATCCACAACACCAGATTTCACTCATTTGTCAGTGGCTCAATAAATTTTCAGTCACTGGAGTTCTCCTTGTTGTGACATGTTTGTCTGTTCCTCCATTACCAAGTGCAGAAGCTACATAGATGTTCTTCGTGTTTCACTGTTGCAGTCATTACATCCGGGTAATCTGCTGGCAGGTTGCCCTCAGTCGGCCTGATTAAGAAAGTCTTGGGTCCTGCGTCAGTTGCTGTCCCTTCTTCCATGACGTTGGGGGTATAAAACATGCAGCCGACGCCATTACATCACTCTTTCTTGCCGTGCGGTGCCAGAAGCAGAAGCAGTTCGCAAGTGCCGGTCAGCCGACTCCTGAAATTTTTGTTTTCGAGTTTCAGAACCGAAGTCTTCAACTTAAAGCTAAGTACCCCGTTGGGGAAACTTTTTCTTGCTCCTTACCGATGGCAGTAAAAGTTAATAATTGCATTACTTGTGGAAAGCAAATACCTCATAAAGATTTTCATTTGTACTGTATTCCTTGCCTAGGCCCTGACCATGACATACCTTGTTGTCGGTTTTGTGCTTTATTTAATCAGTGCACTATCTGTCGTCTGTAAATTTTTGCCCATAAATATTTCGGTTCTTGGTTTAATTATCCAGAAATGTCGTCAGTTAGCCATCCGACTACCGGAATTCCGAAAAAATGCAAAGAAAAAAACAAAGACAGGCCATCAAGGTCCAAAACTGCCGACGACGCTTCTCCTAAGCCAGTCGCCAGTTTGTCAGTACTCAGTGAGGTGCTTTCGCAGCCCCTGATACCCGCTACTTCTGACTCGCAGGTCTCTACTGAGACCCATTTGGGGTCTAGTATGCCGTGAGATGCTTCACCTATGGAACCCGTGGATATCTCTACCTTGGATGGATCCAGAGCCGCTGTGTAGGCACCGGCTTCTGATGGTGTATTCAGGCCTACAGACATTGCATATTAAACCAACTCCACCTTCTATTCTAAGGCTTAAATCTTGATCTATGTCTAAAAAACCGACACCCAGGCCACATGTTCAGGCCCCTATGCCTAAAAAACAAATGATCGAAATGGCTGAAGATCTTATTACTCTAATCAGGGGTAGTCAACCCCCCACTTCTAAGAGGCCTAGGACTGAGCTTGACTATGAATCTTCTGATCAGGATTCTGTTTCTTCTAATTCTTCCAATGACCTGGATTTGTCCATTCCAACTTATGAGGATTCTGATGCAGAAGATTCCATTCCCTCTGCTTCCCCCCCTGAGGACTTTTCTTTTGGGGAAACTTTACATACCTTAAGGGAGCATTTCCACTGGGAAAGTCAGGAATTTTCTGAATCTAAAAAGAGGCTTAGGGATTTCCTTCTTCTACCTCAGCATAGGCCTTTTGCTATACCTCCTGTACTAGACATTGTTGATGATGTGTTTTCAGAATCTAGTATGGCCCCTGATTCCCTGCCTCTGGCTCCTAGTAAACCTGACAGATACTACAGGGTTCCTGAGTCCCACATGTTCCTTTTCAAAAATCCTATTGCAGACCCAGAAACCATTTCTCAGGGGCCCATGGGCATTAAGGCTTCTACTGCTAAAAATCCTACCCCTTCTGATAGAGACTCCAGGGCGCTGGATAGATGGGGTAAAAAGGTTTATACTTCTACAACCTTGGCAATCAGGGCTTTAAACTGCCAATTTCATATGATAAAATATCAACAGCATATTATGGAACTGCTTAAACAGAAAATGATGTTGATTTCTGACTGTGTGGAAAATAAAGATTTACAGGATTTATTGCATTCTGCTGAACAAGTTGGAAAACATACTTTGCAATGTGGTTTTGATTCTTTAGAGGCCTCTTGCAGGGCTGCTGTTACTGGGTCTGTGCTTAGAAGGCATGCTTGGCTTAAGGAGCAATCTCTGCCTGATCATATTAAGGCAAAATTGTTGGATGCTGCTTTAAATCAGGACCGCCTGTTTGGCAATAAGGCTGAAGAAGTTCTAAAAAAGATGGAAGATAAAGCTAAATCTATGCAAATTGTAAACAATTTCTTACAAGTGCAACCAGCAAGATTTATAGGCAATGACCTACTAAGAATTGGTCCTTTCCAGCTCCTTCCAGATCCACTCAAGTCAAACCCAGACACACCAAAGGCACCAGGTTTCAATCCCAAGGGACTCTCAGAACTAAGCAATGGGGGGCCTCCACTTCCAGTTCTGGAAATAACAAGACACCCCCCTATGGTAAACAGTCTCAATGACTTTCCTTTAAAATTACCAAGCACTTACCTTTTAGCCACCCCTTTGGGGGGAAAGATTGCTCTTCATGCAAAAAACTGGGAACTCATAACCCAGGACAAATGGGTTTTAAATATAGTGTCCCAGGGATACAGATTTCATTTCCACACGTTGCCAACACCAAACGGGTGGCCAGAGCTGCCCCCAAATCAGTGGGCAGAGGCTCAGAAACAAGTACTTTCTCTCTTAAACATGGGGGCAATTCAACTGGTACCAGAAGAGGAAAAGGGACAAGGTTTCTATTCCAGACTTTTCCTGGTACCCAGAAAAGACAAATCATGGCGTCCAATTCTGGACCTGTCTACTCTAAACACTTCTCTGGACATTCCAAAATTCAAGATGTTGACTCTTCACCAGTTACTTCCTATGTTAGGCAAAGATGCCTGGTTGGCAACTCTAGATTTAAAAGAAGCTTACCTGCATATCCCAATCAGGGAATCTTGCAGAAGGTACCTATGCTTCAAAGCAGGCTACTTGTATTATTAGTTCTCTGCACTGCCTTTTGGCTTGTCTTCTGCGTCCAGGGTATTCACAAAGTGCCTGGCTCCAGTAATTGCATTATGAAGACAAAGAAATATTCAGATATATCCATACCTGGGCGATTGTCTAATTCAGGTAGAAAACCAGGCCATACTTATAAATTATCTGGCGTTTGTAAAAAGGGTTCTAACTTGTCTAGGGTACACCATAAACGAAAATAAATCACAACTGGTACCCGCTCAACAGATTACATTCCTGGGTGCAAGCTTGAAAACAACTGTCCAGATGGCTTTCCTCATGCCAGAAAAGCAAATTCATTTGGTAACTTACTTCAAACAAGTGGCCACAAAAACCCTGCTATCTGCAAGACAAATACTGCAAGCCTTGGGGTTCATGGCCTCCTGCATTCTTCTAATTCCATATGCAAGACTGCATATGAAGAAACTTCAGTGGTACGTAAAAAGTCTATGGAGTCAACATTGTCACAGCCTGGAAACAATGATTCCTATCATACCTTGCCTAAGCGTGGAGTTCCTAAGATGGGCAGAGGCCTGCCACCAAAACAAGGGACTGCCATTCACACTACCCCCTGCCACCCAAACCCTAACTACAGATGCATCAGACTATGCATGGGGGGCTCACCTGGCAGGGAAGTGCATTCAGGGCAAATGGAAACCAAATCAAATGCACCTACATATCAATCAAAAAGAAATGATAGCTGTACAAAATGCTCTGACAGCCTTCAAGGACTACATTCATCCAGGACAACTAATGGTAAAGACGGACAACACCATTGTTATGTGGTACATAAACAGGCAGTGGGGTACACATCCCTACCCCCTCTGCAGACTAGCTATGGCATTGTGGAACATGACCTTGAGCTACCAAGTGCAACTACAAGCTCAATTCCTGCCAGGAAAACTGAATACACTGGCAGACGGAATAAGCAGAAATCTCATGGACCCACACGAGTGGAAACTGGAGCCGTGGATTTTCAACATGTTGACAAGAAAATGGGGGAGCCCAGATATAGATCTATTTGCCTCCCCCCAGAACTACCAGTTGGACAAATTTTGCACAAGGACTCCTCACAAAAAAGCCTGGAAAGTGGATGCTCTGTCCTTCATCTGGAAAAACCTATCAGTCTACGCTGTTCCCCCTCTGCCTCTGCTCTCCAAAGTTCTGCTAAAAGTCAAACAGGACAAGCCAAAAATGATTTTGATTTCTCCAGACTGGCCACGCCATCACTGGTACCCACTCCTGCGCAGTGTGTCACAAATATCTCCATGGCACCTGCCTCAGACACCTTCCTTACTTTCTCAACAGGAGAACCAAATTCTGCACCCTCAGCTCCCAACATTGAACCTTGCAGCTTGGCTAATCACTTAAATTCATCCTTAGTTGGAGGCGAGAAGACCTAGTACTAGAAAATCTTATGCTGACAAATGGAAAAGATTCTGTGCCTGGAACCAATCTGTAGGGATGAGCACAGCAGCACCCAATTTACCTCAGATTTTGCAATACTTAACTGAGATGCTTCACAAGGGCCTGTCTTTTTCCTGTATTAAAATCCATGCTTCAGCTATTTCAGCTCACTATAACACAGAACCACTCCTCTTTTCTCATCCCCTGCTCAAACAGTATCTCAGAGGGGCAAAGAACTTGAGACCACCCAGCAAAGCTCCTACCCCTGCCTGGAACCTTAACTTTGTTTTGGAAAAGCTCACTTTACCTCCTTTCGAGCCAGCTGCTACTGCAGACTTAAAATTTCTTTCTTGAAAAACAGCCTTCCTCTTAGCAATCACATCAGCTAGAAGGATTTCTGAATTACAGGCCCTTATGGCAGTGGAGCCTTTCATCATCTTTCATTCGGACAGGGTATCTCTGAGGACCAGTCCATCCTTCATGCCCAAGATGGTTTCCAGTGTGGCTCTTAACCAGTCCATTCATTTGCCAATCTTCTATCCCAATCCACAAAACAAAGGGGAATGGATTCTTCATTCCTTGGACGTGCACAGACAACTTAGATTCTACTTGGATAGAACTAAATTTTGAAGAAACTCTGAACAATTGCTAGTGGCATTTGCTGCTGGGGCAGAGGGGAAGGCTATTTCAAAACAAACCATTTCTAAATGGATAAGCCATTGCATTCATTTCTGCTGTAAGCACCATGGAAAACCTATCCCCAGGGGATCAGATCTCATTCCACCAGGGCTGCATCTACTTCTGCAGCCTTTCTCAGAGGTGTTCCTACCAGGGATATTCTAGAAGCTGCTACCTGGAGTTCAGTACATACTTTCATCAAGCATTATCATTTACCAATTTTCTCTAAATCCAGAGCTGGCTTTGCCACTGCAGTCTTGCAGGGCCTTATAGCTGGTCCTAATGCTGTATAAATCCATCCTCCCAACCATAGCTTTGGGAATCCACCCAAATGTAATGACTGCAACAGTGAAACACGAAGAATATAGTACAGTTGTGTACACTTACCATAAATGTAGATGTTCAAGTATATTCACTGTTGCAGTCCTGGTTACCCTCCCTCCAGCCCCCTGTTTTTCTTTTCCTATACCTCTACTTTCTTTTACTATGCTTAAAAGCCTGTTTGGTGTGTTTGCTTTTGGTTGGAGGTATATTTTTGTGTTTTTAATTTTATTTGCTCCCCATTTGGGGAGCACCTGACATCTGGGGCAAGAAAAACTGATGTAATGGCGTCAGCTGCATGCTTTATACCCTTGACAATCTGATGTCATGGAAGAAGGGACAGCAACCGACGCAGGATCCAAGACTTTGTTAATCAGGCCGACTGAGGGCAACCTGCCAGCAGATTACCCGAATGTAATGACTACAACAGTGAATACACTCGAACATCTACATTTATGGTAAGTGTACACAACTGTATTTTCCCTTGTAAGGACAGTCACCCAGAGATGATGTAGTCTGCCTATGGCTCAGGTCTTCTTTACACCTTCCCCCTCTTTCCCTTATACTGAAGTTTCTACAGAAGAAATTGACTGCTCAGAGGTGATCTCTGCCTGATGTACAAGGCCATGTCCCATCAGGATCTGATGGACATGCTCCACCTCAAAAAATCCAAATCCATCAGGACCACGAGAGCTAAAGACTTAAACCTCGGCACAAGTATGAATAGGACATGCTGGAGGGATAGATTCATAACCCAGAGGCTTCCCATGCTTTGGAACAAGATCCCAGTTCATGTTAGGCAGAGCCCCTCACTGACTCTCTTCAAGAGAAATCTTGATGAGTGGATGGGAGATCGTAAGTTTACCCCAGGGGTCACATCTGTGTCACTGATAGACAGGGGCACAGTAAACTAATTCTATTATATAATGGGGCCTTCATTGTGTCACTACTAGACAGAGGCACAGTATTCTAAATCTATTCTGTGCATTTTTGTGCATTTTTGTACCATTTCATGGGGTGGCGAAAGCCACATCACTATGGCTAGGCTTACAAATGCCCCAGGGCAGATAGCCTAGTACTAAACTATGAAACTATGAAACTTGCAAATTATGACTAATTCTCATTGCTCCATACTGGTCCAGACAGATTTGGTTTTCTCTGCTCAGGCCTCATTTGAGGAAACCCCCTTGGCTTCTATATTTCACACCCCTCTAGTCAGCCTCACCTGGACTTTCACAACCTCAAGCTGTCCATGTAGTTTCTCCAGTTTCCCTAATAGCCAGACTTACTTCCTTTTCAGAGAAAGTAATCTACATTTAGTCCGCTTCTCAGAAGCAATCTACTCAAAAGGTTTATAAGACTGAATGGAAATGTTTCTGTACCTGTGGCACCAATCAAGGATTTAATCTGTATTCCATTTCTATTGCTGTTGTTTTACAGTTTCTGTCTTCATTGTTTGAAGCAGGTTCCAGCTACTCTGCCATCAAAGTGCAGTTAGCTGTCATCTCTGATTATCACCATGAATATCAAAACAATACCTTGGCTTGTCATAAACCGTGCAAGACTTTCCTCAAAGGTGTCTTCCTTCTTTGCCCTCCAATTAAGGACTGACTTCCTGGGATTTAAATTTAATACTAAAAACACTAACAAAGCTTCCATTCAAACCAGCTTCATTTGCAAACTTGAAGTATTTATCTTGGAGAACATTTTTTTCTAATGGCTCCACTTCAGCAACCTGATCTGATGAACTTCAAAACTACATGCCTTTTCTATTACTGTGCCAGGTTTGGTATTTCACAAGGACAGAGTCACTTTAAGAACTAACCTATCTATTATTCCTGAAATGTCTTATAAAAATAATATTAACCAGTCTTTTAACCTTCCAGTGTTGTTTCCAAATTATTCCAGCAAAGGGGAGCATCTACTATATACCACAGATGTCCACAGGCAACTCAGAAGCTACCTGTACAGAGCCAAAACTTTCAGAAAGCACACCCAATTGTTTGTTTCCTTTGCTCCTAACTGACTGGGCTCCAAGGTTTCTAAACAAGCACTTGTTCAGGGGGTCATCAAACTGTGTCTTCTTTGTCTACTCAGAAACAAGACTCTCAGTTCAAAACCTAAGGCCATTCCACAAGACTACAGCCTTTTTCAGGATTTCCTACATTGATGACATTTCTGCAGCAGCAGCGTAGTCTATGCTGCACACCTTTTCCAAACATTATAAACTGGACATCACTTCTAGAAACAGGGCTGCATTTGGAGCTTTGCTTCTCAGAAGTATCCTGGCATGATTCCATCTGAGATCTCAGGTAGCTTGGGATTCTGCCCCAACTTTTGGATTGGATGGACTGATAAAACAAGATACTGAAGTTATGCATTTACTATAATGCTGGATCCCTTTTATCCAAGACTGTCTGATACAACATCCCTCCCACCATCCCCATCCAAATTGTCATTTTGGTACTTTTCCGTTAAACCCCTATCACACATTGTCAGTCACATATTGCTGTGTTTCTGGGATGATTTCTCAGCAGGCCATGCAGAACCTTTCAGACCCGTGCAGTGAATTCACTGAGCCATGCATTGGCAGTGTCTGCAGCTCCCGATTTCTGGGGAATCTGTGTTACATTGGGCAGATGGGTTTCTCTGATGTAAACTTGTGTCGTACCAGCAGAAGATTGCTTGGCCACTGCCGGCCATCCCAGGTTAAAAGATGCTGTGGACAGCAGGGTTGGTCTTTCACAGACTTCACAGTCTGACTTGTCTTCCACTGTCTCCCCCTTGCACCACCACACGTCCGCGGGTGATTGCTTATTGCTTATTTAGGTCACCGTGTGTCCCTGACAACCCTTCCGAAAGAGGAACGATCCCCAAAAATGCAGGACAAGGTAGGGTCAGACTGGCAGGTGTGTGAAAAAGGAAAGCGTGGTCCTACAGCAACACAAAGAAATCACCCGCACCCATGTAGTAGGGAAGGGGAGGACAGTGGGAAAACAGGTAAGCTCTCAAGTCTGCTGAAACTGCAGTGTGGCGCTGACCCCAAGCCATGGGGATACAACTATGGTCAAAAATAGCCACGGATGTGCAGGATGATGGGGAGGATGCTGGAGGACATCTAAGACTCCAAACCATGTCACATCCCAAGCCCTGGGGAAAGAATCAGGGCAAAACACGGCAGTCCAGGTCCCAGCACGCATGGTAGGGGTTTAATGGAAAAGTACCGTCATTTTTTTCTTTTTGCTCTTTAGAATATTATTGCTGTTCTCCTGGTACATGTGGTTACTAAGCAGCAAACGTGATCTAAAGGGGCAGCTCACAAGGGATTATGGGAAAGTTTGAAGGAACTTGTGAGTCACTGGAGCACTAACTAATGGCAAGATTGGATTTGAGGAGTGGCTTGGTACCCAACCATCATTTCGGACTTGGATGAAAAGGATCCAGCATTATGGTAACTGCATAACTTACATATTTATGTTGACCAGCACATCCGTATTACAATCCAGACAACCTGCACCACAAACTATGACAACCAGTGTTTGCAGGGGATGCCCTAGGTGAACAGTGGCACTTGTCATTCATATAGGACATTGCTTAGCACCTCTGCATGTTTACTCAGATGTACACATCTACAATTATGTCATTCTGAGACATCAGGGTTGCAATGGACACAACTTGTGCACAAGGCACATATATGCCCATAAGCTAGTTATATTCTTGTTATGTAGTACTCTGTGTACCATAACATGGTGAGAGTTGCATATATGTACCGGCTTTACAACTGGTGAGTTATCTTGATGCATTCACAGAGGATCCGGCATGACAAGTTGGCACGTGCCTGATGTCAGCAGGCCTCTAGAGGCTTACAGTGATGACATCATGTATCTGCCTGACATCAGCAGCCCTCTAGAGGCTTAAAGTGATGGTATCATGCACTTGGTACATTCCAAGAACACTGTGGATTTGCCAGCAATACTAATAGTAGGAGACACACTGCCCTGTACCATAGCTGAGAGGACAGCAGAAGTCAAGGATGAGACTCCTGCATCACCTCCTTAGCACAGGTTTTCCTGTCCATGTCAGCCTCTCTCCTGATACAAAGTCAGCCCCCCTGCGGGCACACCACTTCTTAGGTGTGTACACATCATTTAGGAGAGGCCTATAGGTGGCTTTTACAGGTTTGACTCCAAGACACTTCCTGACATGGGTGCTACCTTTGGCATCAGTCAGTGGATGTGCGGGTCTGTGATCCCAGCACAGACAGCTGCTAATCCTATCATTTAAGACCTACTTATTGTCAGGGACAGAAGGAAATTCTGCACCACAGGCATAGTGTCATCACATACAGGGACAAGGAGCAGGCAAGCATGTTTAGGGCAGTGGCAGCTGCTATGCCATCCATTACTGCATCCATGAATTGATTACCATGGTCATGCTAGGGGACATTTCCACACTGCAGGAGTGTATACCAGGTTAACATAGATATAAAATACCAATCCTGAGATAGGCAAACCACATATAGTCCACAGCTGCCTCCGTCCATGGCTGTAGACACTCACCTGGACTGTGGCTTCCACTCTTGGCATGGATGCTGCCATGGATCTGACTGGCCTTTATCCAGGTCCAGTCTGGCCTCCACCGCAGCCAAGGACACTTTCATGGATGTGGTCAATTCTTATCTGGCTGCACACCAACACCAAACCACTTCTCTCTATTTTTACTATAAATGGCACTTCCATACCCAGACAGAATGCAGTGGATGTCATCTTTCTGCTGGAACACTACTGCAAAAGCCTGTGTGACATTCTTGCATGACCGTCTGATGTGCTATGGAATTCCATGGTCCAATTGCCTGTAGACCTGATACTGCAGGACTACATGGTGCACCCTTGGAAGTGCCACCTCCTCACTTGTAGAAGTGATTCCTGATGCCTAACAACCTTCTAGTTGTAAGCATGATTACTGTAGATCCCACACATGACCTCTCCTCCTATGCTAGCATTGCTGTACCTTGTGTCTGTGCAAATAATCATGATGACCGTGTTCTCTGGCTAATGTGTGTATGGCAATGTCTGCTGCATGGCATGGCCAGTTAAGGTAGAGTGTTGCATAGCTTGGTTGTGTAAATGCAAGCATCAGTTTTGCTCCATATTTGTCTTGTCACAAGCCACAGCTGTGGACCAGGCACTGCCTCTTTGCCAGTGTCATGATGCAGTGCACCTCCATCTGCATTGCATGAAAGCCTGCTACAGCCGAATCCATTGAAACTCCTCAACCGGCTCCTCATCTACTGCTAAAACAGGTATGTCAGCCAGTGCACTGGGCTCCCTGCCAGGGGTATGTCAGCAAGTGCAATGGACTCACTGCCATGGGTATGTCAATCAGTGCAGTGGGCTCCCTGCCACGTGTATGTCAAGAGTGCAGTGGGCTCCCTGCCATGGGTATGTCAGCCAGTGCAGTGGCCTCCCTGCAATTGGCATGTCAGTAAGTGCAATGGGATCCCTGCCATGAGTATGTCAGCCATTACAGCAGCCTTCCTGCCAGGGGTATGTTAGCCAGTGCAGTGGGATCCCTGCTACAAGTATGTCAGCCAGTACAGTGACCACCCTGTCAGTGGTATGTCAGCCAGTGCAGTGGACTCCCTGCCAGGGATATGTCAGCAAGCACAATGGACTCCCTGCCATGGGTATGTCAACCAGTGCAGTGATCTCCCTGCCATGGGTATGTCAGCCAGAGCAGTGATCTCCCTGCCATGGGTATGTCAGCCAGTGCAGTGACCTCCCTGCCGTGGGTGTGTCAGCCAGTACAGTGGGCTCCCTGACCCGATATGTCAACCACTGCAGTGGGCTGTCTGCCAGTACAACAGGCTCTCTTTGCTGTAACTGCTTTCACAGCACCATGTTATGCAGCATGGCACAGACTACAAATATCTTGCTGCAGGTTCTGAAGTATACTGCAATATGCCACCAGATGTATTCAGGCAGTAGAAACATGCATCATCTCCAAACTGCCATCCAACAGTGTTACATCTCTATAATGGTCTGGGAGCTGCAGATCAGGGTCATCAGCCATGGCTGCAAGGCATATGCAGCATCACCTGCAACACACACTAGTCAACCTCATTCTGAGTGTTCTACTATCTACATTCATGAGACCAGACTTTCCTGCCCTCCATGGTTGGCAATGTGACCCCCCCCTCTATACGTGAGCAAATTATGTTGCTATCTGTAAGTAAAATCGCATGAAGGTAATTAGCCTGCTCTTTTTCTAGTAAAGTAAATTCCAGACCATATATTTTATTATTAATGTGTTCCAAAAATGTATCAGCTCCCTAATTATTTATTTTTGCAATGAGTAATAGGTAATCTATAAAATGATAATATACTATAATTTTGCAGTCATTTCCATTATAAGCATGAATGTATTCCAACTCAAATTTCCATATGAATATATTAGCACAAGATGTATTTTGCACTGTTTGTTCACACTGTGTGTCGAACATTAGCCCATTGATTTCACTCACCAGGGCAGGGGTTGGTTGGGATGGGCCATCATTCAGATGGTCATCTGTGGTGATTTCAAGTTTTCTTTCTTTAGTTTTCCTGTCTTTATCACACACACCTGGTGAGATATTGGGGAGGGGAATGCAGTATCAAAGCAATGGGGGACATCCCCTTTTTTCCGCAAAAGGTGTTCCTTCCAGACATACCTGCCTCTAACCGAAGGCATAAATGGTGAGTTTCCTGGTCTCCACCAGGAAGTTATCTCCACCTGGTGTATGACCCCAGGTGCATACAACACTTCCTTCCCTCCTGAATGACCTCTCACCTAGATTCATGGGACCAGACCTTCCTGAAATCTACGGTCAGCACTGTATCTGTGCACCTTACAACTAGGTGACCCTTTGGAAACTCACCCCGCATGACACATTGGTATAGGTCACATCTGTACCAGTTGTAGGAATCATGCTAACTGCCTGGATGATGCACAGACACACTGTATATAATACCCTGATCATTGCACACCACCTGACAGTTGATGTATGTAATACCTTGTGTACTGCGCCACATGACAGTTGATGTATATAATACCCTGTGCACTGCACACCACCTGACAGTTGATGTATATAGTACCCTGTGCACTGCATACCACCTGGCAGTTGATGTATATAATACCTTGTGCACTGCTCACTACCTGACAGTTGATGTATATAATACCCTGTGCACTGAACACCACCTGATAGGTGATTTATATAATACCCTGTGCACTGCACACCACCTGACAGTTGATGTATGTAATACCCTGTGCACTGCACACCACCTGACAGTTGATGTATGTAATACCCTGTGCACTGCACACCACCTGGCAGTTGATGTATATAATACCCTGTGCACTGCTCATTACCTGACAGTTGATGTATATAAAACACTGTGCATTGCATACTACCTGACAGTTGATGTATATAATACCCTGTGAACTGCACACCACCTGAATGTTGATGTATATAATACCCTGTGCATTGCATACTACCTGACAGTTGATGTATATAATACTCTGTGCAGTGCACACCACCTGATAGGTGATTTATATAATACCCTGTGCACTGCACACCACCTGACAGTTGATGTATATAATATCCTGTGCATTGCACACCACCTGACAGTTGGTGAAGTGGAAACCCTCCCTGTTGTTATACAGGATGCTGTTTGGAGAAATTGCAGCCTTAACAGCATGGTGATTACAGTCAGTGGCTCCCACGATGTCAGGTAAATGTGCTGTATAAGAAGATGACTCCATAGTGGTGGTCCTCACATCTGCAGTCCTTGGAAAGCAAATATTCTTCTCCGGATGGAAAGGAGCTGGTGTAGGATTCACAAGATGGAGGCCTGGAAAACTCTTAATGTGATTCCTTTTGGACACTGAAAGGTCCCTTTAGTAAGAATGGTTTATACTACACAAACTTTTGTGTCCACTGGAGTAGACAATTTTCACATCCTGCTAGATCCCATTTAAGGATGGCACATTTCTGCTAACTCCCATATGATGTTTCTGTCCACACAATAGCAGTCAATTATGTCCCAGTTGTGGAGGTGATGGTCTGTCAGCTGCTGATGGACTCTTCTGCAAAACAGGGGTCAGTAGCATGCAGCGTGATGGACACCTTTTACCAAGGTGGCCACTAACGCGTGCTGGCCAGTTAGAATAGATACTACTCCTAGTTACATACCTGTTCACTGGGAATAACGATGAGAGGATAAGCTGATCACTGCCAACTCATGAAGGCAAAGGACGATACAAATGGCAGAGTTTTTCACTACACGATGAGCTAAACGGAGGTCACACTTTTGTAGTAGAGTGAAAGGGCTTTCAGCCTATCAGGATAGCTTAATTGACTAACCTGAGATCTTTGGTTAAGAATAATTGGAGTCTTAAAAAAACAAGAAGAATTGGAATCTCAAGTTGAGCAAGGTACTTAGACAGGTGTGTCCGAAATAGGGTGCTGTATTCCAAGGCAGGTTTGATTAAGGAAGACTATAGTGGGATCAGGACCTCCATGCATCTGAATATGATACAGCTAAAAATAAGATGTGTCAGACAGAAGGATAGAAGGATTTCCTCAACATGACAGGGACATAATGATTAAAAAAGAGCTCATTATTAACATAGGTATCAAACTTCTTTATGACTGCATCTGTTTTAATCTGGGTACCTGAGATGTGGTATGAGAAGGAAGTAGTGATTTTACCAAATGTGACTATCCATTTCTGGCTCCCAGGGTGAGACTATGACTGGCAACACCAGGTGCTGGTCTGATGTAGGACCTGCTGGAGGATGAGTATTAGAGGGCGATATACCTCTCAACCTCTTAGTGCAAAAAGTCTGGACAAAGCCTAAAATAATGGGGGGAGCAAGGGTCCAAAAATAGGGACAGATTTGAAAAATTAATCTTACAAACTAAGAAAGCTAGAATAACAGGATGTGTGTGTCAGCATGCATTTTCTGAAGAATATGAAGTCTGAAGCTCAACATTTATGTCAGTTTTTAGTGATTTCAGCCTTCAGTGATTCATCAGAAAAACAAATTTTATGAGGAGCAGACTAAAAATATAAGGTAAAAATCTGGACATTCTGTGAAAATTTGAACAGTTGAAAGGTATGGAAGGGGATTTGACAAATGAGCCCAATTTTCACTTATCTGTGAAATTAGTGAGACAAAGCCCCTCAAAGTTAGATTTCACATCAGAGAAATAGATGCCAGGGAAGAGGGGGCCTAAAATGGAGTCCTGTGAAACTCCCAGTGAAACCTTTGCCCACTATGTTAACAGTGTGGGTTCTAGCAGTGAATCATTTTGCTATCCAGTAGATAACAAAATGGTTAATGTTTAGTTGTGCGTTTATCTATGATGCCTGCATGGAGTATAATTTCAAAGACTTTAACCATATCAAGGTAGGCAGTATGAGTGGACAGATGCCCATACAGAGCTGAAGTGATGCTGTCAAAGAATTCTGCCAGGTTGAGTAAATAAGATCAGCCCTTTACAAATCCAAATTAGTTAGGGCCAAGAGGTTGAAGTTCACCTATGTTATTTATTTGCGCGGCAGGTATGCTTTCATAACTTTGGAGACAATACTCTTAAGACTAATAGGTCTATAATTAGCAGGGTCCTTTGCAGGCCCTCCCTTATGCAGTGATACAATTGTGGTTGTCCTCCATGCTTCTAGAACATACCTGTGGTGAGACTTATGTTGAAGATGATTAGGAGAGTTTGATTAAGTGATGCGTAACATTACAGACACCCAATTAATATTATCAGGACCCATTGAGGTAATGTTTTTGGTTCTGCAGAGTGCTAATCGAGTCTGATCTTAGATGATTCTGAGGATGTGGTATGAGGGGGATTGAGGGATGTTTTGAAAAAACTGATGGGTTTCGATGGTTTTAGCAATTTATCCCACCTTTTCTGCTGTTTTTAGGTTAGAAAGTCTAATTGAAATCTCCAGCATCACTCTTACAGTTATCAGCTTTCTAAGGATACTGTCATCAGTGTGCAGTACTCACATCAACACATAGACATCTAAATAAACTGGCTTGATGGTAGTGCTCCTTATCATGAAATGTTCTGTATGGTCACATGACCCTGCCTGCCTACCTATCAGCTTAACTATTTTGATATAGAAAAAGAGAAGGACACAGCACTAAGTAAAACGAGGATTAGAAAAGTACCATAAATCCGCCAAGAGCAAGCCTGAGTTTTATAAGAAAGTTGTTTTTAGAGTGTGTGATACGTGGTTCTCCTACTTTCCTACTTATCCAGGATTTCTTTCTTTTTTTAAACGCCTTTATTAAATTATCACTTGTGACATAGGTAAATTTACATTTTTATAAAAGTAATCAAACTGTATTAATAAGTTAAAATTAAACATTATGCTTCACATATATTGCTATATATCATATAACCTAAGCAACATTAAATAAATTATTCAATTCCTGCCCCCCCCCACTTTTTTTAAACAAGAAACACTTATGACATAAGCAATCATACATTCATGTAAATAAAAACAAACCACACTGACACAATCTTAGTTGCAAGCATTTTAAATCACAAACCATACTGACACACTCCCAGTTGCAAACATTATACATCGCTTATAATGTACCCAATCTTTTTTGGTCAAACATTACATAGCTGATTTAAGTCCTGCCTTCTTT
The DNA here is from genome assembly GCF_019279795.1 of Protopterus annectens. Lineage (NCBI taxonomy): Eukaryota > Metazoa > Chordata > Ceratodontiformes > Protopteridae > Protopterus > Protopterus annectens. The sequence goes on from NC_056750.1 coordinate 32,096,282, forward strand.
TAAACCTCTTTCTTAGTTTGCTTCTCCCTTTTTCTAATTATCTCAGTTCCAGTTGTTTTATCTCTGATACTATATTCACTACTTGTAATATAGTTGGTTTAGATTCTGATTTCCATTTTCTAGTAATTGTTTTTTTGGCAGCCACCATAATTAGAAACAGCAAGGCCTTACCATGTCTAGGCAGTTTTGATTCTGTATCATAGCTCATAAAAATCATCTTCCTCATCACATCAATCTGCCAACCCAGCATCTCCAACAGTGCATCCCATAGGAAATCCTTAAAGTCCACCAACTCACTGCACCCCAGAAAATATGTTCCCAATTACCACTTTCTTCCTCATCACACCTCCAGCATTTGCTATCTACCTGGGGAAAATTCTCTGGAATTTACTTGGTATATAACAATGTCTATGTAAACATTTCCAAGCAAAAAATCCTAAATCTTCTAGATTTTGTTGCATATTCAGGAGACATACATATATCCTCCCATTGTTTCTTTGAGAATTGCTTATCCAGTCTTTTTCCCCCAATCCTTTCTAACCTCCTTTGATTGATTCTTTTAGTTATCATGCAATATTTTATATGCTGTACTAATTATTCCTTTTCTAATGGCAGCATCTGTTCCAAATTCTAAAAAACCTCTACCAGTGCTGGTCTTTCATTTAGGACCCCCCTAGTTCTTTCTCTTTGCCTATACTCTGATATCAATCCTTCATAGGAAAGGCAATCTGTAACCTGTAGTCCAAATAAATTATTGGCATCTTTCCATTCTATCATTTTTCCCTCTCTAGTTATTTGCTGCCAGTACCTTGGTTCCTTTGCCAGTTTTCTCCAGTGAATTCCAGCCCCCTCTTGCCTGTTGTCTACTATATCCCTAATTACAGTCATCCCTATTGGCAGAATACCCTGGATTTCTTTTTGTCAGTGCTGCCTGTACTTTGATATAGATGTACATCTACCATAGTTACTGTTGTAGGTGCACAGTCTTGACAGCAGATCTGTATTAATAAAGCTTCTGGGAGTTCTAACAACTTTTGAAGAAATTTCTGTTAACATTTTAATTATTCCCTATATTCACTTTCCAAGGGAACTTCACAATCATTTCAAAATGAAGGGGAGCTTCCCCCCTGGGCCTTCACTGAAAATGGGCTTTGTTTGGACCAGTGGAATTTCCTGGTAAACAAATGCCAATAAATAAATACAGGAGAAAAAGGCCCTGAATGATGTCACAGCATGCTTCACAATCCACCCAGTGCCACTGAGTTACATCTGACTCCTGTAGTGACTCCATGAACAGCCAATTACATTCACAGTGTTTACTAGGCAAGTAGTGAATGGAAACAGATTGCCAGGCCTTCTGTACTACAAACATACATATTGCACCCATCACACACACACTCACACACACACACACACACACACACACACACACACACACACACACACACACACACACACACACACACACCTATGGGCAAATTTAGAGTCACCAGTCCACTTAATATACGTCTGTGGGATGTGAGAGGAAACTGGAGTATCTAGACAAAATCTACATGACCAAAGGAATGACATGCAGACTCCACACAAAAGGAACCCTAGCCTTGTACTAAATTAGGGAACTTTTTGGTGTAATTTGACAATGTTACTGATTGCACCATTTTACCTTCTTCACTTTTATGAATAATAACCATTAAGATACATTTCTCTGTGAAGTTTACTGCAAAAATTAATTCAACGATGATGTAGTCATGCAAGATCTTAACAGCAATAGATTTAATCAGAAGATTCTAAAACAACAAAGTTATGCCATCTAACCTGCATTTCTTTTGATTTAAGGGAATCTGTTTGATGGTTGTTTGTTCAGTTTGTGGGACCCTCTAAATCTTTTTACATTCATAAGATTGAAATGTTTCAGTTTTGGTTTTCAGAATGAAAATTGCTGTGGATGCATGTTTGTTCATGCCCATTTTAAAAAGATATGACAGAGTTATATTGGGAAGTACAGTGTCCCTTACAGATTCCTGCCTACAGAAGTCTGCAGACATTTCTCTGCCTGAACTGGTGGTAGTTTAGGTGGCTCTAAAAGATCCCACTGCCAGATTTCTCCTTGTCAGTACGACTATCACTTTGGGTACCCAGAAAAGAGGTAATTGTCTAGTAGAACAAACCAGATTAACAAAGTGTCTATAAACAAATAGATATATTTTCTTCAGTATATATAACTAAGTATTTGCATATTGGTATTTTCCCTAAAAGTGTACATTTTAGAATGCTGTTCCATCGTTAAAATAGTTATGTTTGTTTTTTTTTTTTCATTTATCTTGCTTTAGGTGCAACTCGGTAAAGTTTTTGAAACTCGAGCTTCATTGCTTCGAAAGTATCAGCCACCCATAGACCCAGCTCCACTGTGGCAGCTACCACGCTTTCAGAAGGTAAGTCAAGTAAAGCCTTTAATGAAGGATTCGCATCATGTGACTGTGAGAAAAATAGGATGCTTCTTCTAATGTCCACTAGCTATAACTGACTACTGCAAGCTGGGTGCAGTCATTGAATCCCCGAAAGATGTAGCTATTTTTCAGAAGAGTCTGACACAGGCAAATAACTGGTACCAGAGCCATGGCCTGAAACGCAGTGCAAAAAATACATAAATCTGATGTTATCATTTTCATTCTTCCTCAATGCATGGGTTACTGATCCAACCTCGGATCCAGCTCAGCTGCATTTAACAGACTTTTGAATCTAAATCTTGAGCTCCTCCCTCTACCCACAATGCCCTTGTCCTCCCACAATAGTCCAGATCTCATTTGCTGCCATCCTGCATGGACATGGATCCTCTATCAGAGCATCGTTTAAAGCTAGTTTGAGTTTTTTGTGAGTGTCTTTCTTTCAGAATTGGTTTAATTATAACTTCAAATAACTTTAAATATAATTTTAAAGCGCCCCCCTCCTTTATTCTCTCAGCTTTAAAGAGTTCTGTACTGTTAGTTCCCCTACCTTTATAGGATAAAATTTCGTATGTGGCATCACTGGTACTATCTTCTTTCCTTTTTGTCAGGGTATTTTCCACTACCATTGTTGATCTCTTCCTGTCAAAAAAAAAAAGAAAGAAAAAAAAATGTTCTTTTTCCAGAGTTATGGCTGAGAAGCTCACAGGATTTAAAAAAATGCACTTCCTGTGGGCACAAAATCCCAAATTCGGAGTGCATTTACTGTTTAGGGGTAGCACAACTTAATACAAACTGCACTATTTGTGCTGCTTTCAACTCAAGGGCTATTGCAACTAGGAGGAATAAGTTATTAGTTTTCAAAGGGTTATTGCCCTCTTCTTCTTCCTCTTCCAGGGCTCAAACTACCCAACAAGCATTCTAAGTCTCTGTTGGAGCATAGGAAAAGGTCTCCTCTTAAATCTTCAAAGACTGCATCAATCTTGGAGCCTCCACAAAAATTTGAATATCTTTGGATCTTACTACATTGTATCCGAAGAGAAAAACTTCAGATTGTAATACTTTGGATCCGATAGTTGTTTCAGGTATTTCTCCTCCAACACCTATGGATCCAAAATCTTCTGGCCTGACTTCTGGAACTTCTAAAATGTCTAAAGCTTGTTCACCTGCATTTGCTATTGATTCAATTTCTCCTCAGCTCCACTCCCCACCTCATGCAAACTTTGAGGAAGCATTCTAAACCTCATTCCACTACTTCATCTGTCAGGACCTCTAGGAGTCTTTGTAAACGTGAATTGGACAGGATGATGAGAAAGTTCCTCAGAGCTCAGATCCAGATGGGGTTTATACTGGCTCCATCTCCCATTGGACCCATGAGCCTCCCTTCTACCACCCATATAGTAGTATCTCCTTCTCTGATCCATCCTTTGGCTTTGGAGCCCTCTGATCTGAGAGTTCTGAGAGAACTGTTGATAGAGGCAAAGAGAGTTACATCTTTGACTCTGACAATTTCCTTAACTAGTTCTGCTGCTATATCCTTGGATTGGGATGAGTCTTAGAGCCATAGCATTGACGTTGGATCTGCAGGGCCAGGATCTATTCCAATGCTGTTGAAGCCATCCTTGCCCCTTAGAACCTCAGTGCTAGATAGCTCAGGTCCATCTTCCTCCTTGAGATATGGATCTGGACAGAGGCATGGCTTGTTTGCTTTGGAAGTCTTGGCTGCAGTGTGACTGGCCATGGCTTCTCCTGGTCTGTCTGCGATCGAGGTAGTAGAGAGGGTACTCTGTCATCCAAGAGACTTGGTCTCTCATACATCTTCAAATCCTACATCTTTCCTCCCTATGGTTCTGAGCTCTGATCCCATCAGACCTACTTCGCAGGGACAGCCAGTACCAACTAGCAGTCAGACATTTCCCATAGAGGAACTACCCCTCTCTTTGGACACCTCCTCAGAGCATCCCATTGAGGAGATTCCCCATAAGAGAACATGTAAAAGGAGGCACATAGATTCCCCCTTGGACTCTGTCACAGAAGATACTGACTTTAACAAAGGGGGAAGGGTCCCCTAGATCACCACCTGATGACATCTAATTTGGAGACATTTTGGAGATCTGCAAGCAGAAAGATGGTTGGTCCTCAGATAATCTTTCCTCTGAGGAGTCAGTATTTCTGGAAGCTTTTCATGCTGTCCCATCTATGTTTTGGGTGGCTCCCCTGGCAGATGAGCTCATCGACCTAGTCTCTCTCCGGGCATGGAAAGAAATGGATTCTGTTAAATTAACCACTTGTTATCCAGTTAAAATTTTGGCTCCTTCAAAAGACAAACCTCATTGGAGTAAAGGAGTCCTCGTTGATGCAATGGTTGTAGCAGCAGCCACTAAAATGGAACTAGCAGAAAACAGCTTCTCTATCCATTCACCTAACAGGGAACCTAGGGCATTGAACAGGTTTGAAAAGCATGTATTTGCTTCAGTCACCTTTTCCTTGAGGTCCCTGAATTATTTGATGCACTTTACAAGGCTGTATTTGTCCAAGGAGCTCTCAAAATCCATCTTGGAGTCCATGTCTACAGAGGACTATAAAATATCATCCTTGCAGCTGGCCACTCTATTATCTAATTCAAGTGTGTCCAATAGGTTGATTTCCCATGCAGCAGAAAGTACCTGACAGGTGGCTGGTTCAGACATTGCCATACGCAGACATGCCTGGATTTGGCTATGCAGCTTTGCTGAGCCTTTCAAGTCTTCTTTCATCAATGCTCATTTTGATGGAACATCTTTGTTTGGCCCTTCTGTGAAAGAAACACTTTCCCACAGTGAACAGGAAGGGAAGACCCTGTCTGCCATAGGGATTCTCTTTTCTACCCTTCAGTGGTCCTTTTCATGGATTCAAAGAGGAGGCAAGAAATGTGTTTCTGTAAATTCCAGGGACCTTTCCAGGATTCACATGGAGACAACTCCTTTAGAGGAGAAGGTTCAAATGGAAGATGCCATCCCCGTGGCAGAGGAGGCCCACAAAACCTGCCTTCCTGAGATTCCGTTCCATATAGACCCTTTCAGGTCTCCTGAAGGGCTGCCTGACTGCTTACCTTTGGAGGCAGTTGGGGGATGCTTGTCCTTACACCTAGATGCCTGGGTTGCTATAACAATAGATTCTTGGATGCTAAAAATATTATACAGAGGTTATTTCATACTATTTTTCCAGACGCCCATATTCAAAAGAAGAACGCTTTCTGATGTCCCACCCAATCAGAGAGAAGCTGCTGCTCAAAAGATTCAGAAGCTGCTGGACAAAAGAGTCATCCAGGAGGTCCCACCAGACCAAAGAAGAATTGGAACTTTCTTGAGGTTCTTTTTAATGCCAAAATAGACAAGGGACCGGAGACCAATTTTTGGAACTAAGCAATCTGAACCGAATTGTGAGGAAATCAAAGTTCTGAATGGTCACGGTTCAGTCCATTCTACCTCTTTTACACAAGGATGATTGGAAGTGCTCAAGTTAATCTTCAGGATGTGTACCATCACATCAAAATAAACAGGTGCTTCCAAAGATACTTACACTTTTGTTTGGTAGTTCAGAGTCCTGCCCTTTGGACTCACCACAGCCTCCAGGGTGGTTACCAAATGTATGGCAGTGGTAGCAGCCCACCCGAGACTGCAAGGATTCCGACTGTTTCCATACTTAGATGACTGGCTCCTCACTGTCTCAATCAGTCATCTTCTAGAACAGTCTATGGACTGTTTGCTCCAAATTTGTGAAACACTAGGCATTACAATAAACACTTCCCAATCCAAACTACAACAGGTACAGAGCCTGGAGTTCATTGGTGCTCATTTAAACACAATAAGTCAGATTGCTTCACTGCCTCCTCATCATATAGATACAATCAAGTTCCAGGTTCAACACATTCTTTCTCATGCTGCTCCTCCAGCCAGCCATCCTTCAGGCTGTAGGTTCCATGGCAGCATCTATAGTCTTAGTTCCATTATTACATTACTGTGTGTGTATTCTAGAGTGGACGGTAGCTGATAAGTGATCTATTCTATGACATTCTCTGTCCTTCTCAGTCAAACTTAATCCAGTATGCAGAAACCATTTTCATTGGTGAAGCCAGTCAGATGACATTTACAGGGGTCACCCTTTTGTTTTGTCTCCTCCAGTGGCTGCTGTGACTACAGATACCTTCCAATTGGTGTGGGGGGCATTTCTTGTGAAGCACAGTCCAAAGCATGTGGGTCCGCCAAAACTCCAGTTCACACATCAACACCCTGGAGATGAGAGCAGTCCTTTTAGCATTGTAGGCATATCAAGATACTCTCCCTCTGGGAAGTATTGCAATTTAAACCAACAACATCCCCATAGTCTGGTATATCAACAAGCAAGGGGGGACCCAATGTTATCCTCTGTGTTGAAAATCTGCAAGAATGTGGCAGTGGGAAATCTCCTCCAACCACTTTCTAGTGGCAATACACATTCCAGAAAAGCCCAATGTACTAATGGACAGACTCAGCAGGTCCATTTTAATGCCTCATGAGTGGTCTGTCAACCAGTTAGTGGTGGAAGAGGTTTTCCATCATTGGGGCTGACTTGCTGCGATCTCTTTGCAACTCCTCACAACAACAAATGCAGCAGGTATTTTGCCCTGATGCCTTTTCAGGGGGAGTCACCAATAGATGCTCTAGTTCACATTTTGCCCTCCAGTTTCCTTTATGCCTATCCCCTGGTACCTTTGATTTCCAAATTTTTACAGAAAGCCAGTTGGTTGAAGAGCTCAGTTATCCTTATTGCTCTCATTTGGCCTCTCAACATGTGGTTCTCCTTCCTTTGGTCTCATCTTCATTATTCCCCTTGGATACGGGACTCCAGTCAAGACCTTCTCTCACATCTCTTGGGGATAATGCTTCCCAGTATCCCAGGCCTCAAATTAGCTGCATGATTTCTCCAGTTCCATTAATAGCTAGACAGCCTAAGCTTTCTTCCCTGGTCAGTCATATACTTTTTCTCCTTCCAGAAAGATTCCACTAAGACGATTTACAAGTGTAAATTGAAAAGAGTCTCAATTTGGGCTCTGAAAAATGACATTGATCCTTTTACTGCTTCTGTTTCTTCAGTGCTTGAGTTTTTAGCTTCTCTTTTTAAGGAAGGTGCTAGTTTTTCCACAATCAAAGTACAACAGGCAGCCATGCCAGAGTTTCACTCAGGAGACAATGCTTCTTGGTTGGCTGTTTTCAAGTTGTGCAAGGCTTTCCTAAAGGGCACCTTCTTACTCAGACCTCCAGTGAAAGATCTGTCACCTCCTTGGGATTTAACAGTGGTACTTCAAGGATTGACTCAACAACCCTTTGAACCTTCAGCAAAAACTGATTTAACATTTCTGTCTTGGAAAACAGCCCTTTTAGTTGCTATTACATCTGCAAAAAGGATTTCCACACTCCAGGCTGTTTCATCAAAATTCCATTATATTATTTATCACAAAGATAGAGTTACCCAAGGAACCAGTCCTTCCTTCCTACCAAAAGTAGCCTCCAAATTAAACATAAATCAAACCATTCATTTACCAGTCTTCTTTCCAAATTTTTTGAATAAGGGAGAATACACGCTATATCTCTTAGATACACATAGACAATGATCTTTCTATTTGCATAGAACAATGATTTCAGAAAAATGAACCAGTTGTTTCTCTGTTTTTCTCTAAGCAGGCTGGGATCTCCAATTTCTAAAGTTAACTTGGCCAAATGGATAATTAATTACATTTCCTTGATGTATTCCCAGCTAGGTCTCTCCCTACCAAAACCACCTAAGGCCTATTCAACCAGATCCATAGCCACCTCATCTGTATTCTGGTCTAGAACTTCCATTGATGATACTTGTCCAGCAGCCACCTAGCCCAGTGCTTGTAGTTTTATTATTCATTAAAAATTAGACATACTTTCCAGAAGCAGAGCTGCTTTTAGTTCAGCAGTTCTCCAGAATATCCTTCCATGATGGCCACCCAAGATTCACATAGCTGGGAACTCTGTCCCATGCTTGAGGAAGAATGAAGAGGACAACATCAGATATTAAAGTTATGTACTCACCATAACTATGCTTCTGTGTTGCCCATTTTCATTCACCCTCAACTCCCCTCCTACCTTACCCTTCATGTCATCTTCTGGAGTGACCTGATGGATTTCTTGGAACCTGTTGCTGCAGCTTTCAGCCCTGATTCTCTTATTATTTTCTTTCCCTTTTTTATATTTTAAGATATTTTTACCAGCAAACTCAATCTGAGCTATTGTGGGTGGACAAGGTCGTTATGGGTAGAGGGAGGAGCTTGAGAGTTGGATCCAAAACTCTGTGGAATGCAACCAAGTCAGATCCAAGGTTTGATCCATAAGCCATGCATTGATGAAGAATGAAAATGGACAACACAGATGCATAATTAGGGTGAGTACATAACTTCAGCTTATACCCTTTAGGAAGATGACCATCCTTGCAAATTACAGCATTGATAACTCTCCCCTAAGGGTAGACCAAGTGGTAAGGGTTTTGGGAACTCAGGTTGAGTGTAACCTGAACTTTGATCATCATGTATCCGTGGGGGTGAGAAAATCCTTCTATGTGGCACAACTTTATAAGTAAGGGCATGACGTTCAGATTTAATAAGATCATAACTCCACTATACTCAGCCTTATTTGACCAATAATCGAGTACAATGCACTCTTCGGCATGTAGCTGACCAGGCATTTGCAACAACTGGAGTGGCCACAGAGGTTCCTGACTAAAAGAATACAGGGTGTAAATAAAATGTCCTGTGCAGACTGCACTAAAGCTCTGTCCCTGTACTCAGTTTCCCACAGACTACTGAGGGATGATCTATGCCTAACCTACAAGACATTCTGCAGTCCAGCCCTGATAGATCTGTTAAACATTCAGAAAGCAAACAGTGCTATAAATACCCAATCTAAGGATCTAAATCTTGTCTGTGACAAACAAAACATGTTGGAAGGACAAGTATTCCTCTCAGACATTACCCCTTCTCTGGACCAGGCTCCCTGTTCATGTGAAGCAGAGATGTTCCTTAAGCCTATTCAAATGCAATTTGGACCGATGGATGGGAGATCGCAAATTCACCCCGGCTTTCATCTGTGCCCCTTACAGACAGGCGCAGCTTGTAGATGCTGTAAGGAAAAAAACTTGCACCAAAGCCATTCTAGTCTGTGGGCATTGATAAATGGGAAAACTGGGACATTAATGGCTAGGCTTAAAAAGTCTGTTGGGAAGTTGGCTTAGTAAACTCCTATGTTCTTGTACGGCATCTTTCTATTTTATTTTATCTGTCAAGGTAACTTCTGATGAGAATGTTAAAAAAATGTTCAACAGGGCCCAGCAGAGCTGACTCATGATCAAATCGCCCCTAGGCAGGGTAATGGATCAGGACCCCTGAATCCCTGACCCCAGCACCCCCACCCAGCAGCTATTCCAGTGTCCCAATTACTTGCCCCTCTCTCTCTCTCCCCAGTTACCGTAAAACACTTTTCAAACCTGTCAGTTTGCATACTAGTTTCTTCTTTATTTCTATAATGATGACAAATACTGGAATTTAATTTAAAACTTTTATTTCAGATTTTATAGCATAAACGCTAATAGCCATTTACTAAACAAAACAATACAATCTCACAATGAAAACAGACTTAGATCGAACAACAGCAAACTTCTCTGCCCTTGAAACTCACATTCTTTGAAGTTGCATGAAACTCACATTCACAAATAATGCATCAGGCCAGTGGCAGATTAAGTATACCTTTGGGCTGTTTTCAAACCATGGGTATTCTGTACACATTTTTAGAAACATGCATAAATGCACATGTTCTTTGATTCACTTTCCTGACTGTATTAAATTATATTCTTTGTTTAATGCAGGACCACTTGTTACAGTGTGATTTAATTTTTAGATCTGATGTTGTCCTTTTCATTCTTCCTCAGCAAATGGGGTTGCGGATCCAGTCCTCAGATCCAACCCAGCCACATACTTCAGACTTTGGATTTGGATGTCGAGCTCCTCCCTCTACCCACAATGCTCTAGTCCATCCTCAGTACCCCAGAACTTTTTTCCTGCCATCATGCTCAGATGTAGGGTCCTTTCTCAAGCATTTATCTTAATTGGTTTGTAAGTGAATTTGTTTTCTTTGCCTTAAATTTTTCCCCTTTTACTTATTCTCTCCCTCTCTCTTAGCTTTCGGGTTTCAGGCTCAGGCTCCTTAGTACCTTACTATTTTAAAATGGTATTTCCTATTTTTACCGTAGTTGGTACTCTCTGTTATACCCTTTACCTCAGGATAATTCGTTGATTACCATTGCTGGTAATTTTGCCCTTTCTTTCCTCTTTTTCTAACTTAAAAAAGTATTTCCTATTGTACCCTTTTAGTTTTTTTCTTGACAAATTCCACTTTTATCATAGGATTGTTGATACATTCTTTCCTGTCATGGCTGACAAGCAGATAGGATTAAAAAAATGCACTTCTTCTGGGCATAAAATCCCTAAAAATAGCTTGGATGCCCATAAGGAGTACATTTATTGTCTCAGAGCTGCCCATCTGGATACTAATTGTAGTATTTGTGATATGTTCAACTCCAGGGTGCTTAGCTGACAGGTGCAGCAAACTTATTTTGAAAGGACTCCTTCCTCCTGCTTCAGCACTTTCTTCAGTGGCTCAAACCCCCAGCAAAACATCTAAAACTGCTCCTTTGGAGCATAGAAAGTGCTCTCCAGTGAATCCCCTAGGACTTCGTTGGGACCACTGACAAAAATCTTGAAATCTTCTGATCTGTTGTCCTCTGACCCAAAGGCTCATTCCATGGATCCAAAATCATCAGATTATAAAGTTTTGCATCTGATCATAATATAAGCTAGTCCCATGGCTTCGGTCTCAGATCCTAGGCCTTCGGATCCAAAACCTGGCAATTCTCACAGTCAGACAACTCATTCTCCAGATTTCGTCCTGGATCCAATCTCTCCTACTCTGCACTCTCCTTTCATGCAAACTCCCAAAAAGCATTCCAGGCCTCAGTCCACCACATCCTCCAGGTCCTCCAGAAGTGTTTCAGAAGCAGCTTTGGCTAGGATAATGTGAAAGTTTCTCAGAGCTCAGATCTAGATGGGGTTCATTCCAGCTCTCTCAGAGCTCTGGTCTAGATGGGGTTAATTCCAGCTCTCTCAGAGCTCAGATCTAGATGGGGTTCATTCCAGCTCTGTCCCCAGCTGGATCACTGAGTCTTCCAACCACTACTCACACAGTACTGTCTCCTTCTCCAATCCATCCTTCAGTTTCAGAGCCCTAGATCCAATGGCTTCCCCAAGCCTGTCTGCCTTCTTTTTTGTGGAAACTGCATTTTCTCTTCCTAGAGATCTCGTCTCTCATCCCTTGGATACACTCACTATTCCCTCTTCGGCTCTGAGCTCTGAGTTGATCAGGCCTACTCCACAGGGACAGCCAGTTCCAGTTAGCTTCCAGTCAGCTCCCATAGAGGAGCTCCCCATCTCTTCAGATACCTCCCCTTAGCATCCTTAGCATCCCCCAGAGGGGATGCATCACAAGAGGACATGCATGAGGAGGCACATAGATTCCATGCTGGAATCTCTCACAGAGGATACTGGTTTTGAGGAAGGAGAAGGGTCCCACATATCACCACCAGGTGATGTCTCCTTTGCAGATATATTAGAGATCCTCAGGCTGAAAGGTGGTTGGTCTTCCAATAATCCTTCTCTAGAGGAATCTGTATTTTTGCAAGCTTTTGGTTCTGATCCATCTATATCTTGGGTTATCCCCCAGTGGATGAGCTCATTGATTTAGTTTGGGAGCCAGATACCATTGAGCTCATTATGAGATGACCTGACAAATTCTTAGCTCCAACTAAGGACAGACTCCACTGGAACAAATGAGTCCCAATAAATGCTATGGTGGTGGCGGCACCCACTAAAAAAGAGTTAGCAGAACAGAGCTCATCTTTCCATCTTCCTAACAGAGTCTAGGGTACTGGACAGGTTTTTAAAGTGAATCCTTGCTTCAGCAACTTTCACCTTGAGCTGTCTTAACTACCTGATACATTTCACAAGACTACAGAGAGATTTGACAGTTTCTCTCTCAGTCCATGTCTGCAGAGGATTTCAAAAGATTGTCCTCTCAGCTTGCCACTCTTTTGTCAATTTCCAATGCTTCCATGAGGGTGATCTCTCATGCAGCTGAAGGTACCTCTCTAGCTACCAGTTCAGGTGTTGCCAGAAGGAGACATGCCTGGATGCAACTATGTGACTTTGTGAAGCCTTTCAAGATGTCTTTCATCAATGTCTCCTTTGATGGTATATCTTTATTTGGTCCATCTATAAAAGAAACACTTACCCACAGTGAACAAGAAGGGAAGACCCTGCCTGTTGTGGGAATCAAGTTTTCTACCTCTCAAGGAACCTTTTCTAGAAATCAGAAAGGTGGTAAAGAAATGTGGTTCTGCAAGTCTCAGGGATCTTTCTAAGATCCAAATAGGGACAACTCCTCCAGAGGCAGAGAAGGAGGCAGTTTCAATGGTAGATGTCACCCCAGAGGCAGAGGAGGCCCGCAAAATCAGGGTTTCTGTTATTCTTTTCCAGGCAAGTCCTTTCAGCACTCCTGAAGTTCTTCCCAATTGCCCACCGCTCTAGGCAGGGGATGATTGTCCTTGTACCCAGACACCTGGGCAACTATAACAGAAGATTTCTGGGTGCTAAAAATAATATCCGGAGGCTATTCCATACCATTTTTCCAAACCCCTGTGTATAAAAGAAAGAAGCTTCCTGATGTTCCACCTTGTCAGAGGAAGGCCGCAGCACAAGAAATTCAAAAGCTGCTAGACAAAAGAGTCATCCAGAAGGTTCCACCAGACCAAATAGGATTCAGAATTTACTCATGCTTTGTTTTTAGTGCCCAAAAAGATAGGGGACCCGAGACCAATTTTGGATCTAAGCAAACTGAATCATTACGTGAAAAAGTCAGAGTTTCAGATGGTCACTGTGCAGTCCAATCTGCCTTTTCTTCACAAGGATGACTGGATATGTTTTATAGATCTTTAATGACACATACTATCACTGAAGACTCTTACACTTTTGGCTGGGAGCCAGTCACTACCAATTCAGTGCCCTGCCTTTTAGACTCACCACAGCCCCCAGGGTGTTTACCAAATGTATGGCAGTGGTGGCAGCTCATTTGAGACTGAAATGATTTCAGGTGTTTCCATACCTAGACGACTGGCTGCACACTGCCCCCTCCATGCATCTCCTTCAACAATTCAGGGACTATTTGCTCCAGATCTGTCGCTCAGTAAGAATAACAATCAATTTTGCCAAATCAAACTTAAACCAGTAGAGAGTCTGGAGTTTATTGGTGCACATCTAAACACAACAAGTCAAATTGCATCCTTGCTAACTCCTCACATAGACACACTTAGATGTCAGGTTAATCGGATTCTTTCCCTTCCTTCTCCTCAGCCAGATTCATTCTTCAAGTGTTGGGGTCTATGGCAGCAGCAATAGTTCTGCTTCTTTTAGCATGATACTATATGTGTGGTCAGTGGACTCCAGCTGTTCAGTTATCCTTCGACAAATCCTATCCTTTCCAGTCATGCTTATGCCAGTCTGCAAACACCATATCCATTGGTGGATCCAGTCGGACAATATCTGTCTAGGTCAACCCTTTGTTTTACCACCCCCATTGGGTATTGTGACTATGGACACTTCCCAGTAGGTGTGGGGGGCATTTGTTGGGAAGAATGGCCCAAAGCGTGTGGTTCCCTCTAGAGACCAATTTGCATATCTATGTTCTGGAAATGAGAACAGTCCTATTAGCATTACAGACATTCCAAGATGCTGTTCCTCTAGGAACTATTGCAATTCAGATTGACAACATCTCTGTTTTGTGGTACATAAACAAGGGGGAACCCGGTATTACCCTCTCTGCAGGAAGGCTGTGAGAGTGTGGAGATGGGCGATCTCCATCAACTGCTTTCTTGTTGCAATGCGCATTCTGGGGAAAACTAACATTTTAGCAGACAAATTAAGCAGGTCCATTCTAGTGCCTCATAAGTGGTCTCTCAAGCAATCAGTGGTGGAAGAGATTTTCCATCATTAGGCTCAACCTTGGTGAGACCTCTTTGCATCCCCCCACTAATCCAGACCAGCTATATAGTATTACATTTTCTGTTTCCCATCCATAGATACAAGTTCCCCATGAGTATGGACAGTGATGATCTGTGCTTTACATGGATGGGGAGTCTGTTTCAGAGCCATCAGCATTGGGTCTGAGGATGCCTTGTATGACAGACACGTGTTACATGTTATACTATGTCAAATTTAAAAATAAACTTCAGTGGTGGAACCCAAATATAAAAAAGTTCTATAATAAAAGAAAAAACTCATTTGGAGCAAAAGTAAGTTTAACTCCTATGATACCAAAAATGCTCTTGTCAAACTTAACAGGGAACTCTGGACCCTATTCATATCAACCAAAGCCAATTATGAGGTAAAATAGCCACCCAGGTGAAGGATAACCACAAAGCCTTCTTTAACTATGTTAGCAACCTCAGAAGCAATACACAGTTTATACCAACGTCACATATTCAGACTCAGTGGACCTAGCCAATCTACTGCCAGACAAATGTATCTCAAACTTTACCCCCATATTCCCAGATCACATACCATTATATATACCCCACTAAAGCCTCCCAAGAGCAAGTCCTCAAGGCACTGTATAAGGGAAAGAACACTCCTTCTATGGAACCAGATAACATACTGGGCTGCCTACTGGCCAGCCTGAAACAGGACTTGTCAGACCCCCTTCAGAGGTTATTCAATATCAGCTTCCAAAGAGGCTTCATGCCATATAAGTGGAGGACAGCAGCAGTCTCCCCCTTACACAAAGGTGGGGTGTCAAAAGACCTGAGTAATTACAAACCCATAAGCCTGACCAGCTGTGTCTGTATGGCTATGGAAAGGATCATTACGTACTTAATAAATAAGGACATAGGTAACCTACAAATTGTTGACCCAAGTCAGTTTAGATTCATCAGGAGCAGATCCTGCCTACTTAACCTGGCTGATTTATTTGAGAAGGTTACTGAAGAAGTGTATGAGGGTAAATCAGTATACATCATGTACCTAGAGCTTGCATAGACATTCAGCATCATCCTACACATGGGTATCATAGATAAACTCTCCTATCTGAATGTAAATCTAACTGGGTAGCTGACTGGCTCACAAATAGATGAAATTACGATGGGCTGCTCTACATCCTCCAAAAGACCTGTCACTAGTGTTGTACACCATGGTTCAGTCCTTGGACTGCTCCTCTTTGGAATTTATTTCTTGGATGTCAAAGCAAATGTTAATGGTTTATGGCAGACCAAGTTTGCAGTTGATTGTAAACTTGGTGCCATCATTAACTCCCCAGAGGACACCAAGATCCTCCAAAAAGGCCTTTCCCAAAGAAATCACTGGTGTCAAAACCATGGACTAAAACTAAATGTTAAGTAATGTATAATAGTATTCTTCAGCAAACATGACTTCTCTAATAACTATCACATCAACAACACTCCCCACCTGAAAATGTATCCTTTTTTTCAGTGATCTGGGAACCTATGTAGACAATGAACTGTCCTTTTATTACTGTGTATCCAGTATTGTAAGGAACTCATTTTCTTTGCACAGCTTATAATTAAAGATATGGTGTCCAGGTTAAAGGATAAAATCATACCACTGTACTTGGCTCGCATTAGGCCGATCATTAAGTATAATGCCCTTTTCAGTATGTACCTGTTCAAACACTGGTCACAAATGGAAAGACTGCAAAACTATACCACTAAAAAGATAAAGGGCCTAAATTCTATACACTGCTTTGACCATCTCAAAGCGTTGTTCCTCTCCTTGGTATTAAATAGGCTGCTAACAGGTGACCTTTGCCTTGTGTATAGAGTCTCAAGATATCTTTATCCTTTCTAACCTACTACATATTTGCAAATCCAATGAAAGAGCAAACATCTGCTCAAGGGATCTCAGTCTCATGATGGTGGGATAGGAATTTATCACCATATCGCCAAGAGTACTGCTTCTGTGGAACCATCTTTTACTCAGCATAAAGCAACAAACTTATCTTACTCTATTCAAATGTAATTTGGATGAATGGACAGGAAACATAAAGTTACCCTTACTTTGGCTGCCATGTCCCTCTTGGATAGGAGAGACAAGTAAATGCCCCAACATGTCCTTGTTCTGCCCACCTCTGTGTTACTCAAACCTAAAACACAAGGGATAAAAAGCTACCATGGAATTGTAATGCTAGGTTTCTTAAGATCCACAGAAATCAATAGCCTATTAAGTATCTATCAACTTGTTATGGTGGTGCATGCTATCCTATTTAATGTACACCACCATAGTAAGCTACTTTCTGTTTTATCCACTCCATTTCGTTTTCTGATTTAAGAAATTTGCTTAGCCTGCTATTTTTGTTTTATGTCGGAGATATACACATAAATTATCTAGGCTGTTTTTTTTCCATTGGTTAATTTGTTTCTTGAGTGGTACTTAAATACAGAGGTCAGTTCTGGGTCTGTGTCTTTTATGATAAGACTCCAAGCATGCAAAAACTACAAGGACTGTTGGTGACTCCCTGCTGGGTGAGGAGAGTAAAACTATTATTTTTTTGTCTGTGAGTTGCTTAAATTGATAAAGCTTCTTTCTGTTTTAAGAAATCTACTTGGGCTGGTATTTTTGTTCTATTTAGGAAACATACACTTAAATTATCTAGGCTGCACATTTCACATGTTTTGTTTCATTGATTAAATTGTTTCTTGAGTGGGTCTTTTGTCCTTTCTGATAAGACTCCAAGTTTGCAAAAACTACAAGCATTGTGCTTGACTCCCTACTATTTATTTTTACTACCCCTTTCCATTCCTTGATCTGCTTTTTAAACTTGTTGATTTTTAAGATGCCCACCCATACTGTAAATTAAGCTTTATAAGCTCCTTCCTTTCTACACTGCTGTTTATATTGTTAATTATTTATTTGCCTTTCCTTGTACTTAATAAAAAAAGTATATTTTGCCTCTCATTGTCTGTTCTACTAATTTACTGCTCTGAATTCATTATCTAGCTAGCTGATGGATAAAGTAGTGCATTTTTACACTCTAACAAGTACTTTTTTTGTGTTTTTACATCAAGAGGTCAGCAGATGTTCCATCTAGTGGCACTGGGTAGTAGTCTGGTCTGTATAGCTTGGGGAAGCACACTAGGTATTCCTGCATGTAGTTGTTTTATTGGCTGGAGGGCTTATTAATCAGCCTGTCTTATTTTAGTGCCTTTAGAATTTTTTACAATTGAATGGCTCTTGGTTAATTTCTGCAAAGCAAAGTACTTTTATGGAATAAACACACTTGTATAAGCTGTTTAAAGTACACTGCTGTATCTGTATATTTAGTTTGTCTGTGGTAGCATGTCACTCTGGACACTGCTTTACTGTGCTTTTACATTAAGAGGACTGGGATTTCTTGTCTGGTGCCAGTAGGCATTTATCTGGTCTATTTGAGTTGGGAACCACACAAAAGGGCTCTAAGTGTAGTCACTGTAGTGGCCAGAGGGCCCAGTCAGTTTTCTGTATTTCCAGTGCTGGTATAAATTCAGGACATTTGCAGTGAGCTACTTGCTTGGCCAGTGCCCTGTACATTTGCAAGCATCTAGAAACATTGCTTATTTTCATTATACTGCGAAAGTTTTCTGTGCTAATTACCTTATTATAGGATCCAGGACTTTTGCTGCTCAGACAGCATCTGATTTTGGTGCTGGGCAGCATCTCTGTTTAGTTTAGATTACACCACATAGGCACCCTTTTCTCATCTGATTACAAACACCCTCCACTCCTGTTTCTTTCAAGTTCACATTAGGTCTTGCAACCATGGATGAGCACTTTCCTGCTATCTCTGCATCCAGCTTGGTGGACATGGGTATCCTAAGGCACTGAAACAATTGCATTATGCACACTGACAACCACTTAATTCTCAAACAGACAAAAACAGTATGTGAGAGATAAAATTACACATTGACACTGGAGGATAGACTCTCACATACAGACACAAAAAGCAACAAACAGGTTGTCAGCGACTAACACACATCACTCACTGCATTCTCAAAGAACAACACACAAAGACCTACATATGTGGAGGTGCTCACATGTAACTTACCCAAACCTCAAAGGCCTCTCAGGTTAAGTCATCAGAAACTCTACATGTCCACATACAAGACAGTTCCCTTCACAACACATAAAGCCACATCTCATTGTGCCTCAACTACCAAGCCCATAAGGTGAAATACTCCACGACCCAATATTCTGGTCATAGGAGACTCCATTGTGAGACACACTGATGTCTCTCTTACCAGGCTGGATAAGAGGAAGGTTAAGGTTAGTTGCCTGTCAGGGGCCAGGGTTTGCTAGATCATGCAAGCACTCCGGTCACTTACCCTTAATTACCAGTATGACTCAGTCATAGTCCATGTGGACATGAATGACCTGAGATGTACCTCCTTGGACTATATGAAGAGAGACGTGTTTGAGCTCTCAGAATATGTGTCACAGGCAGGAATGAGCCTAGCAGTGAGCAGCATTCTACCCTCTTCAAGGATGATGCCACAATACCAGCAGAAAATGATCAATTTTAACAGTTGGCTTAGCTACTGGTATCATTCCAAAGGGGTCCAGTACTTGTCAGTATGGGAGGACATGGTTGATAGGCCAAACTGGTTTGCCAGGGAAGGTCTTCACCTGTCACCGCTAGGGTTTTGGATATTGGCCAAAACATTATCCACCCCAGAGTACCTTTTTTAGACATTGCCAAACAGACAAACCTTCCAGCATAACAAACGCTACTCAGGACAAGCTAAATATATTAATGCTCTATGCTAGGAGCCTCAACAAGAAACTGCACTCCCTGGAAGCTCTCTTCACCTTGGAAAGTGCTGAAGACATCTGTGCAGTTACTGAAATACCGTTCAAAGCCACAGAATGTACTCCAGCAAGGCATGGCTATAATGCCTTTCATACATTCTGACTACCCAATGAACATGAAATAAAAGGCAGAGGTGTATCTGTCTAGCACACTTCAAGGCTGGTTGGACATTATAACATGCTTGGGCCACTCCATGTCCAACTAACAATGGGAAAAAATCCATTAACATATTCTTGCTAGCTACAGGTCCTACACTATGAACCAGGAAACCCATACATCATGCCTAACTTTACTAGACTCACTCACCATCCAGCCCAGTACCATACTCATGGGTGTATTCAACCACCCCTCCATTTATTGGGAGGCATACATGACCACTAACATGCAGGCCCAAATATTTATTGACTTTGGAAATTCAAATGCCCTGAAGCAGCTAATCTGCATTCCCACTAGGGGAATAAATATTCTAGATCTGGTACTCACAAATATGGGATATTGCTGCACCCCTCCCCCCCCCGGTGTTGGGGGGAATTGCAGATTCACACCTGAGGTGGTGCCTTTGGCCCTTACAGGGGCAAGCTGTAAGAGACTCAATGTACAGGCAGAAATTCATGCCATCCTCTTGCCCCTAGGGGCCATATATTGAGCAAAAGCAGGTTATACTGGCTAGACTTGTAAGTTTCTTAATCTGTTATCCTAGTAATCTCCTATGAGCATTGAGACAAAAGGAGGTACTGCCAGCACAGCTAGATGGAATTTTGTAAATAGTTATATGTCATTTGTGAATATCAAACTAATGTCTATACGATGCTTGTGTTACTAATCTATTAGAACTGTATGTCATGTGTATATCAAACTTCTCTGTACAGATGTTTGTGTTGAAAAGGTATTTGTAAAGTACTTGTGCTTAAAATGTATCCACAGTGTGCCCTACTGGAAGAGAACACAAATGTACATGCACTATTGTAACTGTTTAAATGTATATATTAACAGAGAAGGTTTAACCTCAGTCCAGCAAACATGAGAAACATATCTGAAATTAAATTACTTTATAGGCTATACCATAAAGATGTTTCAGTGCAGCTAGAGACACAAAGTCTGTACTAGGAAGCTTTCTGTATATCATTAGGGTGAACTAATTGCTACTTTGAAGCATGAAGGAATGTAATTGTTTTATGACTTCCAGAATCTGTCAAAGATCTGAGCAAAAGCCCTTGTATGTGTATTTATACAGGTAGATGCTAAATACTGCCAGCTTCAGCAGTGGGGGTTTTGCCTGTGAACTAGACATCAGATGACCAGAAATGATGTCATTCTGCAAGCTATTCCAGCAGTAATATTTTAGATATTATTGTGAGAAGTCTCTCAGTGAGACAAAGCATTCTGCATTCTGTCTTGGGCCTGACAACAACAAGAACCATTCACCACAACATCTGCCTTGCTCTATTAGTAAGTTTTTAGGGTACAGTAATTCTCTTAGATGCAGTCAGGAATATAGTAAAGCTTAGTTTAGATATTTTTCTTTATTTGTGTGAGCCTGTACTGCAATGTTATTTGAAATATTTCCCATGGTTTTGAACTCTGATGTCACTGTCCGACAGTAACAGGGGAAGCCACTAATTTTGGCACATGGCCAGGATCAAGGGTTAAATGTTTTAAATCTAGCCAGTGGGGCCATGTAGCATATAGATGTCCACTGAGGCAAGGTGGGGAACAAAAGGTGGGGGGGGGGCAACAAGTGGGAATGACAGAATGCCAGTGGTTGTTTGTCTGGAGACAACAAGGGTACCAAACTACCACAAGAAGGTATATCCTATCTTAGTATATGGGAAACAGGCCACTGCTAAGAGAGACACAGCCTCTGACCTAACCATTCTGAAGCCTGCAATGGTTAAAGAGGAGCACTACTTGCTTGAGGAGTCTACTCCATTCCTTTCAGAGCTTTAGGAAAGACCCCATTCCAAATATCTTTGGCTAGGGTTCACCTTGACTGGGAGGGTGGTAAAGGAAGCAAGCAAGTAGATTGCTTGAGGATATCCCTGCAGATGCCCTGGCAGGGAATGATTTTGATAATGCAGTACCTTGTGTGCATGCAGTTACACACAGTCAGGCTTGGAGACAAGCAAGTGGGACTGGTAGCCTGACGGAACCCAGACAGACTGCACACTTGAAGACTGGTGATGTGCTACTTCAGGGAGGGAGCTACCTTGTAGCATTGAGACTGAAGGTGAGCCACAGCTGCTGGTGGGTACTGATGTTTCCTTGGACAGAGTAACTGTGAGGGCAGAGGTGAGCAGTAGTACCCAGGCTGACAGTGAGGCACTGCTGTCAGAGGATACCAGACTTCCTGGGAAGGGTTACAAAGAGAGAGTTGAGACAGGCTCAGCTCTCAGACCCTACATTACAAGACATGTGGGAGGTAGCTGGGGATGCCTGATTCTCAAGGAAAAGGGGAACCTTTATATTGGGACAAAGGGTTACTGTACAGAGCATGGACCCTTGAGGGAGGGCTAGAGGGTAAGGTAATACAGCATTTGGTAGTGCCCAGAGCCTACCGTCTGGCACTTCTAGCCGCAGTCCATGACATTCCCTTTACAGGTCATATGGGCATAAAGCATACCATGAGACATATTATGCAAAACCTTTATTAGCCTGGGATTTCCAGGGATGTAACAGGGTACTGCAGGCCATGTGAGCAGTGCAAAAAACTAGGCAAGGCAGGAGACAAGGTGAAATCTCCTTTGATGCCTTTGCCTGTGATTGAGGAGCCATTTCAGATGGTAGCTATGGATATTGTGGGGCCTTTGGGTACCCCAACCTCCACAGGGAAGAAGTATATCCTAGTGGTATTATATTATGCTACCAGATGCACTGAGGAGGTGGACCTGTCCTCCACTGAGTCAGAAAAGGTGCCAAATGCTTTGTTAGAGATTTTCAGCAGGATAGGTTTCCCAAAAGAAATACGGACTGACAAGGTGCCAATTTCATGTCAGACCTGCTGGTTTGTTTGTGGGAGCACTGTGAGATGAAGCACCTAAAAACCACCCCCTACCATCCCCTGACTAATGGTCTGGTGGAGAGGTTCAACTCTACACTAAAGACCATACTATCGGCATTTTTAGACCAGTTTAAGAGTGAGTGGGACAAATATTTAACCTATATGTTGTTTGCTGCAGAGAGGTACTCCCAGGAATTCACAAGTTTTTCACCCTTTGAGTTGCTGTATAGGGATAGGGTGAGGGCCCTCTAGATTTGATTTGTAATGAATGGGAGGGTGAGTGTGAATCCCACAAGGAGTCTGTTGAGGCATATGTCCTAACCCTCAAGGCAGTGCTCAGGGAACTCATGGGCTTGGCCCAGGAGAACCTGGCAGAAGCCCAACAGCAAAGAAAGGTCTGGTATGACAGGAATGCTCAAGCCAGAGAGTATGCTGTGGAGTAGCAGGTTATGGTTCTCATTCCTGTTAGACACAATAAACTGCAGGCAGATTGGGAGGGACCCTTCAAAGTGGTAAGGAAGGTCAGTGATGTTAACTACATGGTAGAACAGCTAGGCAGGAGGCAGGGGCACAAATTGTACCACATTAACACCATAAAACCTTACCATGATAGGGAGGCACTGGTGTTAAGTATTTGCAGTAGAAGGCAGTAGGAGTCTGAGGGAGATCTATTGCTACAAAGAGCCAGCCAGCAAAATCCTAAGTTACTATGGTGGAGCCTAGGGTTGCAGGCATATGATATGAGAGTGCAGCACTGTACTGGGGTCAGCAATGCCAAGGCAGCTGGGATCTGAAGACAGGGTATGTGGTAATATATTCCCAGATAGGCTTATCCCCGTTAAGTAACATTTCTCAAGGGTCACTTGAAAAACTAGCTTGAGTCTTCAAAGGGGGCAGAAGTGTGACAAAAGGAGGTACTGCCAGCACAGCTAGTTGGAATTTTGTAAATAATATTATGTCATTTGTGGATATCAGACTAATTTATATAAGATGCTTGCATTACAAATGTATTAGAACTGTATGCCGTGTGGTATATCATACTGCTCTGTACAGATCTTTGCATTGAAAAGGTATTTGTAAAGTGCTTGTGCTTAAAATGTATCCACAGTGTGCCCTACTGGAGAGAACAGAAATGTACATGCACTATTGTAACTGTTTAAATGTTTATGTTAACAGAGGAAACCAGGGGGTTAACCTCAGTCCAGCAAACTTTAGAAAAATATCTGAACTTGAACTATTTTATAGGCTACGCCATAAAGATGTTTCAATGCAGCTAGAGACACAAAGTCTGTACTAGGAAGCTTTCTGTATTGTCATTAGAGTGAACTAATTCCTACTTTGGAAGCATGAATGTATGTAATTGTTTTATGACTTCCAGCATCTGCCAAAGACCTGAGCAAAAGCCCTTGTATGAGTATTTTTACAGGTAGATGCTAAATACTGCCAGCTTTAGCAGTAGGGGGGTGCCTGGGAATGAGAAATCAGATGGCCAGAAATTATGTCATTCTGCAAGCTATCCCAGCAGTAATATTTTAGATGTTATTTTGAGAAGTCTGTCAGGTTGGGGGATGAAAAGCGCTCAATCCTATTTTGAGACGTATTTTATTCAGTTGTGGTGTAAATAAAGGAAGTGTTGGTCACTAGCATTTTATCAAAAGATTTGTCCTGCTGTTCTTTGCAGTGCTGTTGAACTTTTTAAGTCTGTCAGTGAGACAGGGCATTCTGTATTCTGTCTTGGACCTGACAACAACAAGAACCATTCACCACAGCATCTGCCTTGCTCTATTAGTATTTTTTTATGGTATAGTAATTCTCTCAGATACAGTCAGGAATATACTGAAGCTTAGTTTAGATATTTTTTCTTTATTTGTGTGACCCTGTACTGCAATGTTGTTTAAAATATTTCCTGTGGTTTTGAACTCTAATGTCACTGTGAATATATATTTAGTATTGTCTTGTTCTTTTATTATTTGTTATTAAATATGTTTAAACCTTTCATTGTGGCTGATCTGTGTAGAGGTATTTAAGATTTCAGAGTACTTGCATATTTATTTGGTGACACTGTGTGGGCCTCTCCTAATAGCCTTATTTATTTATTTATTTGTTTGTTTGTCATTTGTTAACTGGGTTAGTCCAGCTGAGCCAGACGCCCGTTTTCAGTGGAGACCCGAGGAGAAAAGCTCCAAACATTAAGAACATTACAGAACATTAATGATTAATTAATTAATTACAGAACATACATTCAAAGTACAAAAATATTACAAGGACTATATCATTCATTAATAGGCAAGAACCAATAACATTAAAAGCAATAGGAATTATGCAGTTATATCAATTGCAAATATTTAAAGTAACAACTGTTGATATGAAACAAAAAAGATATATAAGTAAATAAATACAGTAGTAATCATGTGAGTGATATACAAAAATTAGGTATGTGCTAGTAAATTCTAGAATTACATCAGTCAGAGCTAGATAGCAAGTAAATGCATGAATAGTGTTTTAGTTAGCTATAGTAAAGTCTAAGAAGGCAGCTAGATAAGAGAAATGAGTGGTATAGAGAGGTGAGGGTGAGAGGGTATTAAGTAGGATGTCGACATGAGCAGGAACTAGACTTAATAAGTTAGTTTTCAAGTTCAGTTCTGAAATGGGTTGAGCAGTTGATGTTACGAATATTTGGGGGAAGGTTGTTCCAGGCTTGTAACACTGTGCTTTTATAAAGAAATTTACCAATGTTTTTGTTGGTTTTATAAATATTAAGGAGGTGTTGATCAGAGCTGTACAGAGTTTGAGAGGGGGAGCAGAGGGATATGAGACAGGAGAGAGCAGGTCATGCTGAAGGCTTGTTAAGTAAGGTGTGAGTGAACTGCAGCTGGGTAAGAAGAAGGAGTTGGGGAACTCAAGCCATTGAAGCTGTTTTAAGGCAAGACAGTGATGGGATTTATACAGGTAATTACTGGCAAGTCGAGCAGAGCTTTGCTCTTGGTCAAACTACCATTTGTATCGGTATTAATATTACACGGTAAAATTGGATACCCTCTGTTAAGGGCCCTAAAGTAGCTGATAAGGAGTGACTGGTGGCAGTGGTAACTACTGTATAGTCTGGGCAGAAGGGGGCATAGCTAGTAAACCTGTGCCAGCCTTTCCCAGGTGTGTGTGTGTGTGTGTGTGTGTGTGTGTGTGTGTGTGTGTGTGTGTGTGTGTGTGTGTGTGTGTGTGTCAGCTACTTAGCCAAGGACACGAAGCACTGGTTTGACAGAGAGGATGCTGGAGGTCTTGGCTTGGTCATTCAACTGAGATCTCAACTGTACAGCTGTGCCAGTGGGGAGTCTTACTGGGGATCTGGAGGAAGAGGGAGAAACCAGCCCTGGACTGACTGTGGTGTCTGTGTGTTCTTAAGGGAAACTGCACTTGATGCAGAGAGCTGCATCTAGAAATACTGTGCATGTACCTGTTATCCTTTCAGGGCACATCCCCCACTGGTGCCTGTGGCGAGGATTGAGGCTCCTTGATTACTGGTTGGCAGTGGTGGGTCGTCACAAACCTATACTGTGATTAGGTGTTACATGACATTTTGTTGGCATAAACACAAAGAAAACATAATGTAACCAAGCTTGCAAGTTACAGAATATGCAGATCACAACATCTGGGGTGTATATATTATTCTTATTGTATGTGATATTTGATATCAAGTCTAAAACTGCATTAAAGTGTCAATTTGGCAACTAATTAATGGCTGATATAATCTTGAAATGCAGGCATTTTTTAATTAATCTAAAACTCTCTAACATTCATGGAAACAATACAGATAACGGTTTAAGTGTTCATACTTTCTAGAGCTAACAGTAGAGTATGTTTTACGTAATACATATCTAGATATGATTTCTATTTTAGATAGATCCAGCTTTGACTTTTTAATGTGTACTATCAGGCAACTGTTTGAAATATTAGGACCTGCATGAATAAGTCCTGTAATGACGACATTGAATTTCCAGAAATACACTGGGGGTGTAGGGAGCTTGTCCCCCTCCAAAAAAGAAAAAAATATTTCAAAGGAGAAGAATGATGCTCGATATTTGCTCTTTTCCTGGATTTCCAGTCTTTTTTCTGCATGTCAGGAGTTCAGGGCATTTCGAGTCCCAATATTTCAGTAGGGAGCCATACTATCCTGCTATTTTTTTCCAACTCTTATTGCATGTGTCTGTGTCTTGTTATACTTCTTCACCTCTTATCACAATAATTCTGGATAAAAGCCAGAAATAGCAGGGGCCAAAGGTGCAAAATCAGGTTTTAAATATTGCTCTTATAAACATAGAAGGTTGCTACAATAACAGGTTTTGCATTATCTGAATGGTATGAAGTTTGAAACTGAAATGTATGTCATTATTTAAGGAATTCATTCCTCAATAATTTGTCAGAAAATCATAAAGATTATGAGAAACAGACCAAAAATATGACTCAAAAATCTAGACATTCCGCAAAATTATAGACAGTTGAGAGTTATGTGTCTTGTAGCCGAAATATGTGTGTTTTTTTTAACTTTTGAGCAAATAAATTATTTTATTTAACTGCTCGACAGAAAGTATTTATTTTTTTCCCAAAAATCTAAATGAATACCACTGCCCTGACTTGCTCCATTGCTCCATCTTTGTTTCTTTTTAACTTTCTCTGCTGTAAGAAATCATTTGCAGTAATGCTTCCTTTTTTCGGAATACCTGCTTGAATCATACAGATTATAATAATTTTGTCATGCTGAATATTGCTGGCAGCGTAAATTTCTCAGTGGGATATATATGTAAGTCTTGAGCACCCCTGAGGGTCACTTTAATCTTGCTATCAAGTGGACAGTGTACAATTAGATGCAGTAAGCT